>NC_139603.1:14556679-14956907 GCF_964270895.1 Podarcis filfolensis
GTGCTGTAGCCCGAGGCGGCGACGGCGGCGGCGGCGCTCTCGGAGGCGGAGCCGGCCCGCTGGAGCTTGGTGGGCGAGCCCACCTGCTGCATGGACAAGGGCGAGCTCACCCGCTGCGCCGGCAGCGTGGAGCTGGAGTAGTAGAGGGCCGGCGAGTGCGGCTGCTGCGCCTGGGACGCAGAGGCGGACGAGCACGAGTCCGGCAAGTGGAAGGCGCTGCCATGGCTCGGCGCGAACGACTCCCGGGGCAGCGGCTGAGACAGCGGAGGAGGAGGCGGCGGCGGCGGCTCCGAGCCGGCGAGGTGGGCTGTCCGGCCGGCGGTGGCCTGAGGAGGAGGAGAGGGGCGGGGAGAGGAAGCAAGCACAACAAACAAACGGGCTGACAAGAGGCGGGCGCAGCAGAGAGAAAAGCAAGCAAGCAAGCAGCCCCTCCTCTCTCCCCCCCCTCCCGCGAAAAAGGAGAATTGGGGAGGGAATTAAAGGCATCACACAGCGCTCGGCTGACCTCTCCCTGGGGTTCCTCCCCAATGCCTCCAGGATTAAGCGCCTGGTCTTCCATAAGCTGCTAAAATAGTCTTTTGCTCGTGGGGGTGGGGAACATAATGCCAGGACCGTTTCTCACTAGTGGAACTCGTTTTCTGATGCATTGCACAAGTCTGCTTTCCTTGCACAAGTCTGCTTTTTAAAAAATTGCTCCCTTAAATACCAGGACCGTTTCTCACTAGTAGAACTCGTTTTCTGATGCATTGCACAAGTCTGCTTTCCTTGCAGAAGTCTGCTTTTTTTTTTTTAAGAGCTCCCTGAAAACCTGACTCGTGTCTACTCGGAAGCAAACGCCGCTATGATCACGCATAGCATTGCAGTCTTAGCCAAGTGCCTAAAGGCGATATGATGGCGTTTGCCTTTTAAAGTGACCCACGTTCCATCATTTTTCCCCCCGCCGTCCAAGCGTGGGGAAAAAAGCAAGCCAAAATTGCTCTTGGGCATACTTTGGGTCATGGGAAATCAGTAGCGCCCTCAGCTTCCAAGAAACACCTTCGCAATTGTCAGGAGTGATGGTGTCTTATCTACACCAGCCTTCAAAGCAATCCAGTTTCCCCCAGGGAAACCTGGGACTTGGAGTCCACTGGGGCTCTGTTTGAGGGAGAATGATTAGCACCTTCAGCAAACGGCACCTCCCAGGTGGAAGGCAGCTCAGAGTGTTAAATTGGTGTAAAAACAATGTCAAGGTGTGGATAAGCGGCAGATCGTCTTAGCCAAAGAACTGAATCAGCATCTAAGCAGGCAAGTAGGAGAGAGTGGAGCCATGCCGGCATAGTAGACACAAGAGTACTCTCTGCAATTTGAATAAAGCATCTCTTATTTCCAAGTCCAGAGCTGGAAAGGTCCCTTTGGAATGATTTAAGACTATGTGCAAGAACCTAATTGTTAGCTTGCAAGAACTCTGTGATATGTAATCACAGGAGCAGCCCAAGTCATTTTGCTGCCTGAGGCAAAGGAAAAGAGGGTGCATTCCCCATTCTGTGCACGAACTCTGACTAGACTGGTAGTTGACACTTGCTTCAGCACTGGTGATGGAGCAGTCATCCACTGTACCCTAGGGCAACAAACTAGCTTAGGGGCTGCAGGGCAGAACACAAGGCACACAATTCAAACCCCGTTCTACCCTTCAGACTTTGCTGCCTGAGGCAGCTGCTTCACTCTGCCTCATGGCTATGTGTGCTATATAATAATAATTTATTATTTATACCCCGCCCATTTGGCTGGGTTTCCCCAGCCACTCTGGGCAGCTTCCAGCAGAATATTAAAAAAAAAGATTCATCAAATGTTAAAAGCTTCCCTGTACAGGGCTGCTTTCAGACGTCTTCTAAAAGTCTGATAGTTGCTTATTTCTTTGACATATGATGGGAGGGCGTTCCACAGGGCAGGCGTCACTACTGAGAAGGCCCTCTGCCTGCTAAGGTTAACATCAGATTTATTTTTATTGCCGTGAAAAATGCAATAAAGATTTTGAATATGGGGTATTTGGGACTCTACTTCTTTTTGTGACGTGTCTCGGGATGTAAGTAGCCACCAGACTTTGCATCTCATCCAAGCTTGGGGCAGGCTTTGTTGGTTTTTAAGTTTTGTTGCAGGGAATTCACTAGGTAAAGGTAAAGGGACCCCTGACCATTAAGTCCAGTCATGACTGACTCTGGGGTTGCGGTGCTCATCTCGCTTTATTGGCCGAGGGAGCCAATACCGAGGGTACAGCTTCCGGGTCATATGGCCAGCATGACTAAGCCGCTTCTGGTGAACCAGAGCAGCTCACGGAAACACCGTTTACCTTCCCGCCACAGCGGTACCTATTTATCTACTTGTACTGGTGTGCTTTCGAGCTGCTAGGTTGGCAGGAGCAGGGACCGAGCAACGGGAGCTCACCCTGTCACAGGGATTCGAACCGCCAACCTTCTGATCGGCAAGTCCTAGGCTCTGTGGTTTAACCCACAGCACCACCCTCGTCCCTACCTGTGAATAGGTCTCCTCAAAATTTAGAGCCCCCACCTTCTAACTGAAAATGAATTGATTTAGTTAAAATCATTTGGTGAGGGGAAATTCCTTTGTCATCTTGGAAATGAAATTGGCTAGACCCTCTTGCTTGGGAGAGGAGAGGGTGATGCTCCTCGTTTTTCTTTTCAGTGTCACAGAAGGCACAGAGGGAGAACTGAGGCATGCCCTCATCTGTATTTCTCTGGCAATATTGGGATACCCGGAATTCTAAGGTCTTATATATAAAAATCATAAATTTACAAGGCAAACACATACATAAGTATATAAACCATGTGTCTGAAATAGTACAGGAGAGCAATCCTGAAGCCATTTTGACTCTTCCAATAAACTCAGATATACTCTCTAGTGAAGAAGGAAATGGGAAAACCTCCCCATTGTCTCTTTGCTCACAAATCCTGTCTTAAGGGCTTATCTGTGTATGAATAGGGTGAGCCTGTGACCTGGATTCAGGAAGTAAGTATTTAGCATCTCAAAAGGAATGGCCAAGCTGGCCAGGTAAAGCAATCAAGTGACCATTATCAGTATCCTGCCAGACAGGATTTCTGTTGTAGACTGCCCACTGTGATGTATTTCTGCTGTAGCCCAACTCCTGTGATGTATGTATGATGTTTTAAGGGGTGTTCTTGAGCTACAGGGTGGGCAACTTCAAAAGCTTATATAAGGGCTTGCGCACCATTGTTCTGGGTCCCTTTTGCCTCCTGCGTGTGGTAGGGAGTACCCTGTTGCAACAGTTAATAAAGACCAGGCTTACTAGCTGCTTTGCTTCTCAATATTCTCTGGTTGGCCTCTGTTATCTCCTACCAATAGAGAACCTACATAAGGACTCTATACGGGCTCATGTATCCATAAGGGAAAGGGAGGAGTTTTTTCTTATAACACTGTCATTGTATAATCAGGTTAAGAAATTCACTGCCACACAACTTGGGGATGGCTTTAGCAAGGATTAGGCAAATTCATGTAGGATAGGTTATCAGTGGTTATTAGCCATGATAATTAAATTAAATTCAGATGATGCATATCTTTGTGTGCCAGGTGGAGTGATGAACAGGGTTTGGCCAACTTATGTGGCTTGCTGCTATTGGAAATAGAATATTAGACCATTGCATGTTTCTGCTGTGGGGTGGGTAGGGTTGCTATTATAATTTCTCTTTTCCATATGTACATTATTTCATCTGCCTTTGCTTGGCCAACAATGCAATCCTTTTTTTAAAACAACAACAACAACAAAACCAACCCCCAAAAGCAAGTATTCTAGACTGAAAGCAATATGGAAGAGCACCCACAAATCAAAAGAAATGTGACAAGGAAAGCTGTTGTGGGCACACTGTAAATCAAACCACTCCTTGGCAGTTGTCATTGTGGATGAGAGGATTCAACTCATGGAATTGGAGGGAGATTTTCTGTCCACTGGAAATAAATTATACTGTGAAAATGGGAGCGTATGGAAGAAGTGTGGAGGGGGGGGCGTATTCCAAAATGTGATAGTCCTTGTGGATGGCTATTCATTTCTGTATTTTGTGGCAATGTGCATGCCCAACCCTTTGTGAGCAATCTCTTTCTCACACACAAATTCTTGCAGCTGTCTCTTCCTGAGTGAAAGCCAGTTACTTATTTATTTACAAGACATACCAGAAAATGAGGGTGGGATGGAGTTGTGGTAAAGGTGGACCCTTCCTCGAGATCCAGCCCAGGTATAAATTTGCATACAATTGAAAACAGCAGATTGTTCAGCACATCTGCACAGGAGGTCTTAGATCTTCCTGCCAGTTATGCAGTGCTGTGCGAAGTTTTGCCTAAACCTTGTAATTTAAAAGAAAAAGAGGAGGGAGGAGAGAGAAAATCCTCAACAGATGCTCCCTATTAAAAATTTCAATTATGTGCCTGAGCCCCTTCTGGAACAGCAAAGAATAGAATGTACCTCTTATCTCCCAACATAGACTGCATTCCAGTTTTTATCGGGGATCTTAGGCTCAAGAGATCATCTGTGGCTGTTAATCTGGTAACATTAAAATCCTCTAATAACAGCATGCTGGAGTGAGAGATAGCTGAGGACTCTGTTGAAAGGCGCACTCTGATTTCAGATACATTTCCACATCCCTGCCTGCCCTTTGCCTTTTTCTTTCCTGATCAGGCAGAGGATTTATCTGAAACATTAAAGAATGCCCCAAATGCAAGAAGTTGGAACTGTAGTATGAGTTATTCAAACCAAAGTTACTCAAACATTTCATTTTTAGTCCCAGTCACAACAGAAGCGGGCAGTGCCACAATACACAGTGAAGCTGACCAATTACAAAAAGTGTGTGTGTGTACACACACACACACCTAGCATTAGTTCTTGTCAGCTGCAGGAGGTTTCAGGCAGTTTTTTCCCCTTATGTTCCTCCCAAAAGAGAATTGCTGACAATCTGTCTCCTGGAAGAAGTCTCTGCCATCTCAGGCAGAAGTCAATCTTATTGCATTAATAGGATTTCCTTCGGAGTAAAAATATTTAGGATTGTGGAGTCTTACATACACATTTGAGCAAATGTCAATCATTATAGTGGTTACGACACAACATACTAAATTCTGTTTCAGTTGGGAGTGTGTGAGAGATTTGGATGAATTTTGAATCCTGAGGCAAAGTGAGGTCCGATGGATTTGGGACTTGTCAAAGAAGCAGGTTTACTACAAGGTGGCACTAGTTGAAGGAGGGACCGCAGAAGGGGGCATTAACAACAAAGTAGGAAGAAATTTATAGTTTTTTACATCAAATGAATGTATAAAAAGAGGGGGGGGGGTCTTCCACGGGTCTGTACTGGGACTGGTGCTTTTAAACTTGTTTACAAGTGACCTCTACAATTCTATGATTCTATGACCTAAGGCTCAGTCTACATCCAAAACCCAAAGAAGGGCAGTGCTAAAGAATGCTCCAACTACCGCACAATTGCACTCATTTCACATGCTAGCAAGGTTATGCTTAAAATTCTACAAGGAAGGCTCAAGCAGTATGTGGACCAAGAACTCCCAGAAGTGCAAGCTGGATTTCGAAGAGGCAGAGGAACCAGAGACCAAATTGCAAACATGCGCTGGATTATGGAGAAAGCCAGAGAGTTCCAGAAAGACATCTACTTCTGCTTCATTGACTTTGCAAAAGCCTTTGACTGTGTCGACCACAGCAAACTATGGCAAGTTCTTAAAGAAATGGGAGTGCCTGATCACCTCATCTGTCTCCTGAGAAATCTCTATGTGGGACAAGAAGCTACAGTTAGAACTGGATATGGAACAACTGATTGGTTCAAAATTGGGAAAGGAGTACGACAAGGCTGTATATTGTCTCCCTGGTTATTTAACTTATATGCAGAATTCATCATGCGAAAGGCTGGGCTGGATGAATCCCTAGCCGGAATTAAGATTGCTGGAAGAAATATCAACAACCTCAGATATGCGGATGACACAACCTTGATGGCAGAAAGTGAGGAGGAATTAAAGAACCTTTTATTGAGGGTAAAAGAGGAGAGTGCAAAATATGGTCTGAAGCTCAACATCAAAAAAACGAAGATCATGGCCACTGGTCCCATCACCTCCTGGCAAATAGAAGGGGAAGAAATGGAGGCAGTAAGAGATTTTACTTTCTTGGGCTCCATGATCACTGCAGATGGTGACAGCAGCCATGAAATTAAGAGACGCCTGCTTCTTGGGAGGAAAGCAATGACCAACCTAGACAGCATCTTAAAAAGCAGAGACATCACCTTGCCAACAAAGGTCCGTATAGTAAAAGCTATGGTTTTCCCAGTAGTGATGTATGGAAGTGAGAGCTGGATCATAAAGAAGGCTGATCGTCGAAGAATTGATGCTTTTGAATTATGGTGCTGGAGGAGACTCTTGAGAGTTCCATGGACTGGATCAAGCCTATCCATTCTTAAGGAAATCAGCCCTGAGTGCTCACTGGAAGGACAGATCGTGAAGCTGAGGCTCCAATACTTTGGCCACCTCATGAGAAGAGAAGACTCCCTGGAAAAGACCCTGATGTTGGGAAAGATGGAGGGCACAAGGAGATGGTTGGACAGTGTCTTTGAAGCTACAAACATGAGTCTGACCAAACTGCGGGAGGCAGTGGAGGACAGAAGTGCCTGGCGTGCTCTGGTCCATGGGGTCACGAAGAGTCGGACACGACTAAACGACTAAACAACAACAATGACCTAAGGTTAGAGGTAAACAGTGAGGTGGCCAATTTTGCTGATAACACCAAACCCTGTTTAGAGTAGTATAAGGCAAAAAATAAATAAATAAAATGATGCAAGAAGCTCCAAAAAGGATCTCTCCAAAACGGGAAAATGGGCAATGAAATGGCAAATGTTGCTCAGGGGTGATGCTGGCAGTGATTGATCAAGAAAGGTCATGGTGGACAGCTCAATGAAAATATTGACCCAGTGAGTGACAGCTATGAAAATATTAATTTCTTGTTGCGGATCCTTAGGAAAAATAGAACTGTTGATATAGAAATCTGTGGTACGACCACACTTGGAATACTGAGTACAGTGGCTGCATTTTTAAAAAAAGGGGGGGGGAAGGATATTGTGGAATTGTGGGCTGGAGCAACTCTGTTTTGGGTTGTTGCTGCCTTTGTTTAGGGGAAAAGTGCAAGTAATGGGCAACTTGCAGGAGCTGTAAAAATTAATGCATTATGTTGAAGATATGGATAGAGACATAATTCTTCTCTCATAACACTACAATCCAGGGTCCCCCATTGAAGTTGAATTGACAGAACAGACAAAAGGAAGTACTTTTTCAGAACATACATAGATAAATGGTAGCATGCTCTACTGCAGGATGTGGTGATGGCTGCCAGTCTATATAGCTCTAAAAGGGCCATGGGGCAGACATATTCATAGAGAATAAGCCAATCTGTAGTTGCTAGTCGTGAGGGGCATATGCTACCTTGAGGATCAGGAACTGCATGTTTCTGAATTCTAGTTGCTGGGGAACAACAGCTGGAGAGGCTCATTTCTCTCATGTTGTTGTTGTTGGCTTCCATGGGCATCTTGACCGCTGTGAGAAACAGGATGCTGGACTATAGGGCATTGGTCTAATCCAGGAGGCATGTTCTTTATCCTCCACATCCACATATAACACCAGTCCTGAAAGACCTAAATTGGCTCCCAGTACGTTTCCGAGCACAATTCAAAGTGTTGGCGCTGATCTTTAAAGCCCTAAACAGCCTTGGCCCTGTATACCTGAAGAGCGTCTCTGTCCCCATTGTTCAGCCGGGACACTGAGATCCAGCACCGAGGGCCTTCTAGTGGTTCCCTCACTATAAGAAGTAAAGCTACAAGGAACTGGGCAGAGGGCCTTCTCAGTAGTGGCACCCTCCCTGTGGAACACGTTTGCATCAGATGTCAAGGAGATGAGTAACCTTTAGAAGACATCTGAAGGCAGCCCTGTATAGGGAAGCTTTTTAATGTCTAATGTTTTATTATGTTTTCATATGCGTAGGAAGTTGCCCAGAGTGGCTGGGGCAACCCAGTCAGATCGGCAGGGTAGAAATAATAAAATTTATATTATATTATATTATATTAGATTAGATTAGATTAGATTAGATTACCAGAGGCTAGGAAGCTTCCAGAGACATCATCTGACTGGTGCTGGAAACAACTGATGGACTAGATGGAACTTGGTCTGATCTCACAAGCCAGTTCTTATATTTGTGCAACAGTACTTGGAAAGTAATCTACACCAGGTATATTTAAGAAAGAGAAACATTTGTCCCAAAGTTAATATTTCATTTTTTAAGAAATCCTAGTAAGTGAATGTAGCTTAGTGTTAAGAAAACACTAGGTGGAAAGTGTTAAGAAGCCTTAACTGAAGATTTCAGTCTTCTACTGAGCTTGTAATAAAATCTCTAGGCAATACAGTGTGAGACTTGATGTAGATAAATGGATCAGCCTACCAGTGATAAGAAGTGTCAGTCATTTAATTCCTCAGGAGCAAAATAAATGTGCGATTTCAGATGTCATGCTGTGGACATACAATTACTATTCCTGTTACCAGCCTTTCTACAATAAACTGCATTATGCCCTATGAATTAATATGGTCCTGCACAGTATCTCTTAACAGTGTGAGGCAGATAAGCTGAAAGCACATTTAACACATTTGTATGTGTTCTACTGTACACATATTGTACTTTTTTATGCCATTATATAGAATACAACTGTGCTTTAAGGAAGATTACAAAACCGTTCTGTAAATGAAGTTGTATATGTAGCGAACATTCAGTGAAAGGGCTAATCCTGTTCCATTTTAGGTCAGAAGCAAAATTCCCATGGTTGTAACAGAGGCAGAAAAGGGCACTGAAAATTCCTTATCAGAAATGATATGTCTGAAGCCTTTCCTGCTTCACAGAGGCAAGAAAAAGGCTGGCAAATAGAAGATATGCTGTAGCTCCTCGCAATTTGTGCCAAGAAAGAGACATTGCAATCACTAGATGTAATGTTCAAAGATGCAAGAGATTTGTGTTTGCAAGATACTTTGACAATTTATATGATAAAGTTAAATCCCATTTCTTCACCCAGTATAATTGTTATGGATCAAATGTGTAGTAGGGGCTACTCTTGGATCCACCTTTTTGCCGGTTTAGGCGATGATCCATCTACAACTCTATATTTGTAGCAATAGCCTGGCTTCAATGAGTTGGTAATCTCCCATCCGGATTACTGTGCAGACTATGAAGAGATAGAAAAAGCCTCTTCAAAATGGGTTACTAGGCATCAAGATAGCGAGTAAGGTAAGTGGAATCGTAGAATTGTAGAGTTGGAAGAGACCACGAGGGAACATCTAGTCCAACGCCCTGCTGTGCAGGAATCTTTTTGCCCAACATGGGGCTCAAACCCATGATCCTGATTGCCTTCATTTAATGGACAGGATGGGTGGATGGATGGATGGAAAGAAAGAAAGAAAGAAAGAAAGAAAGAAAGAAAGAAAGAAAGATCTGAACTGGTGATTGCTAACTAGAAAAGGAAAGTTATAGGTAGGTAGCCATGTTGGTCTGCTGTAGTCAAAACAAAATTAAAAAATTCCTTCCAGTAGCACCTTAAGGTAAAGGTAAAGCGACCCCTGGCCATTAGGTCCAGTCGTGACCGACTCTGGGATTGCGGCGCTCATCTCACTTTATTGGCCGAGGGAGCCGGCGTACAGCTTCCGGGTCATGTGGCTGGCATGACTAAGCCGCTTCTGGCGAACCAGAGCAGCGCACGGAAACGCCGTTTACCTTCCCACCGGAGTGGTACCTATTTATCTACTTGCACTTTGACGTGCTTTCGAACTGCTAGGTTGGCAGGAGCAGGGACCGAGCAACGGGAGCTCACCCCGTCGCAGGGATTTAAACCGCCGACCTTCTGATTGGCAAGTCCTAGGCTCTGTGGTTTAACCCACAGCACCACCCTTAGAGACTAACAAAGTTTGTTTTTGGTATGAGCTTTCGTGTGCATGCACACGAAGAAGTATCTGAAGAAGTGTGCATGCACACGAAAGCTCATACCAATAGCAAACTTAGTTGGCCTCTAAGGTTCTACTAGAACAAAATTTTTTATTTTGTTAGGAAAGGAAACTCAGCCTATAGCAACTGTGGAAAAAGCAAATGCCCAGGTAGTAATTATTAGGAAAGGGATTGAAGATAAAACAAACAGCATCATAATATCTTAATACAAATCTATGGTGCAACCATACGTGGAATACAGTGTGTAAGAACTGTGGTTGCTCCATTAAAAAAATAAAAAATAAAAAATGGTAGAGCTTGGAAATGTACAGAAAAAAGCAACTAAAATCAAGTGCCGGG
This sequence comes from Podarcis filfolensis, assembly GCF_964270895.1. NCBI lineage: Eukaryota > Metazoa > Chordata > Lepidosauria > Squamata > Lacertidae > Podarcis > Podarcis filfolensis. Next base: position 14,567,040 of record NC_139603.1, read on the forward strand.
AACATGTAAATAACTGAGTAAAGAAGAAGAAGCTAACGGGACATGCTGCATGGTGCATAGGCATTTTTCTCCCTCTCACATAATAATAATAATAATAATAATAATAATAATAATAATAATAATAATAATAATAATTTATTTATACCCCGCCCATCTGGCTGGGTCCCCCCAGCCACTCTGGGTGGCTTCCAACAAAACACTAAAATACAATAACCTATTAAACATTAAAAGCTTCCCTAAACAGGGCTGCCTTTAGATGTCTTCCAAAAGTTTGATAGTTATTTTTCTCTTTGACATCTGGTGGGAGGGCGTTCCACAGGGCAGGTGCCACTACCGAGAAGGCCCTCTGCCTGGTTCCCTGTAACTTGGCTTCTCGCAGCGAGGGAACCGCCAGAAGGCCCTCAGCGCTGGACCTCGGTGTCCGGGCAGAACAATGGAGGTGGAGAAGCTCCTTCAGATATACTGGACCGAGGCCATTTAGGGCTTTAAAGGTCAGCACCAACACTTTGAATTGTGCTCGGAAACGTACTGGGAGCCAATGTAGGTCTTTCAAGACCGGTGTTATATGGTCTCGGCGGCCGCTCCCAGTCACCAGTCTAGCTGCCGCATTCTGGATTAACTGTAGTCACCTTCAAAGGTAGCCCCATGTAATGTTAGAACTCAGGGTCATCTCAAATAAAATTTGTGGGGGGTAGATTCTGCACAGAAAAAAGAAAAAGCATTTCTTCAAATAGTTTCTGGAACTCACTGCTACAGGGTACGGCAGTGGCCACTCGGATAGCTTTAAATGGCAGTTGAACAAACTCATTCAGAGGCCACCAAATAACAGCTGCCAGGGGAGGAGTTACTGAGCTTGTTACTGCCATGCTCTGCTTTCCGGGAATGAATCTGGGTGGCCAATGTAAAACAGGAAGCTGGACTAGACAGGCTCTTTTTAAAATACAGATCTTTCTAAATATGCAGGCTTTGTACAGTACATTGAATTCTATGAGCTCCTGTACCTTCCTGGGACTGTCTCTGTTCAAACTGACTTCAATAACAGAACGTTCCACAAGGAGCTACAGAGACCATGCACCAGTGATAAATTCATATCTAGTCGTCTTCGGTTGAGACACAGGAAGGAGGAACATCCCCCCAAGCATAATAGCCATGGTTTGTGCTTTATTTTGTGTTCTATCGTGAACTGTAGGTTCCTCCCACTTACACTAATGAATGGACTGAACACTGTTACATCGCTTTATAGTGCAGCTGCTGTAAAATGCTTAGATCTACTGTGCTTTGTATAAAATGTAAAATAATGTTCAGATCTACTGTGCTTTGTATAAAGTGTCATTGTGAGTTTAAAAGTAAGTCCATTCATCTGAAGGAGTCCTTTCCCAAATGCTATGTAACGCCATCCCAAGATTGCAATAATATTTTGAAAAATATATATATTAGATCTCATGCAAAAGAGCAATGATATAAAGAAAGCACAGTGATGACTTTGCTTGTGGGAATATTGTTTTAAGATACATAAAATTAAGAGTACTTCCTGTTCAGAGCAGGGGGTTTTTTATTGTTGCAACTGCTGGGGTTCCTATTCAGCATGTGCAACAAGGTAAGAAGGCTGCAATTCTTACAAAAGGTATGTTCAAGTGTAGAAGAAAACCATGTATACAGCTGAAAATGTCTTTGAGGTTCCTCCTGCAACTGCCTGCATGGCTGAATAGGCAAGCTGCTTTTCCCTTTGAAATCAGCTTGCTTATTTGGATATGTGAGTGCCTGCAGTAAATGCTAAAGAGACACCCCTGCAGGCAGACATGTGCACATAGCCCTGCCAGACTGCTGCCTAACCAAACAACAAAGTGGGGTTTATGTACAAATTGCATCTTTGAGAAAAATCGCACCGAACTAATTTTTTTAAAAAATGTTGTTTTCAGTATTCTGTTTATAGCAACACATAAAGAAACATCTTTATTTATTTACCGTATTTTTCACTCTATAGGACACACTTTTCCCCCTCCAAAAATTAAGGGGAAATGTGTCTGCGTCCTATGGAGCGAATGCAGGCTCCTTGGCTTCAGCAAAAGGAACCCGAAGCCTCCGGAGTGCAGCGGGAACTCGTGCTGCACTCCAAACTTCAGGGATAGCCACCTGAAGCCTTCGGAACACAGCGGGAAGTCCCGCTGCGCTCCGGAGGCTTCGGGTTCCTTTTGCTGAAGCTGGGAGAGCAAGACTCTCCCGGCTTCAGCAGAGAGGGAGAGCTGCACAGCGCCCCTTCAGCCAAGCAGGAGGAGAAATGGAAGGGGCTCCATTTCTCCTGCCGCTTCACTGAAGGGGCACTGAGCAGAGAGGGGGAGAATTTTTTTTCCTTGTTCTCCCCCTCTAAAACAAGGCGCCTCCTATGGTCGGGTGCGTCCTATAGAGCGAAAACTACGGTAACTGAAACTGTAGGATAGTGGGAGACAGCAGTGGATGAAGTCCCCAGGGAGGGGGGTGAGGCAGCATGAGAAAGCTGGCTCAGGTAGCTGATGCTGAGAGGGAGGGAGAAGACAGAGCTCTGAGTGCCCTGTAGGCTGCCCTGTAAAATTCAGCAGGGTAGCCTGCTGCCCTCAAGTGCAGTGGAGGATAGTGTCCTTTCAGTAGTAAGGGTGTAAGATGCAACTGCTAGTCTATTTGGCTTCTGTGGGTGCTTTGGGGGAGGTCGCCATCTTGTCCTTTGCCGCAGGCAATGATAGGTCGTGAGGTGGCCCTAGATGAAGTGGTGGAGTGGCAGCTGAGTTGCTGCTGTTTACCTGAGCAGGAGTGGCAGGGAGGTCTGTGCGGTGCAAATGAACGGGAATCATTGGATAGGCTCTGCTGGTGCGTTTGCACTTCCACTAACCTCCCCAGTCCCACTCCATAAGCAGCAGCAACTCAGCTGCCTGGAGGTCAGGTGAGCGTTGCTGCCTTGTCATGACATCATCAGCTGGTGCAGGAAGAAATCTTACAGTGAAAGCCCTCAGTCAAATGTGAGCTGAAGCTCTGTGTGAGCGGAGGCTACCCCTCTCACTGCCACGTGGGCAAGGCCATTGCATGCGCAGAGGTGTTGGGGCAGTCCCCACTTACACAGACTTTCCTATGTGCACAAAAACACCTAGATATGGTACTGAGGAGAGTGCAGATACTAAATTCAGAACTGAGACTTTTTTTGATTTTTGACACAAAGCATTTAAAAGTTTCCATCCTTGTTTTAGATTAAATTAGCATAAAGCATCCATAATTTTGCAAGGTGGGGAATGTGAAGGGCTTTGAAATCCCCGTTAGGGACTGCAGTTATCATTAGCATTTTCGAAAAATGTAGGAGGCTGCATGTGTTCCAGATTCTTTTTTTGAATTAATGTTGCCAAAGCTTCTGAAATATATGTACTTTCCTCCCATGGTTTTACTTGTAACACTTGCAAGGCTAGCAGTTAAGTTAATCAAAGGCTACATTTATTTACAGCTCCCTTGCATTCTAGAAATATGCCAAATTCATGAAACCTATAACCACAATTATGCTCAGGCTAATGAAAATTGGATATATTGCAGAAGCTGGTGGGTTTCTTTTGCCAAGATATTCTCAAGACTTTTTATGCAATTACAACCTTACCCGTAGGCAACTCTCAGTATCTCAAAACAAATGAATAATAAAAAGTCTAGCATGAGAATGCCAAAAATATTTGTTATTGTCTCCAAATTTGCTACTGCATAGACATGTCCCATACAGACAGCAGGTTTGATAATAATGTCATCAAATCCATGAAAATAAAAGGGGGAAAAAAACTCAGTAGAAACGGCTTCACAATTAAGCCCCAACTGTGTCTGCAATGTGCAACAATGATTCAAATTTGCAATATGCCACTTGATGCCTTAGAATGTGGAACATGATGAGATTAAAGGAGAAATCCTAAACATGGAAAGCCAGTGTAATTTATGCTGCTTTAATTTACACCAGATCCAAGCTCTGTTCAGGAGTAGGACTAAGCCTAAGCCTAAGCCTTTAAAATACTGTTTGAGGTACACCACAGTTTTTTGCCAGTGTACTTCCTGCGCAATGTAGCCCCTTCCCCAGGAATGCCCATTTTTCAGGGGTTACACTGGTGTAAATTCTGCTGGTCTTGGCTGATGTGGCTTAGCCCCACCTGAGCCAGGATGAAGAAGTTACACTGATGTATCTCTGGCTTAGCTGGGGTTGCAAACTTGCCAGCTGGGCCAGAGATCTCGCTCATCTTGGCAGATCTAGGGTTGGGATTGTGCTCTAAGCCAATTATAGAAAATGCACACAGAATGCACAATTCTTTGGGATTGCATTTTGAAAATAATGTGTCAGCTATTTCTGTGTAGGTAAAGCATGGTCTGCAGAGGTACTCACAGAAGTAAAGGTGCAGATTATACACATTCCTAATTGTGATAGTGCTATATAAGTGGATTAGTAAAGGTAAAGATAAAGGGACCCCTGACAGTTAGGTCCAGTCGCAGACGACTCTGGCGCTCATCTCGCTTTACTGGCCGAGGGAGCTGGCTTTTGTCCGCAGACAGATTTTTCCGGGTCATGTGGCCAGCATGACTAAGCCGCTTCTGGCGAACCAGAGCAGCATACGGAAACACCATTTACCTTCCTGCTGGAGTGGTACCTATTTATCTACTTGCACTTTGACGTGCTTTCGAACTGCTAGGTTGGCAGGAGCAGGGACTGAGCAACAGGAGCTCACCCCATTGCGGGGATTCAAACCCACACATAAACAAGTCATGATAAAATTAAACATTAATAAACATCTCCTAAACTAATGTATAAACACAAGAATGTTGTCATTTTGTTCTGCTGAATTATTCCTTTAATATTGCATTGATGTTATTAGCTGTATTCCACACAAACATAAATTATAAACTCAAACTCTGTAAGCAAAACCACGTGTGCGTGAGATTCATTTTCAACCAGAATATGCCCCTCAAAACGGCACTTGGGATAAATGAACCCTTCTCAAAACATACCTGGCTATAGTTCTGTATAGCAGCTCTGGCTTGACTGCTGCGGGCTGGAAGCTGTGAGGCTGCTGAATCACCGAGGGCAAGGGTCTGGTTGCTATGGTAGCTAGATGGATACTGGAAAGACCCTTCGGGTTTGGAATTGAGCTGAAGTGCACTCTGGGATAGAAGGTTGGGCCCTGTGTTGAAAGCAATTTGGAGCAGTCAGTGAGCACCACAACGGAGAGAAAGAATGCATTTATCACATTTGATTCCTGCTTTCTGCAGCTTGTCATTTCAGCAATAAGATCGGGTCCTGTAATTTAAAGTGGCACTTATTACTTAAACATCATTATTTTGTCTTTCTCAAGAAGAGCACAGTATGTTGAGCAACTAAAACGTGTTACTTCATTGAACTTAATGGAGGGGGGAGGGGGAAAAAACCTAACCTCATTTTGCAACATGAAATAGACAGGGCAGGGCAGAACGAAGCATTGCAAGAAATAGGAGACTGCTGCTGTAAGTACTGTAGCAGGCAGCCCAGTACCAGGTTATCCCTCCTGCTCTATTCCACACTTTCATTTGATTGCATTCTGCTTCCCCTCGTTTCTGACACCATCACATCCCTAGCAGCCAATGGTGTGGAATGAGGGTAGGAAAATGCACATAATGGCTGCATTCACACCGCAGTTTCCACACATTCCCACGTTGCATTTTACTTTCCTAGTTTCATAAACCCTTCATGCCAGCCTTCCTCAGCATAGATATTTTGAACTGCAACTCCCATAACTCCTTACCAACAAACCAATGTCAGAGATGGAGTGCTGGGTGGGCTACATGAACAATCAGTATGATCTAGCAAGGTTTTTCGTATGACTTAATCCTCCATCTCAATTGCCAAAAATCCTGTTAGCATGGAAAATCATGCCACATTCTTTGCTGGACCACCAAACCACAGCATTCTGAGTGAGATCTCAAGAAGTAGTGTACTGTAGAGGCCCAGAAATGGACTACAAAGTCCTTGATTCAAATGTTGTCTATGCTGCAAACTCATCAGATGCTTTTAGGCAAGCCATATTACCCTTAGCCCATCGGGAATCTGAGAATCCAAACATGAATTTAGCTAACTGTTACTGAGATAATGTTCATGAAAATATCGGAATCCTCTAAGGTGCTATAGAAATGCCAAGCATTATTATTTATTAGTGTTTCTATTAACCACCTCCTCCTTTTATTCTGCCCTTGAGAAAATGGGTTCAACTGTTAACTTCATCTGAGGAGTGAAGCTCAGCACCCCAGAATTAATTTCCCCTATTTTCTTCTTCTTCTCATTGTATATATTATTTTTTTTATCTCGATTATGGTAAGGTTTATCCTTTCTTCCTTTTCTGTTCCTTTTTTATATGTATATAAAAAGCCAGGCTTTTTACTCAGATGGTAATGACAATGTAATGTCAGGTTATTTACATGATACCATATCATTACCAGATAAATGCACGATTAATTTGGTCCTCTAAATTACACTGCTTCTTATGCAATAATTACTTTTAGATTTACTAAGCCTAATTACACAATAATCTGCTGAAGCTTGTAGCATATCTGAATACTCCATGTTATTTACTTGACTGGTACATGGTTCCTCCTGTGTGTGTGTGTGGGTGTGTGTGTGTGTGTGCACGCGCATGCTATATGTTTCATTGCATTTCAATATGTATATTTATATTTCATTATATATGTTCATGCAAATATTTCTGTTCTTTTAAATGATTGGGAGGGAATTGATAGGGGCAGAAAGGTATAGAAGAAGAAAAAGAAAGACAGTGGAAGAAGACACACAAATACAATCTGCCTAGGGAGCTGTTTTTCAACAGAGCTGTTTTACTGCTGGGGTATTGCTTGGGCCAGGCTTGTTTTGATATCTTTATTTTGCATCTTTGTTATGATTTACGTGGAAATTGTTAGATTTGGTTGTGTACTTTTTGGTGTTTTATTTGTTGTTTATGACTAGGTTTCCTGTGTGTTAAGTTGTGGGTGAACATATCAGACGACACAGTGATTCTTCAAACAGCTCTTGTTTATTCACAGGCCAGAACAGAACTGAACTGAAGGGTTCAGTCAGCCTGCTTATCTAGAGCTCCTGTACAATGTAACTGTAACAATTTTCTAAAACTATCCAATCACTGAACGTCACTTTTGATCCCTTATTTGCATAACTATCTACAGTATCCCCCTGCTGGCCCAGGGTGAGAACTTCAGTACATAACACTGTGTGTGTTTTTGTATTGTGTAACATTTTCATGTTGAAAGCTGCCTTGAGAGCTTATCCACTTTGCTCCTCCCTCTTTAAATTGCAGCCTCATTTTAAAAGTAGCCCATAGATCAAAACCATAAGGGGAGGGAAACATAAGGGTCAGACTGAGTCCAAACCAAAGGCCAGGCGGAACAGCTCTGTCTTGCAGGCCCTGCAGAAAGATGTCAAGTCCCGCAGGGCCCTAGTCTCTTGTGACAGAGCGTTCCACCAAGTCAGGGCCACTACTGAAAAGGCCCTGGCCCTAATTGAAGGTCGGTGAGGCCCTGCTCCCCCATTTTGTTGTTGGCGATTGCCTCCTATTGACTCAAACAAACATGGGATCTCTGAGTTTGGACATTTGCTCTTCCCTGAAGGAATGGTGATGGGGAGAGGCAGAATGGACTGTGTAAGATAAAAGATCTGCTTCTGATCTCTCTCAAGGACAATCACAAGGAGGGACAAATATATCTGAATAGTTCTTTTAACAGATTTATATATAATTCTCCCAGTTTTAGCTTTAGGAATGCTCTAAATCCATGGTTCCCAACTGGTGGTCGGTGGACCCCAGGGGGTCCACAAAACCTACCTAGGGGGTCCATGGCACATACCCATCAACTGTCTGGAGTATCCCATTTTGAGGGGTCATGCTCTTGTGTGAAAGCACAGTGCATGAGATCATGGCCGGATGCAGCTCTCGTGTGAGATTGCATTGCCCCAAAACACACATTTGAGGGTGCCATGTTTTGCTCGTGGGAAGCTGCCAATAATGTTTCTGCAACTCAAACAGAATGTCGGTCCAACAAACTTAAAACTGAATTGTGCCCAAGCAATCTAGATAGATGATAACTGTATTGTTCAGATAATTTGAAGTGGTCTTTGTTGACACACACCCCTACACACACACACACACACACACACACACACACACACACCACTGTATGAAACAGCATTTTATAACAATCTAAAAACATAAAACCAGATAGTAAAATAGTAGAAAGTTAGAAACAAGTTAAAAGCAAAAAGAAATTAAAGACAAAAATCAATATGTGTGTGGGGGCGTACCCTTAATTGCTTGCAGAGGCCTGGTGGAATAAATAAGTTTTCAGCAGCTGTTTAAAAGTTGGCGTGGAATGCACCCACTGGGTAGCGATGAATTTTGCATATCTGCACACTTTGTGTCAAGGGACACCAGTGCTTAGCTCAGGGAGCAATTTCAGCTGCATGAAATGATGATAAAAGCAACGACAACAATAGTGTCTTTGAGCTTCTGCAGAGTGCCTTCCTGCTATCGCTGGAAACCATAACCAGCCTGGAAGGGCTTCTAGACAAAGACTGTGGCTGAACCCAAACATTTCTCTCTGTCTCGCTCATGAAATGCTGTAATCAAGATTGAGAAAACAAAAGAGAAGAACTAATGCACAAAGGCGAACGAATGCCTCAGACATATTCCATGTGACTTTAATTAGAGCATTATATGTGTTAAGCAATCCCCATGGAGCATTCTGTCAAGATCAACAGCACAAGGTTACCCTGAAACCTTTGCTGGATTATGAGAAGGAAATAACTCTCACTGATTAACAGACTGCTAGCTCAAAAGATGCCAGATTTAATCTTATTCTACCCTTTCAACCATCTGACAGGTGGTTATTTTTAAAAAAATGAGAGAACATGGACTGAATTGGCTTTTTACACATCTAACGATGCAGATGCGGGCCTTTTGTTGTGCAGCCTTTTTAATTCGTTCAGAGGAAGCGACAGGTAGAAGAAAAACATAATAAAAATCAAGACCAAATGCTTTTTCAGACGCAAACATCTGCTTTGTTAGAGATTCTACAATAGAGATGGTTTTTGGAGTGTATTCACTGGGGAATTGCTGAAAGCACTCTATTAAACGGAGAGGCGAGTTGAAATGACTTAATAAAGTTTTGTATTGTACATATGCTGATTCCTTTCATTAAAATCAAATATGCCAGGCATCTGTTATAATAACTCTCGCTTTAGAGGATCACGTATTCCCATAAGATGGCTTTAATTCTTACTTTAAAGCAGAGTTTGAAAGAGCTGGACCCCAGAACTTGTTTCCTGTATCATCAGTTCACCATGTGCATGCAAATAGCCAGAGGAAGTCCTTTGTTATCCATACGATTCCTCAAATTTTAAATATATTGGCAGGGGGAAAAAACCCCAATATGTTAAGAGCTACTTCACAGGTGGGTTTCTGTATATACATAAAAATGAAATGTTTGCATTCAGCGAGAAGGTGTGTATCAGCTAACATATGTATTACACAAATATGAGCACCCGCTAATATGCAAAATTCTCCTTTCTGACTGAAGGTTTTACTGCAGTAGTTTTACCACAACAGCCTGTTGCATAAAGGGAAAAGTTCTGAGCTGAACAGGGTGAGTTGAAAATGCACAATACGTCTCTTCCTAGCCACTAATTTGAGCGATTATGTTTGGATAAACCATGGGCAATGGAAGAACATGGATGCAATAAACCATCTGGCACACCAGCATCAACCTCAAGTAAGTTACCATGGGGCAGTAAATGTAGTTAAGAAACATCATCTCAAGAGTTAGTAATATTTTTAAAATTGCTCATTTTATAAGTCAAATGTAAGCCATACACATATATTTTCATTTTAAGTTATACATATACATTCATTGAACTTAACAATTAAAAATACAAAGACAATTCTTTACATGTGGAATCCCCCCCATGTTTAAACAAAAAGTATTACTTCTGTGGAAAACCAGAATATCTTAATCTACTTTGTGAGTAACAAATGTCTATATTTAGCTTGAGGAAAGCTCAGCTACAGATCCCTGATCATAAGGAAAATGTTGTGGCAAATAATTGTGCAACTTCCAGATATGAATTAGATATCGGTAGAAAATCAGTGACGTCACTGTGAAAATCAGTGAAATCACTGAGTGACGTCAGTAATCACTCAGTGATTATGCCAAAGTCTGCCTCCTCACACTGCCCCATTTTGTGACTAGCTCTGCCCCATATCTCACTTTTGTGACTGGTAGGCCTCAGACATCTCATGTGGGCCTTGGGGACAGAAAGGTTTACAAGCCCTATATAGGGTATACTGAAAGCCCAATTCACTTTCTGAGGCAGGCAAAATGTCAAGCATCTAAATATTTTTAAAAACCAGAAGCTGGTTCCTAAACGTTTGATGTTAGTAAACATTACATGTTTTCCCCATCTCTCCACATTTCTACCAAAGGCTACCTGCGCATAAAATAACCCCATGCTGTTTTCATCTGTATTGTGAAAGCCGCTCTAAAACAGCTTGGAGATTGTTATCCACACACACACATAGAGTGGGGTAGGAGAAAGGCAATTGCTCACTGAATACTGCCGGTTTTCCGAAATGAAAGATAAAATAAGAACATCATAATGGCCCAGTATCCTTTCATCCTAAAAGCATATCATCTTCTGTGCAGACTGGGTTTTAATTTAAGGTAGGACACAATGAAAGGAACATTCTTTAGAAACTTACTTTCGGTAGTTGAATAGTCCTGTGGATCAAGTATTCCAGACTCTTGCAGAGATCTAATACAGGAGTCAACAAGTTCAAGACCTGTTGTGAGCTCATCTTCTATATCCTTCTGACCATCTGTAACAAAATATTGTTTTAAACATTTAAATAATCTAAAATACAGGGAAAGTGAAGGTAGGCTTATTAAGCAAAAGCTATTGGGTATTTGTAATGCTAGTCTGCAATGATCTTTACACTGCTGACCACAATCAAGTACTTAAGAGGCTAATGGGACGCGAGTGACACTATGGTCGAAACCACTGAGCCTCTTGGGCTTGCTGATCAGGTCAGTGGTTCGAATCCCCACAACAGGGTGAGCTCCCATTGCTCTGTCTCAGTGCCTGCCAACCTAGCAGTCTGAAAGCATGCAGTGCAAGTAGATAAATAGGTACTGCTGTGGCAGGAAGGTAAACGGTGTTTCCGTACGCTCTGCTTTCTGTCACGGTGTTCCATTGTGCCAGAAGCGGTTAAGTCATGCTGGCCACATGACCTGGAAAGCTGTGGACAAACACTGGCTCCCTTGGCCTGAAAGTGAGATGAGCACCACAACCCCATAGTTGCCTTTGACTGGACTTAACCATCCAGGGGTCCTTTACCGTTACATTTTTAGTAAAGAGGCAAACTTAATGCCAATAATGTCTACGTGCTGGATGGTGACCAACATTCCTCTGGGAATGTTACGTGTCATATAATATTTTGCTCTTCCATTTATTTCAATATATCCTTCCTCAAGAGGCAGTAACTAAGTGATAATCTTTTCTCTCTTTTCCCCCAAATTGCACTTTAGCATATATACTTTTTCACATATAACAGCTGGACAATAAATGAGTTCTTCTGGTGTGGTGTTTGACACCCAGTGTTTGTCACTCATCCAGCTGGGCCTCAGCTGAGCCAGGATGGGGGAGATAGGCTACCGTATCTCTGGCTCCACCAAGGATGAGGAAGTTAAGCCAATGTTTATGTTACGGTTGTGTCAGGGACCTTGTGGTTCAGCCAGAGATCTGCAGGATCCTAAACTGCTAATCGGGGTGGATCTTGCTATAGGATCGCTCCTCAAATAAATAAATAAATATAAACAATGAAACAATTCTGGTCAGTTAGGGAGACTGTACATTCCAAATTTAAAATCGTATTGAAAATACTGAATCCTTAATTTGCAGTCTTTTCCATTATAGAAATGGGCCAGGGAACAGTCTAATAGGTTTTTTTTTGGGGGGGGGGAGAACTAAATTTTTGAATTAAGAAAAAGATGGCCCCTTTGGGGTGCCATTGACTCCAGCTGTGCCTTGGTAACTATAAACAACAGCTCTGAAAGTTTCTCTGTGCCATAAAACAGGATGTAAGTCTTGTGGCCTAAATAGGTGAACAAGTTCGTAAGAAGAATCAACAGACTGGGAGAATGTCATACTGATCTGTAGTTCAGTTTATTGTCATTAAGGGACACAGACTTCCTAAACTGATGCCTTCCAGATGTTTTGGACTACAACTCCCATAATTCCACACCATTCGCCATGCTACCTGTGTCTGGTGGGTATTGTAGTCCAAAAGATCTAGAGGACACCAGGCTGAGGAAGGTTGCCAGTAACCTTCATGGATAAACTCGTATATCTTTTTTTATTTTATGATGTTAATCTTTCTTATTGCTAGTTTATTATGTGTATAAAGTTGCTTTGACATTTCCCCCCCTATATTTTTAATACTTTAATTTTAACAAATCACTTCATGCTTGATTTATGAAAATCTGTTCAGGGTGGGTGTTGGGAAGTAAACAACTGGTAACTTCCTACTTGGTTTAATTTATGACTCAGAGGGTTCTGTGAGTAACTGATGTTCTGGGAATAGAGAAACATACCAAGTTGTTAACTGACATACTTGTTCAGCAATAATTTATACTGTTTCTATAAGATTATGGAAATACTGTCTGGGAGAAGTATAACATTATCCCAATTATAAAATATTTGCAGCTTGGCTGCAGTATTTCCATAACAAAAGCACAGTTAGGCAAAAGCACCTGAAAATAGTGACTCTCCGAGAAAGAAAAGTTCAGCACAGCATTCTACAAAATTATAATTTACCTTGTGTTTGCCAGTGAAACTGTTCTTCAGTTGAACTGCAGTGAAACGAAACAAAAACCATACAAAATATGTGTTAGAACTCAGAAAGGTCTCGGAGAATCTGTTTTTAACTATATGAGTTTGAAACCGAGTAGTACATCTCTCACACTTGACTCTGTTTTCATTTTGAAACCAACTGGCAAGGACCCTATGTTGTACCTTCATTCAGATGAGAAATTACCCACCATTCCTCCCTCCATCAGCATTATTCTGCACTACAGTGGTACCTCGGGTTAAGTAATTCGTTCCGGAGGTCCATTCTTAACCTGAAACTGTTCTTAACCTGAAGCACCACTTTAGCTAATGGGGCCTCCTGCTGCCACCGCGCCGCCGGAGCACAATTTCTGTTCTCATCCTCAAGCAAAGTTCTTAACCTGAAGCACTATTTCTGGGTTAGCGGAGTCTGTAACCTGAAGCGTATGTAACCCGAGGTACCACTGTATACTGAAACCATTTCTAAAAGTCCCCCAATTCCCTGAAACAGATTTCCAGGGGGCGATGCTCTCTACAGAGAAGGTAGTTAGGATCCAAGCCACTGGATTAATATTAAGAAAAACTTGACCAGAACCAAAACTAGGCAAAGAGAGCAATAGCACACTGTTTCTCAGAACATATACTAGCGTCAATAGTACCCAGCTGTCAAAAATATTAGGAATATTTGAATGCTCTCTTTTGCTATAATGAAAAATAAATTGTCTTTGTTACAAGTGAATACTAGCACACAGAGTGTCCGTGTGTCTTTTTTGCATAACAGGAATGGCCTGGGAAGGTGGACTTTCATGAAGGCATCCTCTATTTTAAGGACTGCACTGCACAAGTCTGGTTTTAACATAAAGAACCATAAGAAAGGAGAATAGGAACCCATCAGCTGACTAAGCAAGAACTTAGGTTGTCTGTGTCCTGGCTCTCACGGAAAGACAAGGTACTTGAACTTGGAGTACAGTTTCTGCCCCAAACTTCAATGCTCAAATCAGTACAGTGCGGAGGCAAAATGGAGTTCAAAGGCATGATGGGTGCCATGTATGGCTAGGCAAGCTAAGACGTTGATCCAAATAGCAACATGCTCTCTTGGGTCCCATTATATGGAATCAAGGGAAGCCCAACTTCAATGTCCCAAGCAGGATTGCCATTGGGACTGAGTTAGCAAATGGGAAATCCTTCGGAATCACTGGACCTGAGTTATCTGTTTGTGCCTGCGCTGGCATTTCTGTGACTTAGGCGACAGAGGAGGCAACAGCTGTGGCTCAGAACCAGACTGAGTGGCAGATTCATCCTGAGAGGATGGGCTAAGGATGGGCTCTGGGAATGCCAGAGACTCAAGAGGGTGCTGAGAATGGAGGCGAGGCTGGCAAGAGAACTGGGAGTTAAGTGGGTGCAGTGTCCCTGGGTGACAGAAGAGCAGACAGAGTGGAGCATTCTGACTGGAAATCAACAGGGAAAGTTAGATATTACATATAGGCCCATCTTGATGCCATTGGGAGTTTTCTTTCTAAATCAACAAACTTTTTCAGCAAGGGGCCGGTTCACTGTCCCTCAGACCTTGTGGGGGGGGCGGACTATATTTGGGGGAGGGGATGAACAAATTCCTATGCCCCACAAATAACCCAGAGATGCATTTTAAATAAAAGGGAAACATTCTACTCATGTAAAAACACGCTGATTCCTGGACCGTCCACGGCCAGACAGAGAAGGTGATTGGGCTGCATCCGGCCCCCAGGCCTTAGTTTACCTAACCCTGTCCTAAATCTTAATAGCAGCAAAAGGTTAGGAGTTTTTCACTGGTATCACAGGTGCAGGGGAGAAGATTAAACCTATCCTCAATACGTGCTGCAGAGCCAATGTAAATCCTACCCACCTGACAAAAATGAAAAACCCAGACCCTGACTCGCTCCAAGTTAACTTGTTTAGTCTCAAGCGTAATTTGGCCCTCAGACATTGCCCTACTAGTGAGCAATGTCTGGAAAGAAAAAGAAAGAGAGTAATAACAGACACAAACTATTCCTAAGCATCAGCAGCAAAAAAAGAGAAGCATGACAATATCTCTTGCATTTTAAAATATTTGATGGGTAATTAAAAACAATTATCCTGAATCCCCTGAATGTAATAACTTCCTCAGTGAAGATTAGTATTGCAATAATATGTGCATAAATATATAATAAAATTACGATACACAAACTATTTAACAACAACAGGAAATCCCTCTGAAATGTAACATTTGTATCTTTTAATCCTCAGATGAGGCCTTAGATAAAGTATAAAAATTAGGTCTGAAAAAGTAACAGCCGCCTCAGAACAGTCAACAAAGTTTTGTATCCTTGTGAATCCAGCTATGACTTTCCAGCTGACTGTCCTCAATCTATCCAAATAACTTCTCTGGAGGGCTTTTAACTGCCATAACACAGAATATTTGTTCTGATGTTTAATCCCCAGTTCCAATCCTCTCCTGGAATTTTGTTTTTGAGAGATTACCTATTTCATCATAGTAAAGTTTCCCTGCTCGCGAAGGTCAGCGCCACAAGAAAGAGCTCTTTATTTGCCTCCATATTGCCAAATACATAATCCCTCCCTCACAGGGCCAACAACACCACAAAAATTGCCTATTATGATATGATTCACTTGAGTGAAATAAATGTGTCATTCAAGGGGCTCCTGGAATTCGGAATTCTTGAGTAAAACTTCAACTATAACAAAACGCTTAATGTATCTAGTACTCTAATATTTCCCAAACCTTCCTCTATAATACTTAAATATAGCTCCTAGACACTTCTTCCTATATTATATTAAAAGCTAGTTTTCATTTTGTCACACTTTGTCTACCCTTATCCAAATGTCTGCAATAAATTCTGTGGCCCTGTGTACCACAGCACCTTCTAGCTTCCTGTCATTCCGATCGAAATCCCAGTCCCCACTGCTTTCTGCTGCATATAAGGAAGGAATACTGCATTTCTTAAAGTTAGGGGCCACAATTCTATTCCCCCATAGAAAGGACATGAAGCACATGTGCACAAGCCATGATAATTATGATTTATGGTTTGGGCCTCTGTCAGGCTGGCACAGGCCCTCATAAACCACTGCCCTGAGTCTGCCCCCGGTGCACACTTGCCAGTGGCCTGCCAGCCCCTGACACCTACTGTACAAAGGAGTAGGGGGTGGGAATCACATTTGTTGCTCTGCCCACTTTCATTCCCGGTGCTACCCAACACCAGCTTTGTTGGGAATCTGTGTACGTGCAGCTACTCACACAGAGTCAATGAAGGTTTGGCAGACAGCCAGAAGGCAATCTGAAGGAGTAAGTCTGCCTGGTGATAACAGAGGCATGGAGACAGCTCCCTGATTGGTCAAGCTCTCTCAAGGGAGTGATAATTAATGGCCTACTAACTGGAATGTGTTAGTTCAGAGTTCAGAGGTTCAGAGTTCTGTGTGTCAGTGAGTGTAGGAGTTGTGAGTCATGTCAGAGAGAGCTAGCTAAAGATCTGTGTTCTGTTCCTGTAAATAGTCCACTGTATATAATAAACACCTAACTACAAGTTTCTGGTTCCTGCTTCGTCTATCCTGTCTGCAACCAAGCTGCCAATTGCTTTCGTGAACTCTGCGTTTACTCTGCTAGGTCTGGCTAAGGTCCTGCAACTAGTCAGAAAGTTGTGAAACACCGAATAGGTTTTGCCAATAAGCTTGTGGCTCCCAGAAGGCTGCCCAAAAAGAAATGTGGCCCATGGTTTGAAAAAGGTGCCCCATCCCTGCCTTCAAACAATACTTGGCCAGAGTCAAAAGAATGTTAATAGCCCTGTGCAGTCAGGGGATATATTTTTTCAATTGGAGCAAATTGTTAGAAGATTGTTTCTTGATATAAAGACCACTCTGGGGTGTGCTAAAGAGGCAGAGGCACGTGTTTTTGAAAATATGACGTGGTGGGAGGGAGATGTAGAAAGTGGCAGAGAGGAACCATGCTGAGCTTTGAACTTTGAAAGCTAATAGCATCTGGGGATGTAGGAGTGCCTCTCTCTGGGCATCTGATGTGAAAGGAGTTCTGCTGTTGTAGGATATTTAAAATATTCCTATATCATAGAAACACATTACGTTTTCAGTCATTACTTCTTCGAAAGAGAACCAGTGCTGGATAAGTGCTGACTGTGGAACTTCTCGCACAGCTCAAAGAACTGGGATGTGCAAAACAAAGCAATATAGACCCTGGTGGAATCTACACACATATAAAAAACGTTGTGGATGTGGTTTTTTTTTAAAAAAAGTTTTGAAAAATATATTGCATTTGCCATAGCTCACCATCGCCATCTAGTGTCACATTTGTATAATGCACTTTACAACACACTTAAAACGTATTATTTGCAGCTGTATAGCTGAGTCAAAGTTCTTCAAATTAAAACCATTCACTGTTCTTCCACTGTGATAAAAACGAAGGTATAAGCTTTCAGAATACAACTCCTGGTTCATTCAGACAGAATGGTAACATTTTGTTTCATCATTAAAATCCACAGAGATTTTACCTAGGGTATTCACTGGGGAGCCATCCCAATAATCTTGCACATCAGAATCAGTAATCGCCACTAAAGAGACCACTCAAATTACTTACTGTAGCATTTAAGACTCTTATTTCAAACTCAATGTATTTTTATCACTCAACGGGATTTCTAATGAATCCCAATAAGGAAAGAGATCTGAGTCAGCTGTTGAGTGAGGGATATAAATATTGATCACAGCTAAAGTTTGTTATTAATCAATAACTGGAGTATTTTCTTTTTATTTGGTATCCGTTTGTGCTCCCTCAAGGTCATCATGGATTGAAAGTTAATTTGCTCTACCTGCCATGATCTGCCCATTGGTTTTAACCTTTCAGACATCCTTTTGAAAGAAAGCAAATCCTATTATTTTTAAATGGTCCCTCACACCATGTTTCTTACAGGGATTTGATCTGATAATCTTGAATAAAATGCCTCCCTGAATGATCTAAAATGTTTTTCTTGAACCTTCAATATTATTGTTCAGTAGTAATCTCTCTCTCCCACATTAGAAACTTGTGTAGTAGCTGCGAGTGCCATAGCAGTCTTTGCTGTTTTGGCTACTAGAGACATACGGTATTTGTCTGAGCTATACTTGGACAGTGGTTTAAGTTATAATCCTAACATTTAACAAAAAACATACTTTTCACTAATTCACACTTCTGTCTGAATTCAGCACAGCTTTGTCTACATTAGAAAACAAACTGTAAGGGTGCCGGGAATTATAGCTCTGTATGAGGGGCAAGTTCCCATGATTCTTTGGGGGGAGTCATGTACTTTCAATGTGCTTTAAATGTATGGTGTGTATACCATCTAACAGTCACATATGAGGCTAGAATAGCAAGAAAAAGTACACATGGTGGCTGAACACGCTTGATAAATACAATTGTAGTATTGCTATGAAATCCCATCTAGTTAATTAATTTGACCATTGTAATAATCTGAAGGAAATCAAAATGGTGAGGAACACCTAATATATAAAGAATTGCCAAAACCTATGAATGTGTAACCAGCGCATCAAGTGCAATGTGCTTAATGTGTACCTTATTAGGCATGTTAAATTAACTGCTGTTGCTTTCACACAAGCCAGTGCATCAGGTAAAGCTATCATATGTCTTCATCACCAACAGTTAATGTGAGTACTAAAAATGTTTTTCTGTCTAAATCTATACTGATGGCATTATACTTAATTCTAGCCTGTGTGTTGGCACTGCAAACTGTCTTGTAAATTACAAACAAAATGTGACAATAGGGAGTATACTCAAGTGACGTTCTGACATAGTTAAAGAAGTGCACTTTTTAATTATGGTGATGTTAATGTCTTGTAGCTATGTACAGTGATTCATCAGGAAAATCAACATAGCTAAATTGTTAAGTAAGTCATGGGGGTTGCACAGTAGTGCTGAATAAATGGGCCTTCCATTGTCTTACTGCTTAATTTATCTTTCTTTGTCACTAACTTATTTGTAAAACATCTATTCCTGCATATTTTTTCTTAGCATGAACAGATTATGTCATTTCTCATGAGGTTTTTGACACTACAGGTTTCTGTGCATCCCTTTTCAATTCCCTCATATACAGAAGGTGAGAAGTACCCATAGAAAACAATGGAGAAATGTAAGATTTCAAGGTATCTTGGTTTAGGCACAATGATTGGGTCCAGCCCTCCCCCATCCACATAAGTAAACAAACAATGGAGGTGTACAAAACTCAGTGATCATGAAACAGGATTTGGGAATGAGCAACCCACACCCTAAGAGGAATGTAAAAGAAAAATTGGTAAGGTTGAGTGTCTTAGCAGTAAAAAAAAACCAAACCCTACTTGTTCAATTAACACATCAGTTGATAATTAAAATATTTATATAGCATTTCAATTCAAATATGATAATTCTACATAGCAAATACTGTAATAGTGTATATATAGCACATTTTAATTGTTCTGGGCATTTCACATGCATAAAGCAATAGTTCTATGATTCATCAAGGTAAATCTTAAATTATTTGCATATTGTTATTGAATTTTATGTCAGGATTAAAAAACAACAACACTTCACCTGTTCATATCTGTGCTGCAGCAGAAACCCTTTATATTGTGCCATAGGCATGGGCCAGATACTAGGAGTGGTGTTATTGTAATTTATCATACATTTACATTGAATAAAGGCATGTTGTCTTCCCAAATATTCAGTCTAAAAAAACCCTCATTATTTAATTTGACGTATTTAGCCTATACAGTATTCACAACTGAGACAGTGTCTGTGTTGTTGTTGTTGTAACAATTTATGCCTATAGCTGGTTAAAGATTAGTGTAAAAAAATGAATTGACCAGGGGGTGATGGTTAAGTGACCTAATATGGCCACTGGTCCCATCACCTCCTGGCAAATAGGAAGGGAAGAAATGGAGGCAGTGAGAGATTTTACTTTCTTGGGCTCCATGATTACTGCAGATGGTGACAGAAGCCACGAAATTAAAAGACGCCTGCTTCTTGGGAGAAAAGCAATGACAAACCTAGACAACATCTTAAAAAGCAGAGACATCACCTTGCCAACAAAGGTCCATATAGTTAAAGCTATGGTTTTCCCAGTAGTGATGTATGGAAGTGAGAGCTGGACCATAAAGAAGGCTGATCACCAAAGAATTGATGCTTTTGAATTATGGTGCTGGAGGAGACTCTTGAGAGTTCCATGGACTGCAAGAAGATCAAGCCTATCCATTCTTAAGGAAATCAGCCCTGAGTGCTCACTGGAAGGACAGATCCTGAAGCTGAGACTCCAATACTTTGGCCACCTCATGAGAAGAGAAGACTCCCTGGAAAAGACCCTGATGTTGGGAAAGATGGAGGGCACAAGGAGAAGGGGACAACAGAGGACGAGATGGTTGGATAGTGTTCTCGAAGCTACCAGCATGAGTTTGACTAAACTGTAGGAGGCAGCGGAATACAGGAGTGCCTGGCATGCTCTGGTCCATGGGGTCACGAAGAGTTGGACACGACTAAATGACTAAACAACAACAACAAGAAAATGAGTTGACCAGAGGGTGATGGTTAAATGACCTAATTTTACTCTTCGTTACATCACAATAAATCTTGGGAAACATCAGTGACATTAAAATCCGGCTTCGTGAGTTCAAATGTGCAATAGTCCCTTTCCCACACATTCTTCAAAAGTGTTAGAGAAGTATTTTCTGTACTGGCTTTACAGCATCACTTTCTGCCTCTTTAGGATTCCATCTCAGCTTCTCCACGAGCCTCCGACTTTTCTGCTCATGCCTGCCTTCCTAACAGCTCCTTCGTAGGCTGCACTCTGATCTTTATAAAAATGGACTGATGGATCCACATCTGTCACTGCAATTGCAGCTTAATCTTTTTTAGGTTTAGTACAGTCCACTTACATGAATAACCACTTAATGAAAAGACTTGTTCAGAACACGATGACAGGTCCAAGCCAACATTTATCAGGCTTGTATTGTAAAGAGAAAATGCATTCCACACATCAAGCAGTATGTGGTATTTTGCAGAAACCATTAAAGCTCTAACTTCAAAGGTTCGCCTTGCCAGCCACCTAATTCGTCTATAAACATGGGATGGTGTGCTGTATTTAAAATGTATAATGTCCAAAATAAGCATTATAAATACAATTGCTTAAACCAAAACTCGCAACCCTCTATTGACACAAATGAGGCTATTTTATGATATAATTAGCTCATGTCAGACAAAGGCAAATTTGCACCACTTTGTCAATACCAGGGGCATTGATACTTCATTCCTGATTGTTCCTTGCATATTAGTTCCAGTGTATCTACAGCATATTAAATACTTTGATTAAGGGAGAAATAGAACCCACAACCATGTATTTCTGCTCTGTTTATAGAGTATATATTAACCATTGTTGTTTGTCTCAATCTCTGTTTCCAAGTTATGGTTTTGTTTTGTTTGATAGGAAACCAAAATTGACAGATTCACCCATCCTTAGAAGAATGATTTAACGAAGAAGTGGTTTTTTGGGGTGGGGTGGGGAGGGGGCAAGGCAAAGAGCAGCGCTCAGAGCTTTCAGTGTTTAGTAAGCTTTTCCACTGATATTACTGTCCATACTTTTTGCGTCCATGGGGATAGATGTAGATTGTCCAGACCAGTGTTAGAGATATGAAAGCTAGGATCTGAATAGCACCTTAAACCTAGGTTATGGGAGCAACAACGGAATGTCTAGGTGCACTTTTTAATAACAAGAATACAAAGCTGAAAATGAATGAACTGCAGCTAAGATCTTATGTACAAGACCGAAATGCTGCCTTTCTGTAAGGCCATCTGTGAGGTGGAACCTATCAGCTTGCCTGATGCTGCAGTGATCTCTTGGAAGTTGAGTGGGGAGGAATTTCTCCTCCCACACCCTCAGGGCCAGCAGTGGCAGTTTTCATCTGAAATCTTAGGCGCCGTACTACGCCCAGAGCTCAGAAACTGCTTGCATTTATGAAATTCCCTTTCGCAAAACGCGCCTAGAACAATGGGAGATTTGAATGCTGGTCCAGATTCTCTCCCCGCCCCCCGCCCCCAGTTTTGAGCAATCATTTACTTTGCTGCTATGAGTAAAGAATGCCATCAATTCTTCATACTAATCTTTTTGTTTTTCCTGAAAAATAGACAGTAAACCAAGTTGTGCTGTACACTGGGCTGTTTGGTGTGTGATGAGACTCGGTCCTTGTTTTCAGGGGGACCTCACAGGAACTCAGTTCTGACACCTTCTTCATTGCCATTCTAAGAGAACAAGGGAGGTGTTCATGGTGAGCTCTATCACCTCTTTATTCTAGAAAAATAGAACTGAAGACTTATTTCCAGAAAGGCTGCTGAACTGTATTACGTTCCCACCATATATGCCACACTTATTCTAAGTTCACTACACTTTCCCCAGCACAAAGGAGATGCTGCTGGATTAACCCAGTGTTTGCATGTTATTTTAAACCATAGTTAATGGTGGTTTAACATGAACAGTCTATTGCTGCATGCTGCTCAAAAGTCTTGAAGAAATGTATGAAGAGGAATTATTAGCGCTAATAACATTCCCGACACAGAGTATCAGAAACTGACCCACCCCCAAAATCACACCTAAATCAATTGTTTAGACGTTGGGTTCATTTCTGCTCAAAATTTATTCTGTGTATAATGTATGAGTCTTACTGTCATGCAAAAGATGAAATTCAAATCCATCCTTATTTTTAGGCAGATAAAACATCTATGAAATGATATTCCAAAGATACAAATAATTATAGTAGACAGTTTACAAGAAGCATTATACAACAGATGGTCGACAATTCTTCTTCACTCTGCAAATGTTTTTAAATGGTGATGAATGCTATACTTCAAGCTGGACTCTCTTTGTCAACTCCTAAGGGAGCTTCGAAGAGCTGAAATCTGATCATTCCCCAGATACTTGGCAAATCAGTTTCAGCAGAAATGCATCTATGCATGAACGCTACAAGGAATTCACGTCCAGTAAGTCCCACCCGTGACACTCTTCACTGACCAAAAGATTCCCTTCTGGGGGATAAAAGCTACTAGGTTACACTGAGACCTTTCAAAGCCATAGCCTAGCTTAATTGTTCTTCTGCCTACCTCACACTACTCCCAATTTCTCTTTTAATGTAATGGGCAGTTGGAACTGGACCACAGTTCCACTCAGCTATGAAGCTTCCTTGGTGGTTGTGGGCAAATCATTGTCTCTTAAAGCTGAGCTGTTGTTGTTTAAACCTTTTGACTCAAATTCGGAGCCTGCAGAGTCCAAGCATTTTCTTAAAATGGCATCACATCAGTCACTTTTTTATTGCTGGGTTGTAGCCAACTATAAGTTTTCCCAGTTTGAAGTAGGAATAACGCCTATTGCAAGTGAGCCCTTTGCCCTTATATGCTTCCCCTCCTTAAATTACAAAAGTACCCCCAACTTCTCAGCTACAAATGAAGTGGCAAATGGAGGACTCGGCTATATTTTCTCTTAGTATTACAAGGAGTAAATGAGTTAGTCCTATATACATTGGCTTGGGATCCTTAGAGGAAGAGTAAAATAAAAAAATATGATGAATGTAATACAGTAAACTGCAGAGCAAGCAGAATCCAAACTTTGTGGCTCTATAGATCAAAAGAAGCAAGTTGTTCCAGGAAGGTAAAGGGAAGGCAGTGCTCTAGCTAGCTAAGCAGGTATGGGTAGGATGCTGACCTTGGTCCACCAATGGAGCGTTGATCTGTTTCTGTTGAATTTGTCTATGAATTCAAGCATCTTGAAAAGTGGAGTCTGGTTTGATCTGGCAAAGCACTTCTGAACTACTTAAGAAACAGAGCATACCCAGGACTACAGCAGCCCTTCTTTGTACAGGTGGCCAACAATTCAGACACGAGTAGTGTGCGCAAAGTTAAAGTATATTTAAAAAATTGCTACTATGACAACTGAGCTTTTCCTGCATTGTGATCTATTGAATTG
Organism: Podarcis filfolensis; assembly: GCF_964270895.1. Classification (NCBI taxonomy): domain Eukaryota; kingdom Metazoa; phylum Chordata; class Lepidosauria; order Squamata; family Lacertidae; genus Podarcis; species Podarcis filfolensis. The sequence goes on from NC_139603.1 coordinate 14,590,941, forward strand.
GGTGATAACCAACTCTAGAAAGCATCTTGTCAAAATGCTTTCCCTCACCCTTGTACTATATTCTGTAATGTTTTGTTGATACTGTTGCTGCAGATTTGTCATGTCCTTTGGTTGGAAACAATAAGCTTACAGTACTGAAAAATGAACACTACAGGTGTGCAACCAGTCTGTGCTGGGGTCAAATAACATCACAGTGATTTTATCTCTCTCTGAGTCCAACTGCATTGTTAAAGTGCACCAAGCTGGGTCAGGAATCCTGCAAAGCCACATGTTGCTCTGTCACTTTTTCTTGTACAGTGGTACCTCGGGTTACATATGCTTCAGGTTACATACGCTTCAGGTTACAGACTCCGCTAACCCAGTTAAGGGTTTAAGAACTCGGGTTAAGAACTTTGCTTCAGGATGAGAACAGAAATTGCACGCCGGCGGCAGCAGGAGGCCCCATTAGCTAAAGTGGTACCTCAGGTTAAGAACAGTTTCAGGTTAAGAACGGACCTCCGGAATGAATTAAGTACGTAACCAGAGGTACCACTGTATAGTCATACCTCAGAAGTCAAACGGAATCCGTTCTGGAAGTCCGTTCAACTTCCAAAACATTCGGAAACCAAGGCGTGGCTTCAGATTGGCTGCATATTGTTCCCATTTTGTCTGAACAGTAATTATTACTCATAAAGACCCAATATTTCTAAACTGCTCATTGCTTTGGCTAGCTCTGATTCTGCAAGTAGAATAGAAGTCATTCATAGCAGCTTTTAGTGCAGGTAAATGAAGAAAAGAATCCCATAATATTGTTATTGGATCACTACTGTGCTGCTTCACGTAGAGGGGACAACCATATCCCTAGGCTTGTTTATAGCTAAAGCTGTTTGGTAATGGGTACTGAGTCAATGCTCCTAGAGAAGGGAAATGCAGATCACACCAACTTGCCAGGGTGGGAGCTAGAGGGAACAGTTTTATAATTTTTGTTATAGCCAGTAAAAGAAAAACAAGTCTGTGTGTGTGTCTGTTAAGCATGTTGGGAAAGGGGGAAATAACTTGGGAAAATATAAGGGCATGGATGGTTATAGGCAATTGGGGGAAAACAGTGTCAGTCTGGACAACAACAACAACAACAACAACAACAACAACAACAACAACAACATTTTATGACTTATACCCCGCCTATCTGGCTGGGTTTCCCCAGCCACTCTGGGCGGCTTCCAACAGGAGATTAAAAATACATTAAAGAAGATATCTGAAGAACATTCAGTGCCTCAGCATATATTGTTTTTGACTAAAAAGATATTTCAAAAACATTGTAATTCCCCAGTATTTTCTCTTCACAAGTGAAAAGATCTTAGGAAAGGCTGCCTCTGAGATTTGCTAGAGCTCAAAGAATTGGGGAATATGAAACAATCAAGATCAAGAAGGTTTAAAAGGGCTGTATTAAAAATATAGATCTTGAGGAATTAAGAACATTAATTACTCCTGAGTTGAAACAATAAAGATAAGTAGTTACTATAACTGGAAGATACCTCTGTGCAGTAGTATTAAATCAGTCTTCAATTTTTCACTGCAAGCATGGAAGTGTTTTTTAAAAACCCACTGCTAACAGGCTTTTTGTTTTATTTCATAGAACTGGCCTCATGATCAGAAAGATTCAAAGGTGAACTCTGTATACCAAAGATGGATTATTTTGACACTTGATTGGTTTCAGTCAGCTCTAAGGTTTTAGCAACTGAGGTTTGGCAGATGTGCCTCCTTATCTAATACTGTTTCTCTGCAAGAAACCTATTTCTGGATATAGTGATTTTTCAATGTGGAATATGCAATTGTCCTTTGACAGAAGGGAGGATGAGGTCCCTGTACAGTTATTTTGACAGGTGGAGCCCGTCATGAACGAGTGAAGTAAAAGATCCATGTGCTTGGATCCCGTCTTCCACAAACTATTAAAAATACTCTATTTCTTTGCATTTTGTCACCACACATACTGTTATTTGAAACCTTATAATCCAATGATATTGAGTAGCTTTGAGATTGGTGGGGGCGAGTATACAAATGTGTGTGTGTAGTTATCAAGAGCAGCCATCTATTTCATGCAATGCACTAACATGAATTAATCCAAATATAAATGTGATTTATCACATCGGTTCTGGCTGACTCATTAGCAAAGATATCCCTGTCTCCCTGGAATCTAAAGCTCAGTGGCTGAACAGGCAAATACAGAAGCTCTCATTGGTCACCTAGATTTTAGAGATTATTACTGGTGAGAATATATTGGGAGAAAATAAACCTTGAATTAGTCCTTGCTAGAAATTTACAGGTTGTCAACAAGGATTATAGAGCTATTTTCCATTCAGCTAGATACATTTGGAGAAAAGGAAAAAGATACCCACTAAGATTCTTACACAGTAAAACCAACACCAGTACCAATTCTGATATAAATGTCATCAGGGTGACCAGCTGCAAAGAGCATCAGAATGCTGTATCTTCAAAAATCCCTAAAATATTTAGCTAGGACCAATTCCGTTTAACTAATGTTGAGGCAGAAGACTAAAATGTATGTTAAAGGTAAAGGGACCCCTGACCATTAGGTCCAGTTGTGGCCGACTCTGGGGTTGTGGCACTCATCTCGCTTTATTGGCCGAGGGAGCTAGCGTACAGATTCCGGGTCATGTGGCCAGCATGACTAAGCCGCTTCTGGTGAACCAGAGCAGCGCACGGAAATGCCGTTTACCTTCCCGCCAGAGCGGTACCTATTTATCTACTTGCACTTTGACCATAGCTGTCAACTTACAGATTTGAAAATAAGGGACCAGCAGCCTTGAAAATAAGGGACCAGCAGCCAAAATAAGGGATCTGCAGCCTCACCTGTTCCAGGCACTCCAGTCTTCCTGTCCTCCTGCAGTCTGGTCAAACTCATGCTGGTAGCTTCGAGAACACTGTCCAAACAACTTTGTAACCAGAGGTTCAACTGAATAGAATCTGAATCACATGCACCACAAGGCCTATGCAGCCTCAACTTAAGATGGCTCCCTGGCCTGGCTTTGCACTGCAAAGTTTGCAGCAGCACATGCAACAAAATGGCGTCCAGCATTCAAAAAACCCCTCAGCTTGCATTAACTAGCCACACACAAGGCATGCAAGCTCCACCCCCCAGTCGTTCTTAGACTTCTTATTGGGTGAGCACCACAGCCAAGCAACACAGTTGGAGCCTCCCTCCTCCCTGGCTGGCAGGGAGGGAGGGAGGGAGGGAGAGGAGCTGCTTCCTTTGAAATTTAAGTGACATCATTTAAGGGACATCCATCAATAAGGGACAGCAGCGGGACATGGCGCTGGAATAAGGGACTGTCCCTTCAAATAAGGGACACTTGACAGCTATGACTTTGACATGCTTTCGAACTGCTAGGTTGGCAGGAGCTGGGACCGAGCAATGGGAGCTCACCCCATCACGGGGATTCGAACCGCCGACCTTCTGATCGGCAACCCCTAGGCTCTGTGGTTTAACCCACAGCGCCACCCGTGTCCCTATAAAATATATGTTACTATGTCTTAAATATATATGTAGTCATTTGCTAAGATCTTGTTGAGGACCTTAGGTTAGATTATCTCAAACCCCTTCCAGATCTCTTTTAAGAAAAAGTTGAAAATATGCATGTTTTGAAATGTGATGATGCCATCATCCCCCCTTCTGCCTTCATTCATTTACTTCTCTGCTAATTTCACCTCCCATTTACTTCTTTCTTTCTTTCTTTCACCTCATTGATTTGCAAACATGTTCCTACGCCTCAATTTCTTGCAAAACACATGTGCACATAAGCTCTCATACAAGTATACAGTCACACGACTACACTAACAAGTACACACAATCAGAGACACGCTAAAAAGTACAGATACACATGCATTTGCTTCCCATCACACACATCCCCCTTCCCCTTTAGAGTTGCCAAAAGGTGGGTACAGAGGGGCATATGCCAGGTCCCCAGCCAGAAGGGGCATCAGTCTCTAAGGGGTTGTTTTTTTTAGTGAGTCTCAAGCCCTCCCAGAAAGAAAGTTATGAAGCAAAATGTGCAGGTATCATTTTAAGTGTGTGTATGTTTGTGTGTTTGCGTTTGTGTGTGTGAAATGAGCCAGCCTCACTGATGTTGCCTGTCAAGAGTTTTTTAGCCAATGAGTGAAGTCACAACTGTGACTGGTAAATGAGCTATTTGGACACCAGGCAATAGGAATCCCTATGTATCATTGTGGCATATAAATGCTTATCTAAGTAAAGAAATTGGAGAAACCTCAACATGTTTTAATTTATCATGAAGAAAGGAGAGTTCCTAAGGCTGAGTAAGGGTTGCTGACCTGATCTGAAGACTGACTATGCAGGTGCAAAAACAGGACTTTGGTTCAAAATGAATTTGGTTCAAATTCCAAACAGAGTTTTTGGGTAGGAGTGTACAACTCTAAATGAAAATGAGAATTGGAATTAGGTTAAAGCTCACTGCATGAGCCCATAATTTGCAAGCTTTCTCAGTCGCCTTATTGTCAGAAACAATTGGGTAGTTTCAATAATCAGTAATAAGAGAAGCCAAGAACTAGTATTCCTAAGTGGCCGGAATACAGGGTTTTCAGGTTTTTTTTTAAAGAAAAATAACTATTAAAATATTCTGCAAAAGACAAAAAGTTAATCAACTGCAAAAGCTGTATTTTTTTAAAAAATTAAAAATTACCACCTGAACTTTGCATGGTATTTTCACACACTAACCATGGTTTGCATGCTTCTCTGCATTGAGTATTAGAAAGAGGAAGAGCCATCAATCTTAGTCTCACATTTAAAACTCATTAAATCCCTTTGCCATCCTTCTTGAAGATTAATAACATGAGCCCAATATAATAGTTTTGCCAATTTAAATGTTTCCATTTTAACACTCCATTTCAAGAACACACTAATTACATTATCTAGCTTCTAGGCCAACTCTACAATGCACTCTGATAACTATCCTATCTGCTGCATATGGTGTGATGCTGGGTAATCCCTCACTATAATTATCTGTAGCAAATGAGAAGTTACTATTTTAAAACAATCTATAAAGATTTTAATTATAATTTAAAATCCTAAAATTGCAGATATTACACTGTGTTTTGAACATTCACTTCTGCACAAGAGTACAGCAGTTTTGAATTAATCAAGGCTACAGCTTGCGTCACTATTGCAGTTGTAAGGCCGATCAAGACAATGTTAAGCTCTTTTTGTCAATGCGAGAGAGAGATAAACTTTGAAGTGCTTGATTTTGGCTGGATTATGTATTGTGTGCATGTTTGGCCTTGTAGTTATATACTTCCCCCCCCCAAAAAAAATCTCTTTTGCTTCTGAAAGCTTGTTGAAAATAAAACATGACTTGGAGTATTATTTCTGAAAAACATTGCTAAAATGTTTGTTATCTTGTTTTGTATGGATTTTGTGGACTGAGCAATATTAGGGCAGTATAAAGGCCAATCTAACTGCAAACTTACAATAAATAGCTGCAATACTATTTCATTCCTTTTCATTTAGAATATAGTTAATAAGAAAAAAATATTAACATTGCTTGAATGTATGAATTAACATGTTAGCCTAAGGTGTTAACCCCGCACAAATCCAGAGTTGGAGTCCCTAAGATGGTTTGGTGGTGTCTTGTATGCCTCCTTCCAGTAACTCCTGCAGCCAAGCTGGTGTTGAATGCATTGCTCTGCTTCCTTTGGGCCACATCAGCAAACTGATAATTTGTAATACATGGGTAGTCATATATTGTCATCTGGGCAGCGCAGGACCTCCATACACACTGTCCAGGTTTGCACTCCAGAGAGGTCACTTCGCTCTACGTGGGGCTACCTTTGAAGGTGACCTGGAAACTGCAATTAATCCAGAATGCAGCAGCTAGACTGGTGACTGGGAGTCGCCGCCGGGACTACATAACACCGGTCCTGAGAGATCTGCATTGTCTCCTAGTACGTTTCCGAGCACAATTCAAAGTGTTGGTGCTGACCTTTAAAGCCCTAAACGGACTCGGTCCTGTATACCTGAAGGAGCGTCTCCACCCCCATCGTTCAGCCCGGACACTGAGATCCAGCACCGAGGGCCTTCTGGCTGTTCCCTCATTGCAAGAAGTGAGGTTACAGGGAACCAGACAGAGGGCCTTCTCGGTAGTGGCGCCCACTCTGTGGAACGCCCTCCCTTCAGATGTGAAGGAAATAAGCAGCTATCTTCTCTTTAAAAGACATCTGAAGGCAGCTCTGTTTAGGGAAGTTTTTAATATTTAATGCTGTATTGTTTTTAACACTTGATTGGAAGTCGCCCAGAGTGGCTGGGGAAACTCAGCCGGATGGGTGGGGTATAAATAAATAAATTATTATTATTATTATTATTATTATTATTATTATTATTATTATTATTATTCACCCCCGAATGCACACTTCATTGTCTCTCGAGATCGGCAGATGCGAACAACAATTAGTGCTGAGGGTGTTCTGCAGAAGTTGTTTGGTATTTCTTAAAATTCCTGTTCACCTGTTCTCTTGATAGTATATGAACTTCTGAATGCGTATGGAGCTTGTCAAACTCCTGTTTCTTCTCAGAGATTATTTAATATTTGTTTTTTAAAAAAGGTTATTCATATTAAATGGGTAAAGATCCATGCTACATACTGAAGGGGCACTTATATGAGAAGCAGTGGATAGAAAAGAATGAGCTATGGTTCTTGAAGGAAACACTTCCCTGCCAGATTCACATCAGGGATGCTTCTTTCACGATATTTTGTATTGAGCTCTAACATGAGAATACAGAACATACACATATTTGAAAAGGCTACAAACAGCACACAAGTGGACAAATCAAAGGTTGGGAATCTGTGGTCATCCAAATGTCGCTGATCTTCAACTTCCATCGGCCTCAGCAAGCATGGCCGATGGCTAGGGAAGATGGGAGCAGGCGCCCAATAATATCTGGAGGACCTCATGTTCCTGACCGCTATCATAAATCATGGAATTTTCTTTTAAAATGCAGTCAAGTAGCAACTGAGAAAAGGTTAAGACCTACTCATAAATATTTTAAAAGAAAAGGCCATCGTTACTACATCTGGATCCCAGGCGGACATCTGGACACCTGCTCTCAATGTCTTGCTTGCAGAAAATAGCCATTTTGGAAACAAATTTCAGAGGCAAAGTGGTGTGCAGGGGAGGGTTTCACCCCTCCTTTCCCTACACCAGCACTGAGGATGGGAGACAGCTGCTTTTTATAAAGAAAAAGATGTGGGGAATCCCAAGTACTGGATTCAGATTATATAGTATGCAATGTGCTTTCACAGTTGCAGCAGTTTCTGTGAGACATGCAAACATTCCACTGTAGTGAGCATGCCGTATTATTACAGAACCCATAGTGCAGTGCTATGTTAATCCCCAATACATTCATGACTCCCTCTAACAACCTCATCCACCTTCCATTTGCAGACAATTTAACAGCACTGAACTCTTATGAGTTGCCTTAGTGTCCTTAACAGTTCCCTTAGTTTCCTTAACAGCTCTTTGTGTTTCTTCACTTTCTCCTTCATCCTTTGAAAATCTGTGACATCCTTGAGAGGATGCGAAAATGGCCATCCTCCTCCAAACAGCCTATTGAATACCTGCCAGAAGATGAAACTATTAACATCTTCTTGAGTATGACTGAACACTTAACACCAAGGTGAGAGGATCTATAGCTTATTAAAAATGGTCTTTGGCTATTTAGTAATAAAAGAAGTTATTTCTTATCAGCAGATTGTATTTCTTGCACTATTGCCTTTCCTTCCTGTAAATCATTCATTGGCCTTACATATGTTTAGCATCAAAGCTGCACAAAAAGTTCTAATATTTTCAAGCTAGGTGAAGGCTGCACAAAATCTAGTCATATAAAAATGAGGTCACAAAAATGGTACATAGAGATGTCCATCCCAGCCCCCCACATTGAGACTTACATTCAAATAAGTGTGCCAAGTACTGCAGCCATATGAACAACCCTTGATAATCCTGTACATGTGTTACTGTATTTTTCCAGGTATTAGATGAGGTTTTTTGACTCATAAATCATGTAAAGAAACTAGGGTCATCCTATACAGTGATACCTTGGTTTACAACCATAATTCATTCCGGAGGTCCAGTTGTAAACGAAAACAGGTTGTAACCAAAGGCACATTTTCGCCAATGGGACATCAAATATATATATATATATATATATATAGTAAAAAAAAAAATGGTTGTAATCCCCCCAAAATGGGTTGTATTCCTAAAAAAGGGACACACACTTCAGGGTTTGATGTGGTTATAAAACGGTTGTAATCCAAAACGGTTGCAAGCAAAGGTACCACTGTACATGGATAGTGGTGTGTGTGGGGAGCTGTGCACCACCAGCTAGGTGGTTCGCGGATGCACAACTCGCCCCCATGCTGCTGTGGGGAGCGCATGCTCTAGGGAGCGTTTCCTGCAGTGGCGTGGGGGGAGTGGCTGCCCACTTTGCCAACCCCCAGCAATGCAATTCCCCCTAAAAAAACTCAACAACTTTGGGCCATCTCCCCTCATTTTCTTTAAATTTAGTCCCCCAAAATAGGGGGCGTCTTATACACGGAAAAATATGAAAATTAATTGCTACAACGAGTGTTTTCCTTTTTCCAATGCCAATGACTCTTGCCTCTGCCACTACTCAAAAAGCAATGTTTATTGTGTCATATACTGGTGTTGGATGGGCTGACATGTCCAGGATTTTCCCACAGCTACTATGCCAAAGTAGTCGTACAGATAAGCTAGGGACGCGGGTGGCGCTGTGGTCTAAACCGCTGAGGCTCTGACAGAAGGTCAGTGGTTCAAATCCCATTGCTCTGTCCCAGCTCCTGCCTACCTAGCAGTTCAAAAGCATGCCAGTACAAGTAGATAAATAGGTGCCACTGCGGTGGGAAGGTAAATGGCGTTTCTGTCAGCTCTGGTTTCCGTCCCAGTGTTCCATTGCGCCAGAAGCGGTTTAGTCATACTGGCCACATGACCCGGAAAGCTCTGTGGAGAAATGCCAGCTCCCTTGGCCTGAAAGCGAGATGAGCACTGCAACCCCATAGTCGTCTTTGACTGGACTTAACCATCCAGGGGTCTTTTACTTTTACCTTTACAGATAAGCTATGCATTGGGTATGAATGAAGTATGAAAGAAAATGATTTATTTTCATGCCATATTGTGAAAGAGACCGACTACATAGCAGATATATTGTTTTAAATATTGATTTAATAGTGGAAACTGTGTACATGCTTTTAATGGATTTGTCATCTGTCTTGAGTCTTTATTTGAAGAAGGGCAGATTAAGAAATCAAATTAATTCAGAAAAATTCTGCATGAGAGTACCACTTTTGAAGGCATTTTAATAGGATTTTAATATGAGATGTTAAAAAAGCAAGGGGTGAAACACATTTTTTTAAAAAAATTACTGGAGCGGGAAAGTTGGACTAGATACTTACTTTATTGTGTACATGTACTAAGTCACCACATGCCACGCTACTTCTGACAAGAAATATTGTGATAGCGCTAAAAAGATTAAAAACCTGTTACTCTAATGAGGACTTGTAATTGTTAGGACTGTGTGAATTGATCCCTACTGAGAAGTCCTATGACAGCTGCTGAGAAATATGTGTTTGCCTCTCATGTGGGGAGCCGGCATGAGAGGCTCATTTATAAGCAAATTGTGAGTGCTTTACAAAATAACAGAGTCCTATGACACCACTGAAGACTAACATATTTATGTTAGGATCAGCCAGGATTTGACATGGAAGCCTCCTGGTCAGTTTGCTGGAGCCTTTATGGAGAGCTGTTCCAAATGATGAGTGGAATAAGAGTCCATAATGCTCTCACAGGTCTCAGAATGGCTTCCTACCATAGCTGTCAACCGTCCCTTATTTGGCGGGAAACTCCTTTATCCCAGCGCCGTGTCCCGCTGCTGTCCCGGACTGATGATGTCCCATAAATTTCCCAGGTTTCAAAGGAAGCAGCTCCTCTCCCTCCCTCCCTGCCGGCCAGGGAGGAGGGAGGCTCCAACTGTGTTGCTTGGCTGTGTTGCTCACCCAATAAGGAGTCTAAGAATGACTGGGGGGTGGAGCTTGCATGCCTTGTGCCAAGCAAATCGGCCACATTGCCTGGGGACTCGCCTTTGCTCAGTGCTTCCCAGCGGAGACGTGACGGTGGTTTTCCTTGCTGCATCCCCTTTGCCGGGTTGCTGCGCTGTGGGAACCACCGTTTGAGGCTTCTTTTGGCTGCTGGTTGACTAAAATCCCTTATTTTGGCTGCTGATCCCTTATTTTTGAGGCTGCTGGTCCCTTTTATTCAAATCTGTAAGTTGACAGCTATGCTTCCTACCGACCCTGCCTCCTCAGGTAGGTACCACAAATACTTCCGGGGCATGCTCTGGTCTTTGCTGGGGTCATAGCCAAGCAAATGGCTAGGGTCATGTAGCTCTCAACACAATGTGCACATATTTTTCACTTTAGGGATGTCTGGAAGTAACTGCTTTTGGTCTGCTGAGTTTTGGTGGAGAAAGAAATTGCTGCTCTGTCCAAATGCTGAAGTGAATCTTGGAATCTGGAATTCCATCCATGATTCACTCCATACCTGCACACTCCCTGCCTCTGCAAATCGGTCTAGCAAACTTATCGGGAAGTTGGAGCAGATGAACAAAACTGGCGTAATATGGTCATTGTAGCCAAGCCCAGTAAGTAGCTGGAAACAGAATTCTGCATCAGCTAAAGCTTTTGCGTTGTCTTTCAATGGAAGTCCCACATAGACTGCATTACAGTTATCAAATTAAGAATGTACAAGAGCATAATTTGAATTTATAAAACCCTTTAACAATACTTTTTGATTTCTTTCTGATTTCAGTAGGTGGATACATGATAAGACTTATACACAAATATAAGCCTTAATGTTTCTGCAGCACTAAGCTCCAGAAGTAATCTATGCAAATGTCTAAACTTTACTATTTGTATCTTAAGCAATCCTATTACTGATCTATAACCATTCTACTTCCAACCACCACTGTGCCAAACAAGCAAAGAAAATGAAATATAATTGTGGGCCACTTTAAAACAATACAATTTTTTGAAGCAATTGATCACTTTCACACAGAAATTTAGGTATATTCTGTACATACACCAACATGCATGATAAATGAACACATAATTGTGTTGTTAGTCACTAGTGCTGGGTGACATCAACTTTTCAACATCGCAGTATATCACCAGCCAAACATCACAGTTTGGCGATAAACTGCAATGTTGAGAAAAGATGCATTGGCCTCAACCTGTGAGGCGCCGGGTGAAATTGCTGCAGCTCTCACCGTGGGAACTGAGGCAGTTTCACTCCAGCGGCTAGTAGGCTGGGAAAATGCAGCTTCTTTGTACGGCTCAGCTGGGTTACGGGAGGGAAGAAACCTAATTAAACTAAGTGGGTGATATTGGGCTATGTCATACTGAGAACAGATCCACTGAAATCAATGGACAGTAATGGCTAACTTAAGCCCTGATTTCAGTGAGTTTACTCTGAATATGATGTACTCAAATACTACCCAGTGAAATATAATTATTTATTTTGACTAAACATGCATAGGATGAAATAGTGTAATGAAATGCAAAATCTGGCTTCAAATTACGATAACTCGGTTAGGACCATTAATTTCAATAGGTTTACTCTGAGTTAAACTTGGCTGAATACTACCCTATATTTGCAATTTATTGAGAGTTTTGCCAAAAGGCAATAATTCTGTGGCTTAGCTCTCTACCAATATATATTTTAACAAAATGTTTGCCGGAGGCATTAAACGAAATGGCACCAGGTGTCTATATCCCTATCCAATTTTATTTCCTTCATTATTAAAAATGTGATAAGTAAACACACACGCAACACATGGGCCCAGATTAGACTAAAACGGGAGCCAGTGGAAGTCCTGCTAGTGCAATGGGATGTTTCCCTGTTTCTGCATCTTGTGTGGTTCCTGTACACCCTCCAAATTGGCTCTGGGCGATCCCCTAGAACAGCACATAGGGGGAGGAGTGGGGAAATTGTTCTGCCTGGGAAGCTGAAATGCTGGTATTGACAGAAAGCAAGCCTGGAGGTCCTGGGATGCCCAGATGTGGTCCAAAGGAAGCAGAGCAATGCATTCAGCACCAGCTTAGCTGCAGGAGTTGCTGCAAGGACTCATACAAGACACCACTAAACCATCTTAGGGACTCCAACTCCAGATTTGTGCAGGGTTAACTCCTTAGCCTTTTCTTCTCCTGATGATGTCCCATGGATAAGGATTTCCCTCTATGGCACGTGCCCAAACGGCCTTCTTGACCATTGGACCCACTATTAGTCTTGTGTACGGGGTGGTAAGGGAGAGATAGTACCTCTGGTGGTGGTCATGTTGCACTCCTTCTGGGGCAGTTTGTCCACCTTTGGTCCCTATCCTGCGTTCAGTTCTCACTTCTAGCTCCTAGAAGCTATCAGCATGCGACAGTGACCACACCCCAGGAAATGGCTTCGACTGGCCGGCTAAACCAGGTGAGGGTAGTGAATGGGTTTCAAACCCTCCATGAGTTAGAAACGCCTCCTTCATGCAAAGACAGGCCCTGGCAGTTTGAACAGACAAGACCAATAGTGGGTCCAACAGCCAAGAATGCAGTTTCTACAAAGGAGGTCACTTTGGTATTGCTAACACAGTGGTTTGACTTCATCCATCTCGAGACAGGTGGATGCTCACAGCATTCAACTCAGAGTTTTACTCAGAGTCAACCCACAGGAATCAAGGAAAATGACTAAATTGTTGTTGTTTAGTCGTTTAGTTGTGTCCGACTCTTCGTGACCCCATGGACCAGAGCACGCGCCAGGCACTCCTGTCTTCCACTGCCTCCCGCAGTTTAGTCAAACTCATGCTGGTAGCTTTGAGAACACTATCCAACCATTTTGTCCTCTGTCGTCCCCTTCTCCTTGTGCCCTCCATCTTTCCCAACATCAGGTTCTTTTCCAGGGAGTCTTCTCTTCTCATGAGGTGGCCAAAGTATTGGAGTCTCAGCTTCAGGATCTGTCCTTCCAGTGAGCACTCAGGGCTGACTTCCTTGAGAATGGATAGGTTTGATCTTCTTGCAGTCCATGGGACTTTCAAGAGTCTCCTCCAGCACCATAATTCAAAAGCATCAATTCTTTGGCGATCAGCCTTCTTTATGGTCCAATAAAGAACTAAATTAGGTCCATTTATTTCAAGGGAAACTTAGTTGGATATCACCCATTGGTTTCAGGTAAACGTTTTGTGAATCAGGATGTTAATCCTGAGTCTGAGACTAGTTATTCAGCTCTCTCCCCGCAGGTTTGGAAATGTGTGTTCAAAGCTGCCAACTTATATAAACGCATTAATTTGAAGGTATACAACCCATTTCCTGCCTCCGTGCAATTTTAGAAGAGTGAGCGCTTAGCGAGCTTCAGTGAGCGCAGGGACACTGCACTGAGGGGGGTGAAGTGGGTTTCTTTTTAAGTGACCCTGCTGGAGAGGCAGCAAGAGCACTTCAAAGGGAAACAACTTCAGCGTGCTTTTGTAGAAGCCTGGGTGGCACAGCAGCACAAGAGGATGAACTGAGGAAAGTTCAGCACTGGGCTGAGCGAGAGAGCTGGAAAGAGGCTGCAAGGCAAAGTTGCAATTTTGAAAAGGACACTCTGTGCTTCCAGACATAGTTTGTGAGTTAACTGGCTGCATTTTAAGTTTTGGGATTTTCTTTTTAAAAACTGATTTTATGCATGCTTTACTTGGGCATATGTAGGCATGCCAGCTTCGTGTGCATTTGCCACGATGCTTGCTGTGCCCACGAAATGTCCACAAACCTGACAAAACCACAACTTTAAGTATGAATGTTCTTAACTACAGGATTTAGAAAGCGGCATACTTAAATAGTGACTTGAAAGATTTTACACAGAATCATTCATTTCAAAAACAACAACAACAACAACAACAACAACAACAACAACAACAACAACAACAACAACAACAACACAACAGTTGGTAGCAGTGGACACCACCCCAATCTCCAAGCAGTGAGAGATTTCAGGAGTTCTAGGGTTTGTGCTTCCTTTGGAATGAGGTACAGCAAAGACTGTGGCATCTTTATGATGTAGTGTTTATTTACACATACAGTGGTACCTCAGGTTAAGTACTTAATTCATTCCGGAGGTCCGTTCTTAACCTGAAACTGTTCTTAACCCGAAGCACCACTTTAGCTAATGGGGCCTCCTGCTGCCGCCGTGCCACCGGAGCACAATTTCTGTTCTCATCCTAAAGCAAAGTTCTTAACCTGAAGCACTATTTCTGGGTTAGCAGAGTCTGTAACCTGAAGCGTATGTAACCTGAAGCGTATGTAACCTGAGGTACCACTGTATATGCAACCTGAGCAAAGGGTTTGCAGCATTAACACCCTAAAAGGGTCCTGCTTCTTCCATAGCTGCAGCCTTAAATTCAACCAGAAATCAAGTATCACTCTATCTCTCTGGCTTCCCAGCCTGCTGCTAATCATCATCATCATCATCAATACCTTTATTGCCAATGTACAACCTGTGTACAATGAAATTAACTGAGCCTCCCGCCCCACAAACACTCAATCTCATTGCACAATCTCATTGTGCTTGTTGCACAACACACCAACCCCGAAAGTCAGTTGCACTATATTATTTTCCATTCAGCAGCCTAACCGCCCATGGATAGAAACTGTTTTTTAGCCTGTTGGTACGACTGATTATACTTCTATATCTCCTGCCCGAGGGTAGAAGATTAAAGAGGTGCTGGCCGGGGTGTGAATTGTCCCTGAGAATTTTTCTCGCTCTCCTAAGGCAACGATCCCTTGCAATGTCATCTAGCAGGCTCAGGAGTCAGCCCATGGTATCATGTGCTGTGTTCACCACCCTCTGTAAAGACTTTCTAGCTTCTGGCTCACATAATTCAAGTCAGCTCTGGCCTTTGTCTGTCTATCTACCATTTGCCCAGTCTGGAACAGAGCCGCTTCCTTTGTTACCTTAACAACCCATACTATTATCTCACCAGGAAGCTAGTCTGGCTATTCCAGGAATTTAATAATAATAATAATAATAATAATAATAATAATAATAATAATAATAATAATATCTTTATTGTCATTGCCCCCTCTCAGGGACAACAAAATTACTTGACTGCTCCATAAAAACACTAATTAAAACAATACAGTATAGTACAGCAAGGAAGATTTGAATCCTTGCTTAAATTTTAACACTTGCTGGATCAAGGGATTAGAAGGGTCTTGGCATACAGCCTACTCATTAACAGTAGAAATCTGTTGAGCACAGGTTATTCTGCATCTTGAACCCCTTCAAAGCCTATGGTAAGATTTGGACAATCTTTCCTGACATTATAAACCATAATTTATCAAGTTGGAAACAACCTTTGGGCACAAGTATTGCTCCCTTCCCCTTCATGGATCACTGCCTTGCCGTGGCGAAGGGGCTTGAATAACTCGGAGAAGCTATGAACTATGCCGAGCAGGGCACCCAAGATGAACAGGTCATAGTGGAGAGTTTTGACCAAACGTGATCCACCTGGAGGAGGAACCGGCAAGCCACTCCAGTATCCCTGCCAAGAAAACTCCATGGACAAAGACAACAGGCATATAAAAGTTATGACGCTGGAAGATGAGCCCCTCAGGTCGGAAGGTGTCCAACATGCTACTGGGGAAGAGCGGAGGACAAGTACAAGTAGATCCAGAGCTGATGAAGCGGCTGGGCCAAAGCCAAAAGGACGCTCAGTTGCGGATATGCATGGAAGCGAAAGGAAAGTCCAATGCTGTAAAGAAAAATATTGCATAGGAACCTGGAATGTAAGAACCATGAACCTGGGTAAGTTGGATGTGGTCAAAAATGAGATGGCAAGAATAAATATTGACATCCTGGGCATCAGTGAACTAAAATGGACGGGAATGGGCGAATTCAGTTTGGATGACTATCATATCTACTACTGTGGGCAAGAAACCCGTAAAAGAAATGGAGTGGCCCTCATAGTCAACAAAAGAGTGGTGAAAGCTGTACTGGGATGCAATCTCAAAAATGATAGAATGATCTCGATACGAATCCAAGGCAGACCTTTTAACATCACAGTAATCCAAGTTTATGCACCAACTACTAGTGCTGAAGAAACTGAAATTGACCAATTCTATGAAGACTTACAACACCTTATAGAAGTGACACCAAAAAAGGATGTTCTTCTCATTATAGCAGATTGGAATGCTAAAGTAGGGAATCAAGAGATAAAAGGAACAACTGGCAAGTTTGGCCTTGGAGATCAAAACGAAGCAGGGCAAAGGCTAATAGAGTTCTGTCAAGAGAACAAGCTGGTCATCACAAACACGCTTTTCCAACAACACAAGAGACGACTCTACACATGGACATCACCAGATGGGCAACATCAAAATCATATTGATTATATTCTCTGCAGCCAAAGATGGAGAAGCTCTATACAGTCAGCAAAAACAAGACCTGGAGCTGACTGTGGCTCAGATCATCAGCTTCTTATAGCAAAATTCAAGCTTAAACTGAAGAAAGTAGGAAAAACCTCTGGGCCGGTAAGATACAGTCTAAACCAAATCCCTTATGAATACACAGTGGAAGTGAGAAACAGGTTTAAGGATTTAGATTTGCTGGACAGAGTGCCTGAAGAACTATGGGTGGAGGCTCGCAACATTATACAGGAGGCAGCAACTAAAACCATCCCAATGAAAAAGAAATGCAAGAAAGCAAAGTGGCTGTCCAACGAGGCCTTACAAATAGCGGGGGAGAGAAGGCAAGCAAAATGCGAGGGAGACAGTGAAAGATACAGGAAATTGAATGCAGATTTCCAAAGAATAGCAAGGAGAGACAAGAAGGCCTTCTTAAACGAGCAATGCAAAGAAATAGAGGAAAACAACAGAATGGGAAGAACCAGAGATCTGTTCAAGAAAATCGGAAATATGAAAGGAACATTTTGTACAAAGATTACCATAATAAAGGACAAAAGTGGTAAGGCCCTAACAGAAGCAGAAGACATCAAGAAGAGGTGGCAAGAATACACAGAGGAATTATACCAGAAAGATATGGATGTCTCGTACACCCCAGGTAGTGTGGTTGCTGACCTTGAGCCAGACATCCTGGGGAGTGAAGTCAAATGGGCCTTAGAAAGCACTGCAAATAACAAGGCCAGTGGAAGTGATGGTATTCCAGCTGAACTATTTAAAATTGTAAAAGATGATGCTGTTAAGGTGCTACACTCAATATGCCAGCAAGTTTGGAAAACTCAGCAGTGGCCAGAGGATTGGAGAAGATCAGTCTACATCCCAATCCCAAAGAAGGGCAGTGCCAAAGAATGCTCCAACTACCGCACAATTGCACTCATTTCACACGCTAGCAAGGTTATGCTTAAAATTCTACAAGGAAGGCTCAAGCAGTATGTGGACCGAGAACTCCCAGAAGTGCAAGCTGGATTTAGAAGAGGCAGAGGAACCAGAGACCAAATTGCAAACATGCGCTGGATTATGGAGAAAGCTAGAGAGTTCCAGAAAGACATCTACTTCTGCTTCATTGACTATACAAAAGCCTTTGACTGTGTCGACCACAGCAAACTATGGCAAGTTCTTAAAGAAATGGGAGTGCCTGATCACCTCATCTGTCTCCTAAGAAATCTCTATGTGGGACAAGAAGCTACAGTTAGAACTAGATATGGAACAACTGATTGGTTCAAAATTGGGAAAGGAGTACGACAAGGCTGTATATTGTCTCCCTGCTTATTTAGCTTATATGCAGAATTCATCATGCGAAAGGCTAGGCTGGATGAATCCGAAGCCGGGATTAAGATAGCCGGAAGAAATATCAATAACCTCAGATATGCAGATGACACAACCTTGATGGCAGAAAGTGAGGAGGAATTAAAGAACCTTTTATTGAGGGTGAAAGAGGAGAGCGCAAAATATGGTCTGAAGCTCAACATCAAAAAAACGAAGATCATGGCCACTGGTCCCATCACCTCCTGGCAAATAGAAGGGGAAGAAATGGAGGCAGTAAGAGATTTTACTTTCTTGGGCTCCATGATCACTGCAGATGGTGACAGCAGTCACGAAATTAGAAGACGCCTGCTCCTTGGGAGAAAGGCGATGGCAAACCTAGACAACATCTTAAAAAGCAGAGACATCACTTTGCCAACAAAGGTCCGTATAGTAAAAGCTATGGTTTTCCCAGTAGTGATGTATGGAAGTGAGAGCTGGACCATAAAGAAGGCTGATCGCCGAAGAATTGATGCTTTTGAATTTTGGTGCTGGAGGAGACTCTTGTGAGTCCCATGGACTGCAAAAAGATCAAACGTATCCATTCTTAAGGAAATCAGCCCTGAGTGCTCACTGGAAGGACAGATCGTGAAGTTGAGGCTCCAATACTTTGGCCACCTCATGAGAAGAGAAGACTCCCTGGAAAAGACCCTGATGTTGGGAAAGATGGAGGGCACAAGGAGAAGGGGACGACAGAGGATGAGATGGTTGGATGGTGTTCTTGAAGCTACCAGCATGAGTCTGATCAAACTGCGGGAGGCAGTGGAGGACAGAAGTGCCTGGCGTGCTCTGGTCCATGGGGTCACGAAGAGTCGGACACGACTAAACTACTAAACAACAACAACAATTGCTCCCTTGTCCATCCCGTCTCTTGCGCACCAGCTTCAGCATTTTGTTCATTGCTTATATTAAGCCGGAGGTTGTCTTTATGTCTGACATAACTCTGATTAGCACTTTATTTAGAGATGATACAAATATATGTGATTTTCCCCTTCTTGATATATCTTCCATGCTCTGAGGAAGATAAGTATCTAAACAGGCATTACATTTAATAGCAGTATAATCAATACTGTGAAAAAGTGACTGGAAGTCATCTTGTCTCAGTCTCTCTCAAAAATATGAGCATCTGTGGGTTAAACCACAGAGCCTGGGGCTTGCCGATCAGAAGGTCGGCGGTTCGAATCCCTGCAACGGGGTGAGCTCCCGTTGCTCGGTCCCTGCTCCTGCCAACCTAGCAGTTCGAAAGCATGTCAAACTGCAAGTAGATAAATAGGTATCGCTCCAGCAGGAAGGTAAATGGCGTTTCCGTGCGCTGCTCTGGTTCGCCAGAAGCAGCTTAGTCATGCTGGCCACATGACCCGGAAGATGTATGCCAGCTCCCTTGGCCAATAAAGCGAGATGAGCACCGCAACCCCAGAGTCTGCCACGACTGGACCTAATGGTCAGGGGTCCCTTTACCTTTACTTTTACACTTGCATACATTTCAGTACAGTACATTTGACATTCATCAAACAATTTAAAGATGCTGTTTGGATTAGTTTGCAAAGCGTGAGCAAGTCAACGTTTGTAAAAACCTATACAGTACAACCAGAGCCCCTGGGAGTGTTTAACCAGTGTGGGGCTGAAGGCAATCAAATTTTAAATGAAAAAAGGTTCCAAATTCTATCCAAAAAGACTCAGTTCATGAATACTATACAACTTCAGAAGAATTAGAAGCCCACCATTCAGGGCTCAGCCTCTTAATTCTCAATCATAGCTATGCTTCCCCTCTCCCATCTCTCCATGCTTTAGTGTTCAGTTCCCCTCTGCACAGGTAAGCACTGTTCCCGAGATACAGCAAGCAAGACAGTTGCTGGATCTGATAGATCCTCTTCTTCCTCTCTCTCTTTATCAATTAATTTTGACTGAAATAGTGTGTGCTATTTTTTGTCTGATCATTTGTGTGAGGAGGGCTCTAGCTTCTTCTGCCTCACCATGATTCCATGGTCCCTCTGCACGATCAAGCAAATGTTAATCATGACTATGTTCTATTTAAACCAACAGAACAAACTTTTTAGTGGTGAAGCTTGTGGGGTGGGGGGGTGGGGGGTGGGAAGACAGGATTGCAAATTCTTCCAGTCTTCCCTGCATTCTCATCTGAAAATTGGAGCAGAGCCTGTTCACGTACAGCTGTGTATACCGTATTTTTCGCTCTATAAGACACACCAGACCACAAGATACACCTAGTTTTTGGAGGAGGAAAACAAGAAAAAAAATATTCTGAATCTCAGAAGCCAGAACAGCAAGAGGGATCGCTGTGCAGTGAAAGCAGCAATTCCCCCTGCTGTTCTGGCTTCTGGGATAGCTGCGCAGCCTGCATTCGCTCCATAAGATGCACACACATTTCCCCTTACTTTTTAGGAGGGAAAAAGTGAGTCTTATAGAGCAAAAAATACGGTAAATGGTCTCTGTGAATTGGAAACTGCAGATCTCAATCACGTGGAAAGAAAGCCTTGCACACATGCCGCAGAACATGCCCATGCAAGCTATTGCAACCTTCAAATGAAGGTATGGAAAAATAATAGTATATGTAGTCCTATTACCTCCTGGCCAACCCATGCACTGAAAGATTGTCCACAAGGTGCTTTAAGTTAGTTGGAGCAACCAAGTCCCATTCCACTGATTTCAAAGGGTCTTAGTTCTGAATGATTTCTGCAGGATTGGGTTGTGTACGAAAATAATTAAATACATCACACATGTTCCTCTGAATACTAGATTTTTCCTTTAAATCTATTATTCTCAGCGTGCATTTTGAAATGCCATTTGATACTCCTCCTTTCTGTAGCTGTAATCCCCGTCTTTAAAACTCCTGAAAAAACACCTTCCATTTGTATGTTTTTGCTGATTATTTTTCTGCCACTAAACAGGAACTATTCTGCTGCAGCATTTGGGAGAATTGCTGCTTTGTCTAGCTTATGCCTCGTTTCCAGTCATTTGCCGATTTAGCTACTTAAAGACATCCTCAGTTATTAAAAGTGATTACATTTTCTGCTTTGTTAGGGATCAAGGGTGCTGCTGCTAGGAATCTATATCGCATTATGAACTAATGACTACCGACTTGATTATTGTTGTCGCTTTCTGGATGCAATTCAGTTCTAGACCCTTCACAGAGAGCTTTTAGGATGAAGATTTTGGAAGAAGCCACTAGGCAGGTTGGTTTAAACAAGTAAGGAAAGTAATAGAGCATCCTATCATTGAGAGTTTTAAATCCAATATTACTTACCAATAAACGAGTAAGGAAAGTAATAGAGCATCCTATCATTGAGAGTTTTAAATCCAATATTACTCCCTGTCAGAAAGCTCTTGTTACTGTAATTACTTTTCTAAAGTAGGCTGCTAACAAGATTAACCTCTTTGGCTCCACTGTGTTCCCTGGATATACAAGTAAATAGTCACCCAGGAAAACCATGCTGCAACTTGCAAGTCTTTCTACAATCTATGAGGCCACTGACAGTTTTCTGCAAATCACATGTCACTTACATTGAAGAGACCCATTCATTCTGATGTTTTCTTTTATAATGCTAATATTTCTTTAAAAGTGCTTTTCTAAGGCATACAATCAAACAGATTATTCATTGTTGTTCTCAAACCCTCAATGCCTACCTCTTTTTTTCTTCAGCCTATTTTTCTGAAGTTGAAATACATCCCCAGCCTGTCTTTGATGCCCACAGTACTGTAACAAATTCTGCCAATACAGATTTGTAAATGTTTACCGAACAAAATACTTGGGTATTAGTAAGATGGGGTGTCTCCTAAGGCTCTCTGCTCATCACTCATTTTGCTGCCATTTTAAGATAGGCCCTTCACCATGTTGAAACACTGTTGTACTTATAAATCAAATCTTTGAAATGGTTTGTTAAATCTTAGGCTTTTTCCCCAGACAGAATTCCCCAGACCTCAGTTCCAGCAAGTCTCAGGTGGGTGCCACTGCTATTATAAAGAGAACAAGGGAGGCCTTCATGGTGAGTTCTGGTCCCCTTTTCTAGAAAAATAGCACTGGTTATATCAGATCCAAGTTTTCCAAAAGCTTCAGCCCAACTGAGATTCTGTGACTCCTGTATTGTTTGTTGTTGTTGTTTAGTCGTGTCCGACTCTTCGTGACCCCATGGACCAGAGCATGCCAGGTACTCCTGTCTTCCACTGCCTCCCGCAGTTTGGTCAAACTCATGTTAGTAGCTTTGAGAACAATGTCCAACCATCTCGTCCTCTGTCATCCCCTTCTCCTTGTGCCCTCAATCTTTCCCAACATAGGCTATTCTCTATGTCCCCTCCCTTTCCTGCTCTTTCTTATCAACCAATAATGTCTATATACATGTATGGCATTGCAAAGTAATTTGGAATACGTTGTATGAAAGGAGTAATTATTTTCTGTCTTTTTTGCCGTTGCTACATTTGAACGAAAATAAATATGATGACAGTGGGACGCGGATGGCTTTGTGGGTTAAACCACAGAGCCTAGGACTCACTGATCAGAAGGTCGGCAGTTTGAATCCCAGCGATGGGGTGAGCTCCCTTTGATCAGTCCCAGCTCCTGCCAACCTAGCAGTTCGAAAGCATGTCAAAGTGCAAGTAGATACCTTCCCTCCGGCGGGAAGGTAAACAGCGTTACCGTGCATTGCTCTGGTTCGCCAGAAGTGGCTTAGTCATGCTGGCCACATGACCCAGAAGCTGTACGCCAGCTCCCTTGGCCAATAAAGCGAGATGAGCACCGCAACCCCAGAGTCGGCCACGACTGGACCTAATGGTCTGGGGTCCCTTTACCTTTACCTTTAAATATGATGACAGGTTTGCAAGATTAAATTGCTAGAAGAGCACTTAATGTTTTAAGTACACAGAGTGCTGAAAAAAGAGTATTGGCCGCTGCTCCGCCCCCCACAACATGGACCATATCACTGTTGTTAATTTTATATACAACTCGCATGATTAAATGATAAAACAAATAGTGTTTAGGCACAGTCATTCTTTTCTCTGCAGGTCTGTCTGATGTTTTTCTCTTTCTTCAACTTAAAAACAGATGTTATACACATCCCATTTTTACATGGGCCTCACTGTGATCTCCCATTACTAAAGGTCCAAACCTGCTTAAAATCAGCACTAGAAATTCCTACAAAACTAAGGCAGAGGCAGATATATGGAAGCACAACAGTTTGTTCAGACTAGACACTAAGCCAAGAGGGTAATGCAGGGGACAATGCAACAATGACTTAGATCAATCCCTGACCACTGGTCCTGTTAGCTAGGAATGATGGGAGTTGTAGTCCCAAAACAGCTGGAGGGCCAAGTTTAGGGATGCCTGACTTAGATGGAAGGCATTGGGGGGCACCAAATGTTGGCATCACATAAGGCCCTGCTGAAATTTTAAAGTCCACCACTAACAGATGTTTTATTAGGTCCTTGTCCTTGTCCGCATGCCTAATTGTTGGAAATGTGAAATATACAAGGCCAACTTTTCCCATTATTGGTGCACCTGCTCTTTCAACAAAGGAATCCTGGCAACTGATCTTAAGGAATACCCCAATGATTTTGTGTTATAGAATATGTCTAGATTTCCTGTTAACATACTTAAAAGAAACTCCAGAAGATAAATTGTTTTATATGATTGTTACAGCAAGGAAAAAGAAGAATTTAATGACCACAAAAGTGGTTTATTAAATTGTGGGGTTTTACAACTCTAAGCAAGATCTTATTACTTTTTAATGGGTAAAGCAAGGGGGAAATGATATAATGGATTTTGAACAAGAATGGGAACTCTGTAAAACTGATCATGCTTGCCCTTACCCTGTTTTGTAAAAGCTGTGTTAAACAGTATCTCAAAAAGGTAATACTCCTTCCAATGACAGAACTTGATGTTACCGTTTTGTCTTTTGGTTTTAAGTTGTTTGTAATTATATGTGTTTTACCCTTGATAATTTTATTTTATCCACTTACTTTATTAGATGTATATTTTTAAAAAATATATAAAACTTAAATAGTTAATTAACTCTTCTATTTTTATTTTTTACTTTTTCCTAAATGAAACTTTGAAAGTAATAAAAAAGAAGAAAATAACTTTCTAAAAATCATATGTGGAAGACATTTTTAATGGGGAAATTAAGGTGAAATCCCCAAGGGGATTTTTATATCCAATGTCCTTGCATCTAAATTGTTCCTAACTATGTACCAAGATTTAGAATTCTGTAAGAGAAAATGAGTTATGAACATTTTGACAACAGTAGCATGTCAAATGCCTGAAATTATGCACAGGGGCAGTTGTGTTCCCCAATGCCTTCCCTGATTCTGCACTCAGGGAGACATGACTACGGTTAGTGAAAGGATCCATTATTTTACAGAGATGGGTGAGAACCAGAGGCATGGCGGGAAAATCAATCAGTCCTCCTCATCCTTTATTTACATGTGTAGGATGCCTTGACCCTCCATCCCCAATTAAGAAACGGTTGAGGTTCCTGTTGGGTAAGTATGCCTGGATTTATACATCAGAGTATCTGTAAGAGTTCTGCAAAGACAAGTGTTAGCAAGATCCCCCTTCCAGAGTTAAATATTAAGCCAGGCTGTTTGTTGTTTCCCAAACTATTAATGCTAAGTTTCCTACCACAAACCCCCACTCATGTGCTCTAAGTTTTCTAGACAGAGTGATGTAGCCCCATGGCCCCACTCTGTTATCTGAGCTGACTGGGGTTTATGCACAACTGCTAATGTGCTACAGAGGTACTGTCAGGCAACAGAGGAACCAACCCCCATGGCAGGTTGCCAGGAACGATAAGACAAGGAAAAGTCCTTACCACATGCTTTTTATTCAATATTTGCAGAGAGAGGCTTGGGATTGCAGCCTTTTGGAATAATGGCATTGTCCTGTGTTGCCCCTCCTTCTCTCCCACTTCCTCACTCGTCAACAGCACCCCCCCTCCCCACGGCTGCCGCTTAGGGCTATCTGTCTTCGAGCTCTTTGCTCTCCTACTTTTAAGGTTCGCTGGGTTCTGGGAGATGGTGGATCTGGAATGCTTTCTAGTGATAACGTGTCAGCCAACTGCTCCAGCTCTTCCTCCTCCTCCTCCTCTCCCATTATTTCCCAGCTTTCCCCCTCATCTTCCTCTGAGCTGTGACTTCCCTCAAACCCCTGTTGTAATTCTGAACTGTCTTCTTCTTCTCTGGAAGGGTCAGGTTGGCAAGGCGGTTGTGGCGATCACACAGGGTCCCCGGATGTTTGACGGTCTATTGAGCCCTGTGCCACCACTATGATCACTTCCCCGCTGCCACCAACCCATTTCACCAACAAGTTTATGGTTGCAGATAATTTTTCTTGTCAGTTTCTTATCCTTAGTTTCTATACTGGCCTATACCTTCCTTTTAACTTCTAACTGATTATCCCAACTGTCTATCTGACTCCTCCTAACAGTTTCTCTCACTCTCTCACAACAAAACTCGACCAACCCACAGACTTATCCTCCCTCTTCCTTCTCCAGCTCCCAACTGACTTCCCAACAACTCCAACTCTAACTCCTCCCCTTGGGTTCCCACTAGCCAATCACTTCACACTCATTTAACCCTTTCCTTATGACCCACCTAGGAGGGAAAAAACGCCACAGCGATCTCCACCATTCCTCCTCTGCCCAATCCCTGACAGGTACTAAAACTGCTATACAGTTGTGGAAGCAGATTAGGAAGAGGTGGGTGCAGCTGTCTCTGGTTCTCCACTGTGTTCTAAAGAAGTGTTCAAATTTACATAATCTCTTCTGCTGACATAATACAGACACCACTCGTTATTGGTCTATGTGCTGGTGAAGTCACACTAGTGTAAATATATGTTGGTGTAACTGTGGCACTATGCCAAAATGGATCCCTGATGCTGGCATATATTTGGGCTTCACAGGAGCACAAGGATGTGCATATTTATTCCAAAATAATTCACACAGAATTCAGTGGGGCTTACTGTCATATAAATGGGCATAAGATTACAGCCTTAGTTTGTAGCCTATTCACATCCATCCGCCCCACGGATGGGATGACATTGCAAGAGTGAACACTTAGTCATGGGAATGCTGGCAGAAGAATGGACAAATTAAATCCACATTTTAAATACTGCACACCTCAGACTGTGTTTTTTCCCCTTCAAGCAAAATTTCCTGCTTCCATCTATTTCTATGAATAACTCTAAGTAGCAAAGCCTGCTGCTGAACCACTAGGTCAACATCACACATAATTACTAACAATTAAAACATGATAAAATCAGAATATAAAACATTAATTATTGCTATGAGCACAACCACAACCTGCTTATATTATGACTTTCTCCTGTTTCACCTTGTTAGGCCCTTAAATCTTTAAAGGAAAGCAGTTCAGTTAAATAATTATGCCCTAACTTTACCAATGTTGCCACTCTGTACTCTGCATATAATGTTATCACCACAGCTTCCCTATAAATGGCTTTATGAAGTTGATTTGATGTACTATTTGTCTTCTGTTTTCCAACAACGAATGTTGAGATCAGAGCAGCTCACGATAACAGCAGCAGCATTAAAAATTAACAAACATTACAATCACTATAATATCAAAACCACAGTAGCGCATAAATAAAGCAAAAAGCAAACAAACTCATCAAAACACTTAATGCAATTCAATACAAACTCATCATGATTCAAAATAACAGCAGTGTTTTCAGTTATCGTCTAAAGGTCAGAAGAGAGGAGGCCAGATGGGTGGTCAAACTGAAGTGCTACAGCCCAAAAAGCTCTGGTTGTCATTGCCATAAAGCTCATGTCAGAAGGTGTCTGTGTGTCTGTATGTGTCCCAAGAAGGATCCTAATAGTCCAGCAAATTTGCTTAATCTTTCAGATTTCCATCTCAGGACATTTACGAGCTGCACAGGTCCAAAAGAAGCACTTTGAATTGTGTCCAGAAAGAAATGGCTATTCCATTCCTTTATGCACCTGTGAGACGTATTTTGTATTGTAAATAGCAGTTTGCAGCCTAACTGCTGTATTTGAGCCATGTAGTTTCTGAACAGACTACAAAGGAAGCTCCATTAAAGTTCAGATGTTGTGGCCCCTGCGTCCTATTCCCCATGAGCCCAATGGCCACGGACTCAAAGGAGGTAAAGGACTGGGTAAGGAAATTACCCTAGATAGCCCCACTTGCCCAGAAGCCTCAATGCACAAAGAGTCCATCGTAACAGTGGCTGAGGAGGTCTACTGCAATGCCATCCTCAGACCTCACAGAACCCAGTGACTGATAAAATAGGCAATACCCCTTCAACTACAAGAGGCTTTTCCTACAGGAGAGGGAACTACTCACTCAAGCCGAGTGGCAGTCCTATTTCAGCCTTAGTCCAGTGTTGTCTGTTGCAGGTGCAACATCTGAGACTGCCTTGTGTGTCTCCAGTCTGAAACCCTCTTGGAGCTGTCCAGGGTGCTACCTAAAGCCTGAAAGATGAAATATAGCTATCTTGACTAGCAACCTTATCCTCCATTAATTTCCCTAATCCTCTTTTGCCCAAGTTGGTGTCTACCACTATGCTTTGTGGTTGTGAATTCCATAGTTTAGCTCTGCACAGTTGTGAAAAAGTACTTGCTTTTGTCTATCCTGAATCTATTAAGCTACATTGAGTAAAGCTGAGATAGGGACAAAAGCCTCAATTGATTCATTTTCTCCACACCATCCATAATGGCTGACAGAGAATTGGTCAAGTTCATTAAATCTGTCAAATGGCCTCTCCTCACATATCCTGAACCAGGTTCCATATATTTATGTTGTTGTTTTTACAGGTATTTACAGGAAAACCTGACCTAACAAGGCCCACAATACAGATTTGAGGTTGCTGGTTTTCCTTCTGTCAGTCCTTTTATGCCTTAACAGCTGCCTGACTTGCCAAAATTTAGCAATGAATGGAAAGGGTTGGGGGCGGGGAGAAAGTTTTGCATACCTAATTTCTACATGTCAGGCAACTCTTAAAGCAGGCATGTCCAAAGTAAACTTCAAAACTTCAATCCTAAAAAAAGCTCAATAACTTTGGGGTAAAACTGTAAAAAAAGCTAACTTCAAAAGCTCAACAACTTTGGTCTGCCCTCACGCATGTTCGCTTAATCAAATCTGGCCCTCTTTGAAAAAAGTTTGGGCACCCCTGGCTTAAAGGAACAACAGTGCTATGAGGGAAAAAAACACCTTTCATAAATTATGGGAGGAAATTATCGCCAGATGCAGCTTGTCACGCTGGCCACGTGACCCGGAAGTGTCTGCGGACAGCGCTGGCTCCCGGCCTATAGAGTGAGATGAGCGCACAACCCTAGAGTCTGGCAAGACTGGCCCGTACGGGCAGGGGTACCTTTAGCTTTACCTTTATCTCCACAAGTAGCAGCAAAAGTCTCAGAACCCCAGAACATACCGCCCCAAAAAAACTTTATTCGAGGAATCATCATATTAATGCTTAATCTCAAACTGGAGTAAAAATTATGCCTTGTACACTGGTTAATTAACTTAAGGAAGTTCACATAATGAAAGTTTTCCATCCCTTCATCCTTGCTGCAGCCACCTGATAGCCCTGAACACCTCTCTGGAGGGTTAGGAATGCCTCTTGAACAATGTGGTATGTGGAGCAGGGTCCACCAAGTAAGAGGAGGGGACAGGATACTTTATTTCTCCTAAGTTCCTTAAATTAACTTTTATTAGAATCCAAATCAACAGAGGCTTCTTACCTGTATTAAAAACTTCAGCACACAGTGTGAAAATTGAAACTGCTATAATTATTCGCAACAATACAAATTAACCTACAAACATGCCCAAGATGAAAATTATGTGAAACAAAGAATAATCTGCCATGGTCCTGCAAACGAGTGCAGCAAATTCTAACAATGTGCTTCTGCTGATAGCTGTAACGTTGTTGGTGTTGTCTCCTGGGAAATTGGGGACAGAAGGGGGGGAGAAGATTGCAACACTGAGGGAATTAATTAAAGTGATGTTTGCTACAGAGAGGGGAGGGGGAATCGCAGCAAACATCACGTGATACCAGATAAGAAAATTATATTTTGTTCTTATGACCCAACCCCAAAAGGCAAGCACTTGGGAAGGAGGAGTGGCCAGTTTCTGGGTATGTGATATTTTGTGAGTGTAAAAGTCAATGAAAACAGTGTGAGCAATGAATACCAATATTGTTCAGTCATGCTGATCAAAGGTACATCATGAGCCTTTTAATATTCAGTAGCTTCTCTCTCTCTCTATGGCACATTCTTCCGAGTGCAGAGATATTGTGTTATGGGGATATATAATTGCAAAAGACAATCTCCATTAGCAGCAGCCAAGAATATAGCATGTCCCGTCCCCCCCGTAATATTCTCTGCTTGTAAACAGAAGTTAGCATATAAAACATATGAAGGGAGTTGTACTGCTGATGATAGATGAAGAGCATAAGACTATAACTTTAAGTCTAGGCAAAGGCTGAAGCAGTGCTGCCACCTTTCGACTAGCCAGAAGAAACTGATTATGTGCATTTGTATGTGCTGAAAGAGAGAAAGAGGACTTGAGCTAGCCCAATTATCTTGCACAGGAGGTTTGTCATACAACAACCACAAAATGTGTCTTTGCTTTCAAATGTATCTCTACCTTTAAACAAAGCACATTTACTTGATTTATCTCTGATACAGTCTTTCTAGAAACTAGCATAATTGGCAAACCTTTCATAAGGCACCATTCCAAGGGTTGTAAACAACACCAGGAAATAATAATATAGAAAGGTACTGAATACTATGCACATGCTAACTCATTCAATGTATATTCAGATACAGCTTGGGCGATTTATTTTCTCCACAACGTGATTCCATCAGCAAGGGAATATTGGAAAGGCAGATGGATCAAATGATATACTTTTAAGCAGTCTACACCCATTCTTCCTAAGCTGAAGCAGCAGAGCTAGTAATTTTGTTCTTCTTTAAGGACACCACAGTGGAAGACCATCTTTTTGCCTGTAGCTGCACTGAAGCGATTGCAGATTTTAACAGTGACATGATATCTCCATTCTGAAGGAGAACCAAAAATGTGCTATATATAGCTCTTCCATTGAAAAAGGCACCAAAATGTGTGGGAAATACATTTATTCCATTACATCTACTACCAACATACTGCAAATTACGCAGGATTTTCAGGACAAATGGTTCCTTTCCCCTTCCAAACCAGCTCTCAAAGTGTCTGTTGGGAATGGGACAGAGTTACTGAAATAACAAAAAATTGAAACCAAAAGCATTTAGAAAAAAAGTATTTTCAGCGTGCTTGCAGTCCCCGCCCCCATTCATACTTGGTGTTGGTTATATGTGACGATGTGGAATGTGGAGTGCTAATACAAGTCCAAAACCCACCTTTTTTTTGCAGAGCCTAATTCTGAAAAAAAGTATTCACCATTTACCAAAATAAAAATATAAAGAATGGTGTTATGGGAGAAGAGAAAGCAGGAAGCTATACTATCATAACCAAAGCCATTCTAATGGATTGCACCTATCGTGTTTCAGTTACTCTATTGACTTCATGGTGTTTAATCTTCAAATAAATTAGCCCGTAGTTAGAAGAACTTCAAGCCAATACTTTTGACATACCTAACTTATGTGGCATTCTGAATTATGTCACAAATTGGCAACCTCCATTTCAAAGATAATGATGAAATAACATTTCTTGCATTCTCATATAGGAAAACAATTCACATACAACATGAGTTTTAATCATGGAAAGGATGATGAATATGACCCATTGCCATCCCACCCCAACCAATATGAACTCTAGAAGAGCAGTTGCCTTATGTCTTTCACATGCACAGGTTTTGATGTGAGCAAGTGGAGATGGCCTGACCCAACCTCTAATGTAGCATGAGAGAATGACGTGTCCATTGTTGAGGAATGCCCAATATTGATGAACCAAGTTACTTGCAGTGGTTACCAACCCTTTTTTGCCATTTGTGCCACAAGTCAGCTCCACCATATGAAGGGGTCATTCTGGTGATTAGCACAGAACCTATTTGCCTTAGCATGTTTTTCATCTCTTAGAATCACAGAGTTCTAGAGTTGGAAGGTATCCTGAGGATCATATGGCCCAACCCCCTGCAATGCAGGAATATGCAGCTGTCTCACATGGGGATCAAACCTGTGACATTGGCATTATCGGCACCATGCTCTAACCCAGGCATAGGCAAACCTGGCCCTCCAGATGTTTTGGGACTACAACTCCCATCATCCCTAGCTAACGGGACCAGTGGTCAGGGATGATGGGAGTTGTAGTCCCAAAACATCTGGAGGGCTGAGTTTGCCTATGCCTGCTCTAACCAACTGAGCTAGATCTTGATTGCTGAAAACAAGCACTGGTGTGTCAGTTAGCAAGTGAGACAACAGAAACTTACAAATCTCTGCTGACTGCGTCTCTATAATCAGGGGTGCCAACTTGAATAAAATATTGTGGGGGGCAAGGAAGCCCTGTCTTGCATAATCAATCACATGACATGGTGCACTGACACCATTTGAATAGCAATGCCCATCAACTTGGGCTGTGTGTGTGTCCCCCTCAAATATTTTATGGAGAGGCAAGGACCCCTTGGCCCCTAGGAGTTGGCTCCTATGCATATAATATTGTCTGGATTTTTTGCTCTAGAGGTAACATCACCTGACCTAGAACAGCATAATATGCAGACATTGAAAGGTGTTTTGTTTCTTTTATGGATCTAGTTGAGTAATTTCACACTGTGGCAAACGCTTCCTTTTTTACTAAGTGGTTTTCTAAACAAGCCTTGCAGCAATGGGGGCACAAAACATCAGTCCCAGGGTGAAACAATAGAACCTGCAACACATAGAGGAAATTGCAGAAGTGATTTTTATAGCTTTTTGTTAAATTCCCTCTAACAGCTGAGTGATCAAACACCCAGCAGGGAAACATAAGAAAGTGTTTCATGCAGCAATATGCACATACTTTGTAGCTATTAACTCATTCAGTGGCTATGCCTATGGAATGTTAGCAGCATAAAACTGATACCAAATACTCATTAAAGTAGGTTCATAATAATTATTCAAAGAGGAACAGTGTATTCTCAAAGAACACCCATTTGTCATCAGCTGGAAGAAGAAGAAAAAAAAACAACCACCATGCCACCACTGAGTATGCAAATATTGTGTAGTTTTACTGATGTTGATGGAATCCAAATCAGTATAACCAGAGCTCACATTTTTCATATTACCATCTTCTGTTTGTCCTCAAGTCCTTTCTCTTTTAAGGCTGTTTATAAACCAGATTATCACGTAACTCAGGCTTCCTCAAACGCGGCCCTCCAGATGTTTTTGGCCTACAACTCCCATGATCCCTAGCTAGCAGGACCAGTGGTCAGGGATGATGGGAACTGTAGTCTCAAAACATCTGGAGGGCCGAGTTTGAGGAAGCCTGACATAACTCATGGAAATAAGGACCAAGTGGTATGCATTTCTTGACATTGATTCTAAAACAGTTCAGTCATTTCCCTTTCCCCTAGTAATGTGGCTCACCTGGTGCCAACAAATCCATTTTTACATGCCTGAGTTGGTTGGTTGGTTTTTAAAGAAAGCAAATTCTTGCATTCTAAGGCATTTCCAATCATTCTTAGCACCCAGCTGCCTACCCCCAGGTTGAGCAATCCTTCTCTGACATCAGACCAGCTAAGCCAACAACAGCCAGAATGCCTATGATGTTCTCCTTGTTCTGGCCCTCTGTGACATTAGAGCAGATAATGACACCGAGAGAGAAGTCAAGAAAAAGACTGCAGGAATGAAGAAGCCAGTGGAGAAGAGGAAGAGGTACTTTCAAAACTTGTAGGAAGAGTGTAAAGGTGCTAGAACACGCCTTCTATAATGTGTTCTTCTGAACTACCATGCACTATGATCTCTCTATAGGAAATGAACCTTGACGACACTACAGTCCATGGACTTTGTTGTATGCTAAACATGTGTATTGTTGTTAGCCGCCCTGAGCCCGGCTTCGGCTGGGGAGGGCGGGATATAAATAAAATTTATTATTATTATTATTATTATTATTATTATTATTATTATTATTATTATGTGAACATTTGTAGGAGTTTGGAGGCTTGCGTCTACTAAGAAGTTTCATGACTATGTAAAAGAACTGTGAACGGGCTTCCTTACAAGCAAAATGGGTGACCAGGCCTGGTCTAAAGCAGTTATCAGTACAAAGGAATAATTACCAAATCTAAGAGATCAGTTCATAAATGGATCTATTTTACAGCTGAGGACGGGGTTGAGAAAAGTTCTGCAGATACCAGGAAAATAAAAAGTCTAATGATGACCCTAGAGAACAGTGGGCCATCATTTTGCTGAAACGAATTGCAAAAAGACTATAATAAGGATAAGTTTGCTAGTGTATGTAGCCAATTAATCACCTTTTAAACTGGCTGTACACTTTTCTCTCTCTAGCCGATAGTGAATTTAATAATATGGGAACAAACAGTCTGGCACTTAAACCTGATCTAACCTGTGATTTAGAGATTGCCTATTTCGAGTTCAATTACCTGAGCTACAGGAACGAAGATTGCTTGGTCTCTACTTTAGCTTACCTTTATTTTCTTCATGATTTAAACTCTTTTTTGTTGTTGTTCAATACTGTATCTGAAGACTAGCACTTTACATGCTTCATGTTTGACATCACAAGTTTTTAAAAGAAAAGTTTGAGGAGAAAAATCAGCTAGTTGTTGCACTCCCTGTCGAGAGCAGTTATGGGCTTCCTGGAATAAGCTCGGTCACTGTGGAAAACAGGATGTTTTCTGTCTTGGGACTATTTTGGGATCCCCAGCCAGCAGCATCATTGGAGGCATAGAGCCCTAGGTGATTTCAGGCACTCCCCTCACCATACTTCTTCCCCTTGCCTAAACTTGGATATGTACATTCATTCCATATATCACAAAGCTATGATTGCTTCAGCCCAGCACAGGGATCACACTTTCATTGGAAACTATATCTGTGAATGTTTACCAGTGTTTAAGATGCTGTAGGCAACCCAGCAATCTTTACAACTTAATAGAGGCCAGGCTTTGGGAATCATATTACTGCTTGCAACAGCCTGGATGCTTTGCAGTAATGCACAATAAGCTGTTGACACAGCTTGCAGATTTATGCACCATGTAGCAGAGAACCTGTCTTATCGCAACTCATCCGCTATCAAGTGTTTGGATAAGATAAGAGTGCATTTGCATTTTTAATAAGGGTTTGAGTGTCTTGACTCTTTTGCAGATGCTGCACTGACAAATACAAATTAGTGCTACAAATTTTCACTTCCTCAAGGCTGATGACAAATAACTGCTCAGAGATTATATTCCTGGGGTAAAGCTCAAGTACCTATGTGACCTAGCTGATATAGGTGACTAATTACGGATTATTAAAAAAATTATATTACATTGCTGGCATTGGCATTTTGATGTGTTCCGCAGACTCTTGTGACTTCAATGCCATAGGCCATACGAGCTTGCAAATACCATTTCTGTTGGGGCAGCTGTAAGCATTTCTTAACCATTATGAACATTTACTATAAATGCAAATTAATGTTCTCCATTTCCTTCCACCTTCCTATTTCCAGTAATGCTGTTTCTAATTGTGCCAAAGAGCTGGGGGAAGGGAGAGAGGAAATGTCAAACAGCCTGCTACAGACTGATCCAAATGTCTAGACAGTTAACATGTGACAGTGGCATTTATAAAGTTGCTCAGCCTGAAATACAGGGCTCTGGTTTTAAAGAATCTGTTGCTAGTCATCTGATTGTCTTGATGTGCATTTTTATGAGGATTCTGTTTTCTTCCCCTCAGTAACACAGCTGAATTTGTGAAAAGCCAACAGTAAATAAGACTGCAGGGGAATGTCCATGGTATTGTTGCATGCTATCTCTGACAGGTGAAAAATTCCAGGGGTTCCAGATGCTTACCCAGGGTTTGTGTTTCCTTTGGGAAATGAGGCACAGTGGAGACTGTGTTGTCCTTAAGATAATTTCTGCAGTGATTTCTGTTGTGAACCGCCCAGAGATCTTTAGATGAAGAGCATTATACCAACAACAACAACAGATTATTTACACATATATACAACCTGATCCTACAATGGAGAGGTTCACAGCATCAACACCCAAAAGGGTATTCTTCCATAGCTATAGGCATAGCACATCACCGCAAAATCAACTCTATACTTTAAACTCTGGCTTTATCTGTTGCAGGAGGGGGCCTCACACATTTGCTCTCTCACCCCAAACCCCTTAATCCCCCTTAATGGCTCATCGCCCAGGTTTATCACCTCACTCCAGTGTCAGCTTTACTGTCATCTAAAAGAAACTAGCATATCGACTGATCTCTCCCAGACATGTTGAATTATCTGCCCTCGCAGCTCAACCTTTTCCTATGATAACATTGCTTATCACATGCCTATACTAATACTGTTAGGATCCCCAATAGCATCCAATACTGCACAAAATGTTTGGTTCTCTAATAAATAAATAAAACATACTTGAGTGGGGAAATTATCTGAAGCATTTCATACTACTGGGAAAGTTTAGAAATGACTCATTTGAAAAAGCTTTTTCCAAGAAAGAGTTGCCTCCAGCTTTTCATTTCAGTATCATGAAAGAGCCAGATCAACTGCACACTCTGCATTTCAAAGCAGAATCTTCTACAATTTGAGCATTATGATAAAATGCGGCTGTGGACACTGATTGCCCATTGGCACACTCAATGTTGCTCATTTTGAGTACAAAAGAAATATTCATTAAAGCTGTTAAAACTGGTGGTTCTCTGTTATTTCTAAAACTACATAGTTATTTTCACTACTTATAATTTAGTTTCTAGCCTTGGACTGGTCTCCCTCTTGTTTCTAAGGAAAATGAAATGCACATAGTTTCATTTACCACTTCACTCATTGGTTGAAAACTAAATTTGCACTGTTCAACTTTTTCTTGCCTTAGTTCTATTACACTTTCCAGGCAACTGGATCCTGATCGGGGGCTCTGTCCTCAAAGTCACCCATTTATATCAATTTTATATAAAGTTAATGGTCATGCCTACCCACTAAGAATCCTAGGAACTGTGTTTTGGTGATGCTGCTGAGAATTAATGTTGGGATAGATATCCTTCTTTCACAGAACTACACCTCTTAGAGTCTCCAAATCCTTGGGTAAAGAAAACAACTGTTTTGATTGTTTGAAGGCTGTAGGATGGATATGTCCAGCAAGTCTCCTTCAATATTGGTTGTGTTGAGCTGTCCCTATTTCAGATTCCTGCCTGCAGTGGCAACGAAGACCCACCTCTTCCTTCTTAAGAGCAGAGGGTTCAATCCTGCTGGGTGATGATTCACCATTACATTCCCTGTGCGGAATGCGCTGGCAAAGGATACCCCTGTCCGCCATGTGGGTCTACCTTGACAGGTGGGTGGACTCTACCCCCACACCTCTTAAAGCTGGATGGAGGGAGATAAAGACCTGCTTGGCCAAAAAAGTTTCCCATCCTTGCTGTAGGTTACAGTGGTACCTCGGGTTAAGTACTAAATTTGTTCCAGAGGTCTGTACTTAACCTGAAACTGTTCTTAACCTGAAGCACCACTTTAGCTAATGGGGCCTCCTGCTGCTGCCGCGCCTCATCCTGAAGCAAAGTTCTTAACCTGAAGCAATATTTCTGGGTTAGCGAGTCTGTAACCTGAAGCGTATGTAACCCGAGGTACCAATGTACTTTCCTTCTGTCCTGTTTCATCCTTACTTAGTTTTGAGGTAAATCACAGCTTTGTACAATTGGCAGTTGTAGCTACTCCTTGCATAATTGCATGCACCTAACAACAGTGCACACAAATTGAGATGCCACCAGGACAAACTATTTGTTTGTGCTAGTCAGTGTACTTGGGCTCTTAAGAGAAGTTTCTGGTGTACTGTAGAATGCTTAGCTTTTGAACTTTCCATTGGGTGTCACCTTGCAGTAAATGAAGTCTGGAAAAATGTTTTATGCACTGCATGCTTCAGCTGTTGTTATAGAGCCACTCTTATATTCTGAATCCATCATATCCCTGACTAAATTGAGTAAGACCAACTGCTCCTCCCTGCCACTTGGCAAACAATGCATTTTGTTCAGAGTGTATACTTGGTTGGTATAATTTTTTTTCATGAACTACTCTATCTTTCATACTATTTTGCAGCAGGTTTGTCAGCAGGGATTTGTAGCACTTCATTTTTGTCCGCTGGGTTTCACATCGTTAACCTTGCAGTGTCACTTTTATTACACGTGGGAAATGAATGTGCTAAAATTTGAAGGAGGAATAATATTGTTTCTTTTCTTAAGAATACGTATCACAAAAACACAGAAACTGATTCCGCCCCCCCCCCTCAGTCTAATACTTGCCTAATGCATTTAGAGCACTGTGGCTCAAGGCTAAATTTAAAATAATGAACTAGATGGAGCTCTAGCCTGACCCAGCAAGGCAATTTGTGTGTTCCTTATGTGTCATGGGAAGCTTAGAGGACACACCAACCAGGAAGAAAATACGAGAACTTCATGCTCTTAAATAACAGAACAGCTCTAGGAAACTCCTGAATCCACTCAGAGACAACTAAATTAAATGCCGCTTAGTGTCAAAACCGAGTAGAGTGCCACTCAATGGCAAAGTCCAGGGTTTCCTAGTGATGAACCGAGGGTGGTCACCACCAGAACTTTCTCACAGTGGCCACCCTCTTATGGAAAAATCTTTGCCTGGAGTCTCACCTGGTGCCATCTTTGTAGGAGTTTTGGCATCAGCTTAAACGGAGTCTTCCCCTCAATTTAATGTTTTACTTTGTATTGCATTTGTGTGTGTGTACGTTTACTGCAAATAGTCCAGAGAACGTCAGATTATGGGGCAGCATAAAAGCACTACAAATAAATAAAATCAACTTTGGCACTGTCAACACATACAAAAACAGCTACCAGAGGGGAGAAGTAATTGCACTAAAACACTAGGAAACACACAGAGGAGTTTCACAAAGGGAGGCAATAAGGCAGTATTTCCTTTCATGTGATAACAGAAAATAAATAGCAAATATACGTATCTTGCAGCAATATTATTTAGGAAGGCACACATGCAAATTAATCTTGTAAAAATTACTTATATTCTCAAAGAGCAGCTTTGCAGAATGATGACATCTTTTTTTAAAAAAAGCAAACAAACGAACACAAAAGCATGTATCTCTACAAATTAATTTATTAAGTTTTAAAAAAGAATATGATTCCCCACAAAAAATCTCTTCAATTTTTAAAAAGATACTGGGCACATCTACTATTCATGCATCTTCTTCTAGAACATTATACTCATCTCGATCTGGTTCTGGGACAGTTTGATACATTACCCACAATTGCTCTGGCACAGAAATTAGTGGTGATAGTTTGCAAAGAATAAGATTCTCTCCTCCTCTCCCAGCTTTCATGAAACTTGTAACAGAGGATGCACACAAAGAATGAATGTAATGGCACGAGTATAGATCTCTGTCAAGCTGGAAAGTAGTTCCAAATGGAACTCATTTAGTTTTTGTTTTTTTAAAAAACTGTTTTGTAGCTAAACAGCAGTGCCTTTGTGAAAAATGCTGGCAAAGTAAATTAAAAGCAAGACAGGTACCTCTCCTGTAATGAAAACATGCCTTGCTTTATTATGCAACCACCTTGGATGTTGCATTGAGCTTAATTAAGGAGAAGATTGACCCCCCCTCCCCCAAGCATGTAGTTAATGGCATCATCTAGAGACTGGACCTCTTGTTGAGAGGATCAAAGGCAGAAATGATAGAATACCATATATTGTAAGACTTTATTGAACATATAATATATATCCAGCACTCAGATTTAAGTGAGGGTTGTTCAGACCAACTAGCAATGTCATTTCCCACCTTGTAGGGTTCCAGCTGGACTACAACTCCCATCACCCCTAGCTAGCAAGGCCAGAGTTCAGGGATGATGGGAGTTGTATTCTAACAACATCTGGGGACCCACAGGTTGAGAACCGCTGGATTAGACCATAGAGTAAGCTGTCCTGCCAGGCTTAGGCTATGCCATCACTTCCCGCCTTGAGAGGAAATGGATCACCCAGCCTGTTATCTCTCTCTATGTGGATTTCAGTATGTCAGGAGCTCTGACCTAGTTATTCCAGCACATGGCTATAACCAGCAGAGCAGAATGGAGCCTGAAACTAGCATTTTGCTAAACCAATAGTTTAGAAGCTGTTACCTTTGTAACTATGCAATGTTTTGACTGACTGTTTATCTTTTCTGACTGCTGCATGGAAAAAGCACGTGACTCTGATGACCTTTGGAAGGGCACATTTTAAAGGTTTGACAGCCTATATTTCCATGCTTTTATTTGCTGCATGTTTTGTGGGTGCTAAATCTCTGCTGTGGTTCTCTCACCAAAGAGTACACTCCCCAAACTTGGCTTCCAGGATTTCAGCAAATCCTGCATCACCATCTGTGTCACTGAGCAGCATCACAGAATATGCAAAGCTGTTTTCAAAATGCTCTGTCCACATTGGGACCTGAAGTCACCATTTTTAATAATGAAATACAAATATTAACCTGTAAAATGAGAATCAGCGGGAGTGGTCAATGTCATGTTAATCTTGCATTTGTATAATTTAAGCAAGATTATCTACTGTCGGATTACTTCATAGCTGAACCCAATAAATTTTAAAAATATATACATAAATCAGAAAACTAGTTTGTTCCTCGAAATGTAATGCATGCCTGAAGGATTTTGAAGGTCCAAAGACCCATTTTCTAAGTGATGAAATTAGCTTATTCTTCTAAGCAAGTCAAACTGCATTAATAATTACCACCAACTCTTATTTTACTGCACCAACATCTATCAGGTAGATTATTAAATCTATATAAATCATTTAATATAATGGAAATAAAACCACTGTCATAGAAAATTGTTTTGGGATCAATGCCTCCTGCTGGGAAAATATACTTATGGCTTCACTTCAATCTGTATTTCCCCCTCTTTTACTATAAATACTGTGGATTGGCAGTGTGACATTTAGGTAACAGCTGGAATCTATTGCCATAAGATAAAGTGAGTATTTCACTGACTTCTCCTAAGCATTTCTAAAACATATATGAAAAGTGCCAGCCAAAGAATGCACTTTACCCTTTTCACATTAAAATGTCTGTACAGTAAGAAACAGTTAAAGCACTACTATCTATGAGAGTGCCACAGAGTCTAGTCATCCTAGCTGTACTTCGACTCTCAAAAGCCTTGGGCCATCTACAAGTGCCTTTGAACCTATTTTGCACCATTTTTTTACACATGGAAATGCTAACTCGGGCTATAAATTAGGTCAGCCATCTTTAAAACCAGTGGCTTTAAATGGTTACAGCAAGCTTGCATAACCTGTGACTCATGCCATGCTTGGTTCATCTTCCAGGGATGGTGGCCCATCATGGACCATCATGACCTGATTTGCCGTCTCCTTGGGTGTGGCAAATCAGGGCAGCTTACACAGCAAATGCATTTACCGCATGTCCACCAGCTGTATTTCCTGCAGCAATTGCATTGTGTAGATGACACACATGTGCCTACAGATACTATTTAGTCATTTATGTTGATACCTCATTGTTCCTCCTCCGGCTAACAACAAATATAAAAATACAGCTGGCATAAAACAAAAACTGAAAATGTTATCCACAATATGACACACTGCAGGGAAACAGTGGTACTTAGACTACTAAACTTCACTCCAGCTACATGCCTGAACAAACAAATATGTTTTACATTGTCTCCTAAATGACAGTAGCATGGGGGATCTCCACTGGGAATTCTACAATGGAGGCACTGCCTGCATACGCCTGTGGACAGCGATCTTTGAGCCCTAATTGGAACACAGCCTTCAGACATGTCCACACTGCTGTTTAAAGACACACATGCACACATGTCTACACTTTAAAGACTGGATTCAGCAATCCAGAATGCTAGCAGAAGTCAGTGTAAGGACATCCACTAGTTCAATGGGGCATCCCAACTTCTCCTCTCCCCCCACCACTTGCCCTCTGTGCCTCTCCCAAATCAACTCTTCAGGGTTGGGATAACCCCAGAACAGCATGAGAAGGGGATTATTGCTTTCAGAATAGCCAATGTATAATTCTTCCCTACACTTGCCTGACAAAGCTTTTGGGCAGTGCTTCTGGAGGTTCTTTCCTAGCATTGTTCTGTCAGTGCTGCTGGTGCCATAGCATAGAGGCTGAGTCTGGCTCCCAAGCAAGAAACTCTCTCTGGTAACTGGTCCTACACCTGCTGCTGCTGCTGCTTCTTAGGAGGGCATGAAGTCAGGCTCTTTCAATAAAACAGCTAAATTTACATGAATTATAAACTAGTGACTACACTGTCAACACTGAATATTAAAAATTAAACAGAGATTTGTTTTCAGCTGAGATGGAGGGAAAGCCATTTCCTGGTTTTTACACCTATCTGCCCACCACCCATCCTTATGTAAAACCTGAAATATAAAATTCATAAAAAGGAGCACTGAAATCCATTAGTGTTGTAATCTCAAAATGTTTCCTGCTTGGCAATACAGCTTGTCTGACTTTGGCATTTTAATAATTTTTATTCTTCAACTTTCACAAAATCGGTATCTTCCAAATTCCTACAAGCAGCAGTTTCAAGTCCGTCCCCTCCCCCTGCTCCAATAGTCAATATTGCTAATGATAGGTTTTGAAAGTGTCCCTCAAGCTTCTCTGCTTCCATGCTTAGTTTCCTTTCCAGAAATAAACACAGAAGAGAGATGTCAAAAAAAGATTTTAAAACGAATGAAAACTATGAAATCTATATTTAATAACAATTATGTGGTCAATTTGCCAGTGTAAATAATGAATAAAAGTGAGCACTCCACCCCATCCACAAACACCTGTTGTTTCGAATGAGTAGACGGCAACTAGAAAGAGGGAAGTCAAACCATATATTGAGTCGTGGGTGGCTTATGAACTCCAGTTGTTCTTGGACTCTAGCTCCCATCAGCCCTGCCAGCATAGCCAGCTGTCACGGCTGATGGGAGGGCCATACCTTGGTCATCTATGCTTTCAGTGATCATAGTGATCTTCACCTTGTGCATATGGAAAGCTGGATATGAAGTAGGTCCTCCAATATGGCTTTGAGTTTGGATTTGATATCCCGCTTTATCACTACCCAAAGGAGTCTCAAAGCGGCTAACATTCTCCTTTCCCTTCCTCCCCCACAACAAACACTCTGTGAGGTGAGTGGGGCTGAGAGACTTCAAAGAAGTGTGACTGGTCCAAGGTCACCCAGCATCTGATTGTGGAGGAGCAGAAACATGAACCCGGTTCCCCAGATTACGACTCTATCGGTCTTAACCGCTACACCACACTGGCTCTCATCACTGTTTTTCTGAGTATGCAACTTGACTAGGCCATGCATGTCCATCCAAGGCCATCCCTCTGAATTTTCCTTTAGGGTTCCCAGACACACTTGTTACTCCCAAGAAAAGCAGGAGTGGAAAAATGGAAAGAACCATGCGCAGAGGCTAGGGGAATGGTGGGCATTGAAAAGTGGAAGATAAGCTCCTGGAAGGCTTCCACTTGCTGGGCCAATACACTCGATGCAATCAAGCAGTTCACATCTATTCTCCAGAATAGAGATAATATATTTTTAACCATTCAGATCGTATTTGAATTTTAACTCAGCTTGTGAAGAAAGTCAGCCACATTCCAAGCTCCACTTGTTTACGTCTGCTTCCCCCAAAATTTACCTTAGCAGCAACAGTGAAAAAGAGGGGTGCGCACAAAGGAAAGAGCTGCTTGAGCTGACATGAAATCTATAACCAATTAGAACTTTTTGGGATCTTTGCCCTGATTATTTTCATTGAAAAAAATCTCAGAAGGTATGAACCCATTCCAACTTGAGATGGCTTTTTGGGGATACAAGGCATCTCTCCTTCCGAATGAATGAAAAATTACTGTGTCCTTGTTAATAATAATAACAATAGTATTATTATTTATACCCTGCTTATACGGGCTGGGTTTCACCAACTACTCTGGGCAACTTTCAGCACATATAAAAACCATAATAAAACATCAAACATTAAAAACTTCCTGATAAAGGGCTGCCTTCAGATGTCTTCTGAACGTTTCTTGCTCACCAATGGAGATGCCATGTGAGAGAGTTACCCAGGGAGGATAGAACTGGTATGGAGAGAAACAATAATAATAATAATAATTTATTATTTATACCCCACCCATCTGGCTGGGCTTCCCCAGCCACTCTGGGCAGCTTCCAAAAAAAATTTAAAATACTGTAATACATCAAACATTAAAAGTTTCCCTAAACAGGGCTGCCTTCAGATGTCTTCTAAAAGTCTGGTAGTTGTTGTTCTCTTTGACATCTGGTGGGAGGGTGTTCCACAGGGAGGGCGCCACTACCGAGAAGGCCCTCTGCCTGGTTCTCTGTAACTTGGCTTCTCGCAGTGAGGGAACCGCTAGAAGGCCCTCGGCGCTGGACCTCAGTGTCTGGGTAGAACGATGGGGGTGGAGACGCTCCTTCAGATATACTGCAGGCCGTTTAGGGCTTTAAAGAAACCACGTACATTATAAAAGTAGCCAGGATGAAAGCTCTCACACTAAGGCTGTTGTGAGAACTAGTCTTATCCCCTGCCCCCAAGAGAATCTGTTCCTCGTTGCACCTTTTTCTTACAGTTCAAATAAACCACAGTGAATGCTGTACTTGGAATAGCATTGTTTCACTGACAGGTTATTGGTAAAGGCCATTCCAGAAAAGTAGAATATGGAATGAAGCTGTGTTCACCATGCTCCACTTGCCAGCAGCAACACTGTACAGCAGGTAAGGAACACAAACTCCACCTTAGTCACCCACCTTTAAACGTTTGAGTGGCATGAACGCGCCAACTTGGCAGCTGAAAGAGCACCATCAGAGGTGGCCTAAATTGCTTTCTAAGGGGTAATGAAACGGAAATGACATTAAAAGTTACTGGTGCAGCCTAGTATAATGTTAACACACTCATTCTGAACACAACCTTGCTGCATCAGCTGCACATTTGCAAAGCGACAAGAGAAAACACAAACGCAGGTTTTCAATCACTGTCACTTTTAACAATCACTCTTCAGGCATACTCTTCCTATTCAGGAGTCTCAGGGAATGAATATACTGTTGCTCTGGCTACAGCGCTTGCCACTACGTGACAATGTCATTCATCATAGGCGCAATACATGTGTTCTTTGGGTAAAACCTTGGATTAACGTCCAAGGAAGCTATCCTTTAATAAATGCAAGGACTTGTCCTAAATGAAGCTAAAACTCTTTCAAGTGCAGTGATGGCTTATTTGTTTGATGTGCTTCTCTTAATGGAATTTTCCCAAGGCCACACTAAATCTAGTGTGCACATTCATATTCATAACTATGGACCCATTGCCTCTTCCCATAAGTCTCACTCATCCTTCAATCTCCAATGGATAGTGCTCATTAACTTTTATGGAAAAGTTATGCTCTTGGAAAGATAGCTGAGGAAGGGTACTAACCCAGCCTCCAACACTGGGGTAACTGCTGTTTGTGGAAGGCATTGCCTTTTATGGGAGAAAGTATGTATAACTGATTGTACCAACGTGTACTTTGCTAATCTAGCAACGATGGACAGAATTTGACAAGACCTTAAATGCTCACTTTATTGGTTTTTCAATAGACCCTGGGATGCTACTCTACATGGGCAAAGCGAGGCACCTAAGAAA
Organism: Podarcis filfolensis; assembly: GCF_964270895.1. Taxonomy (NCBI): domain Eukaryota; kingdom Metazoa; phylum Chordata; class Lepidosauria; order Squamata; family Lacertidae; genus Podarcis; species Podarcis filfolensis. The sequence continues at coordinate 14,635,550 of NC_139603.1, forward strand.
TAAATCCTGCAAACCAACCACCACCCCCCCCCCCCGTGAAACTCAGCAGAGAGCAAAAGAGGCTCCAAGGTTATGCTTGGTAGTACCTGGTAGCTAAATGACAATGATTTTAAAAGCAACAGTAGCCTTGCAGTCTGCAGTCATATTTTTTAAAGTTTTAAAGCGCAAGTGAAAATTTCCTTTCCATATAGCTTACATTTTTAAAGGGAAAATTATCTTTCAAAAGGAGAGAGGTGTGAATTAATTTTTAATGTTAGAATACTTACAAGGTAAAGGAACCCTGTGAGATTTCAGAGAATGAAATAAGGAACGCTTTGCTAGGAGCAACCAACAAGCCTAGAACAAAAGAAATGAGCAAAAATAGAAAAGTCGCAGAAAAACTGGGTGCTATTGCTGTCCTGTTTCGCATCTAGGACTGGGCATTCTACAAGAAATTACTCAACCCCTGACCTCTTTCTCATGGCCACTTCATAAATTTCATTTTTAGGTTTACACCTGTGTACACCTAAAATATATGGTGTGAATGAGACACGCCTTGTGCTACCTGTTTATGGTCAGTAGGAAACAGTTGGCGTTTGCCTCTTCAAAAAATGTGTAAAATGCCCCTGGCACAGTGCCAAATATTATGGAGATAGGGGTGGGAGAAGGAAATGAAATCACCTCACACTTTGCCTCTGGGCTTCACTATGAAAGAAGTCCTGCATCTTCTTTCTTGGAGAGATGCTTCTGCTCATATGGAGATGACTTTGCTTGAGGGCAGGGATGAGAAAATGTTCTATTTCAGGTGTGACCCCACTCTGCTGCCTTAACCCCCATTGCATTTGAAGCCATACTTAGTATCTTCACAGACAGGGTTTCGAGAATAAAATGAGACAACTTGGAGGGAGGGCGAGATACAAATCGGCCTAATAAATAAATCACAAATTGTTAAAGCAATTATGAATTGTATGTGATTTGACTTCTGATGCTATGGCCATTTCTGTCACTAAATGCCACTTGTCAAGTGGGAGGCTGATGCTGAAAGGGTTTTGGCAGTGCCAACTTTAATTATTAATAATTTGATATTTCAAGTAGGGCTCACAGTTCAGTTTTTTTAGCATTCGGGGTCCATTATGGAGAGCTGAGGGGGAAGAGCTGTCAGTTAAACTTGTCCACAGCATTTGGCAAATGTACATGTTTAGAGCAAAAAGTGCTGTAGGAAGCATGCTCTGAATACTGCATCCTAAGGTATGAGACAGCGGAACAGTTTCAAAATTTAAGATTCAGAAGTGATTGACTCTGGAAAAAAAGGTTTGTGTGGTTTTTTTTTAAAAAAGGTGACACTCCATGTGGAGGGCATGTTTGTGAAGAACATTTTATCCTGAGGAGATTTAGAATTACAGCTTGTAACTATGTACCACCACCACTCAAGGGGTGGGGGGACCTCTCTGGATGACCTGTCCTCAGACTGGTGGAATCAGAAGGATTCCCGAATGCTCTGGAGGACCTTCTGGTGGATAGAGCTGTGGATAGAGCACTTGAAGTGGTGAGATGTGGTGGGCTGTCAATAAGACCATTCCTGTGCACCATCTCTAGTGCTGTGGAGTGTATTCAGCACCCTGTCATTCCAGGGAACTAAGGGCTATGAAACAAGATTGAACAGGAGCTAGAACACAGGTAGGTATACATTATCAAGCCTACGGTTTGGACAGCACATTCCACTGCTGCTGCTATTATATTCTCACATAGCTGTTCAGCTGAGCTCTGTAAGGGTTGCCTAAGGTCTTTGTGCTTGGTTGCCTAGTGCTTCAGTCAATGAAGAACTGGATTCTTCCGTTTCCTGCTATGTATATTTGCAAGACATTTTGAGGGTAAACTCACTTGACTTCACAATGACCTTGATGCTGTTATTAATTAGAGCAAGTCTTGATGAGAAGTCCAAAATTCCATCTAACTGAGTTCTATGGGATCAGTTTTAGATGATGTGGTTGGAAGCTGTTGACCCTTGTCTATGTTGACTGATTAAAGCTAGCTGGGTAGGTGTGACTATGGAGGTTCATGAATGTCTCATTCATTACAAGAAGGAGTGATAGTTATTTCATATTATTTTAGCTTCTACACAAAGGCGTTTAGCATAGTGGCAGCAGTACAATGGAACACTGTTCCCATTGAAATCAGACACAGACTCACAATTCTGATAATCCTCTGCATGTTGAAGACATTTCCGTTTTGCCAAACATGTTTAGAGAATTAATTTAATTTACTATTGGTCATAAGTTCTGTGTTTTATGATTTTTATGATGTTTTAATTACTTTGTTGTATACCAAACCTTTTTAATGAGTAGGCTATTTAGAAATAGTCTTATAAATAAAATAGTAAACAAATGTATGGTTGATGATAATTATGCCAAGTGTCTTAATGCCCGCAGCCCTTCTCCTCATGGATGGCTTAGGATGCTGGCATGGGGTGCTTCACGTGATCAGCCCAAACCAAGCAGTAACTTGTTTAAAATTGTGCAGTACTTGCCTGGTATGGGGTACCACATGGAAGCAAGTGTTTTTGCTAGGAGTCATGTAGGAACTTTAACACCTAATTCAGACTGGATGGCTCTTAGTCAAAGACAAGTAGTGAAAAATGTGAGCTTTGCTATTACATGCTAAGGATATTCAAAGCTAAACTACATGTTAAATGTGAATATGCATTTAGGGTGTGTGTATGCTTATTTGAAAAGCAGCCATAGAGGGACTGTGATCCAGATCAGGCCTGAGTTGCATTTCCCACACACCAAAATCCAAATGGAGAAACCCACCTCTACCCAGATGCTATTTGCCCTTGGAGAAAAGTTGCCATTGAACTTCCCATGGTCTGGACTTCTTTCCTACAACAGGTTAGAGAACTTGATATGCTATTGCTAAAGGGCCATTATTACAGCCTTTTGGGCAAAAAAAAAGCAACAGTTTCAAAGTAACAAACACACAGACTTTGAATTATTTTATTTGCTGTTAATCAGAACTTCTCTGGCTTTTCAAAATATTTTATTAAAAAGTGGATCCTAGATCTTGCACAGCATATGAGAAGCAGTTTCAAAATTGTCACAGTCATAAATCTGAGCACTTCTGTTTTTGTATCCCCTCCACAGTTTGGCATAACTCTGACCCCCCCCATGCAATACCTTTACACTGGCCATTAAGTTAAAGGTAAAGGTAAAGGACCCCAGGACAGTTAAGACCAGTCAAAGGTGACTATAGGGTTGCGGTGCTCATCTCGCTTTCAGGTCAAGGGAGCCGGCGTTTGCCCAGACAGCTTTCCCGGTCATGTGGCCAGCATGCCTAAATCGCTTCTGGTGCAATGGGACACCATGATGAGTGCCAGGGTGCACAGAAACGCCATTTGTTGGCCATTAATGATAAGATGTCTAGGTGTATTCTGCAGTCTTTTAGAAATATTGCTTTCCAGTTCCGTTATGCAGATACAGTACTACTGTGGTCTTGTTCCCAGGCCATTTTCTGTACGTAATCACTAAAGGGCCCAGATTCCCATACAATCACTTTACATAAATTGCTTCACCCTCATTATTTATCACACTATCTATCTTCATCTGCAACATTATCAGCAATGATTGTTTTTATATCTTTCAGCAAGAACACTGTGTTGCTGCTTAACCTCAATTGGCACAAACACAAATTCAAACAGGCTGTGAGTGAAAGTGGAACAGGATGATATATCTCTCAACCTTCACTGGAGAATACCCTATTAGCAACAAGCCAGAGAAGGTGCTACCTTTCATTTGAAGCCATCAAATGCCAGAGTGAGAAAGGTGGATGCTAACATGAGCACAACGTCTTTCAGAAGAATTACTGTATGCACTTAAAACTAGTGACATTTACAGCTGTCCAAACTGTATATTGTTCCTTCATTGTAGTTAACTAAATGTCAGCTGTTGATGCCTGAGCCAAAGCTAAGACCTGAGAAACCTGGTTAGTGAGTGGTACAGTTTTTTATTTTTGTTTTTAACCTTCTTCTGAAGGCTTATTCCAGAATTCCCCACCCTGGTACCCTCCAGATGTTTTGGGACTTCAACTCACCCCTGCTGTGTTGGCTGGGGCTGATAGGGGTTACAATCAGGTTTGGAAGCACTGCCTTATGCCAGGATCACACAAAGAGACTTACTGATATATAGGATGCTTCAAATTGTTCTGAAGGTAGTGCCCCCACTTTTAGTTGGAAAGTCGGACAGAAAACAGATGATCACGTTGGAGAGCAGTGCTATAGATGATAGCCACAACCTTGGACACATGTAATACATCTAGAGGTATGGTGTTTTCTCCAGTAGACATTTCCTCCCTAAAACTACAAAACTAAAAAGGTAGTTTGAGGATCTGCTTAGCATCTGCCAAGAGTGGCAATCTTTTTTTTTATTATTTTAAATCACATTCATGCACCACAGGCAGTTACTCTGTCATCAATTCCTGTGACTTAAATCCCATGTGGAACTTCAGCAGGAAAGATTGCTTACTTTGCTGCCCAGCAGCAGTTGCAACCCAGGCGCAGCCATGGTTGTGCTGGGCTTCCCCACCCCAGCTTTGACGCAGCAGGAAGGGGCACTTCCACCTCCTCTTGCTGTGTCAACTGCTGGGAATGTGCCTGCATGGCCAATCATGCATGTGCGAGGGGGCAGGCTTGGGGGTGGACCTGAGAGAGAACCTCTTTCTTCTGGTCTGCTCCATGGCCATGTAAAGCTGGTTACATCGAGGCCTTGGCAATTGTTCAGCACTGGATTCCCCACTGTCCCGCACTGATTTTCAGGGTTTATGGGCTGCCTGAAGGTTAGCAGGCATGCCCTTGCTAGACCTTGCTATGGACCTCACCATATTATTATCATCATCATCATCATCATCATCATCATTATTGGCAGCTCCCAACAGAATATCAAAAACACAATAAAACATCAAACATTAAAAATTTCCCTAAACAGGGCTGCCTTCATATGGGCCTGGGAAGAGCTTTTTTCTTGTTGACTAATGGGGCCTGCCTGCAGTTCTGCCTACCTCTTAGCACTTGCCACAACTTGTTAGCAGAAAAGGCATTGAGTTGCATCCTTAGTCCACACAGATAGAGGTGGGGACCCCCTCTTTGCTATCATGGAGTATCCCTTTAAACGAGGCTGGGGGGATGATTCATGTCCAAATGCCCAGCTTGGGGGCTGACAGACCTTAGCACCTCTGATGTACTGTCCACATGTCCCTCTGGAATATGTTCGCTCCCTTTGATCTTAAGATTTTTGTGTGCAACCATAGTTTGCATACGTAATTCTGTGCAGGAAGAAATCATGGTTAATGTTTAGAACATTCCTATCCTCTTTACATGTTTCCCACTTATGCTAAAAGCTATGGATCAAGCACATAACCTGAACTGTAAGTTTAATGTTGCTGAAGTTGCAAGATAGCGCTGCACAGAAAAACACACTAAATGACAGGAGTAAAATGCTCTTCTTTAACAGAATGAGCTCTCTGGTTACCAGCTTTATTAAATTAACCAAAGTATCCTATATTTTCTTAAAGGTAAAGGGTAAAGGGATCCCTGACCATTAGGTCCAGTTGTGACCGACTCTGGGGCTGCGCTGCTCATCTCGCTTTATTGGCTGAGGGAGCCGGCGTACAGCTTCCAGGTCACGTGGCCAGCATGACTAAGCTGCTTCTGGTGAACCAGAGCAGCGCACGGAAACGCCGTTTACCTTCCTGCTGGAATGGTACCTATTTATCTACTTGCACTTTGACGTGCTTTTGAACTGCTAGGTTGGCAGGAGCAGGGACCGAGCAACCGGAGCTCACCCCGTTGCGGGGATTTGAACTGCCGACCTTCTGATCAGCAAGTCCTAGGCTCTGTGGTTTAACCCACAGCGCCACCCGCGTCCCTGATTGTATTTTCTTAGCTGAAGTTAAATATATATACTGTACACACACACACAAACAAACAATTGCTGGAAAAGGTCTCAACTGAAGGCTATTTGAAAAGCTAGTGGGACCAATATACAGATCAAATTAAATTAAATTAAATTAAATTAAGGAGATATTGGTAATACGAGGTCACTGCCTTGCTGAAGCTAAGTAGGTCTGGTTCTAGATATGAGACATCTTGATAAATTCATGTATGCCGACTTAGGTGCAAACACAGAAGAAAGGAGAGGCTATAGAATGTAAGGAAATAATAAAAAAGTAAGTAAATTCCGCTCTTCTCACCAGCAGCTTGCAATAGTTATTTCCTAAAGACTTCATGTATTAATTTGAACATGCTGCTACTTGTTGACAAATTGAACAGTGATCAATTCCCAGGTGCTTTTTTTTTTAAATCAAATTAAGGAAGAACATTGGATAAATAAATGAAAACCTAAACCTGAACACATCAGATATTAGAACCTTTAGAACTGTGAGGGCTGGCTACATATTATTTTTTATTTTGGTGTAATGCAACCTAAATGTCTTACGTTATTTACTTTTGCATTTAATTTAGTCTTTTTGTTGTAAGCATATGAAATACATGCAATATAAACATTTAAAATCCAAATATGTTGCATTTCCTAACTCCAATATTTATATATTCATTCACAATGTCCAAAATAAACAGGAGATGCAAAATAAATTCTCATTAAACTAATTATTAATTATTTTACATTTTCTACTATTTAAGACATCAAAAATGCATTGTGTTGCATCCAAAGGTTGCAATGAGAAGAGGGAAGCCCACAAAACTGAGCTTTCCTCTCCTTTGCATCTCCCTGCATCCCCAGAAAACTCTCTCCATAGGGTTTCCCCCTATGAAGATGTCATAAGGGCTGCAGTGGGAAAGTGGAATCACCCCAAATTGGCTGGAGCCTGGAGGAGTCTTGTTCCAAAAGGAGCTCTGCTCCTGCAAGATCTCTCTGCCTGATCTGGGCAATTCCCACCCCCCACCACCACATTGCAGCCCCTGGAGAGAGCCAGTGTGGTGTAGTGGTTAAGAGCGGTAGTCTCGTAATCTGGGGAACCGGGTTCGCGTCTCCGCTCCTCCACATGCAGCTGCTGGGTGACCTTGAGCCAGTCACACTTCTTTGAAGTCTCTCAGCCCCACTCACCTCACAGAGTGTCTGTTGTGGGGGAGGAAGGGAAAGGAGAATGTTAGCCGCCTTGAGACTCCTGAAGGGGAGTGAAAGGCGGGATATCAAATCCAAACTCTTCTTCTTCTTTTCGGGTGGGGGGGAAGGAAGAGAGTGTTTGCATGAGCTACCTTCCACTCACACAGCCATTGGATAAATATTACGTGCTAAAAACAACAATCCAGCAGCTATAATGGGTTTCATGATTTCTCAAAAGTTTCTTTCTGTTTAATTTTCTTTTGGCATTCCACATATTCTGTCAATCTGGCCATTTGAGCCAAATACTAAATTAATTTAATCATAGTTGGCACATTATGTAAACACCATTTAGAAGCTATTGGGATTTTTGCTGGAGTTCATGCCAATTCCAGATGTTTGGATTCACTTTTCTTCTTAAATATTGTTATGTACTGAGTTGAATAGGATCCAAACTGCAGCAGTCTGATTGGTCCTAGAACAATAGGATCCAAAAGGCAGCAGTCTGATTGGTCCTAGAACAATAGGATTCAGAATGCAACAGTCTGATTGGTCCTAGAACAATGCAGCAGTATGATTGGTTGGCAGGAACCACCCAATCATGCTCCAGATAGAAGTGAATCCACAACCTGATTGGCTTACAGTAGAATTCCGGAATTAGCCAATCATGTGCAGCCCATTGTGTAAATAATGTATATAAAGAAGATACTTTGAGGGGACATCTATTCATTCCTCCTCACCACTATGAGCTGAATAAAGAGCATGAAATCACTTTGCGACTCTGAGTATATTTCAAATATCCTGGCAGTCCATGAAATGGACTTAATTGTAAAGGGTATTCAATCATCCGACTAATAGAAATACTAAGATAATTCCAGAAATGATGTTATCTTCTTACACTTCCACCACATATGCATAAAATTCACAATTCTTTTCCTACATCTTTTTGTATATAGTAGTGGATGTATTAAAAGAGCTAGCTTTTAAAATCCTGCTTGCACTGATTTTTGAAACAGCATCTCTGGTAACATAAAAAAACCACGCGCACACAGCAAAGTAATACATTTGGAATAAATAATTGTTTTGTCTGAGATGGACATTATAAAGGTCAAGCATATAATGGGGTTTTAGACATATTCATTGCATACTATCTTATTTCATTCTCTCTGGCTTTCTGCATTGTGAAATTTGGTTTCCGTCATGTAGTTAATCTGCAATAACTGTATAAGATTTTGTCCCTATATGAGTGTAAAAAAAGTTAGGAAAAGAAATACATATTTGCAATAATGATACATTGCCAAGCAGAACACCCTGTTTAATCAACCAAAGCTTTATTTAAGAGTCATTTGCAATCAGACCATAATTATGCCATTAAAAGTATAGACCTGACTATAATAATTAGCCATCAGGGAATTTGCAATATATTTGTAACCTAAGAATCTTTGGCAAAATAAATATTATGAGAAGCACGGCACAAAAATTAATTTATGACTGCAACTGCAGTCTTTCCCTAGTTTTTCATATTTTGGGTATTCTTTCTAGGGATTTGAATGTGCTTAAGTTGTGAAACATCTGTGTTTACTCCATTAGAAAAAAAAACATAAATTGCGTTTTTATGGATTAAAACAGGCACCACACTTAATGCTGAACACTTGAGAATAACTCATTACCAAAGAAATTAAAGGTTTAAATTTCTATTTTTTTGGATAACGTGACAATTCCTTTAACATGTTCATTGACTCCCCTTCCGTTTTTCCCTGTGTTATGGATCTAATCCCCTTACTGCTTCAATTATTTCAAAATGCCTTTCATTTGCAGAATATTTGCAGGACATGTCCTGGAAAAAAAAGAGAACATATAGCAACCCTATTATCCTGAGAGAGAAGATAATGAACCTAAAATCTGCCCTCCACTTCAAGGAGCTATTCATGAAAACTGAGAGCCACATTTCTATTTTTGGGAACCATGATGAAAGAACCATAACTGGAAGCCACATTACTATAGTCATATGGAGCAATGGAGGAGGAAAATGGTAGAGATTGGTGAGCAAAATGTGTCCTATAACAGACATAAAATTCCTGATTTGTGGTAGAATATTTTGGCAGAAATGTATTGATTTATGTCAATGATAAAACTCCATAAGCTTTGCATCAGTCTTCCTCTCATCTCCTTTTCTACTGTCCTTTCATATTTTGCGCCCCCACCCCGCCACTTCATGCTGACCTGTTCCTGTACAGATTATTATAGTGGGAGGTCACTCTTTACCACTTGGCAGAAGGGGGAAACCTATACAGTACATTTGCAATCAATTAAATAAGCTTTAGGGATGCGGGTGGCGCTGTGGGTTAAACCACAGAGTCTAGGGCTTGCCTATCAGAAGGTCGGCGGTTCAAATCCCCACGACGGGGTGAGCTCCCGTTGCTCGGTCCCTGCTCCTGCCAACCTAGCAGTTCGAAAACACATCAAAGTGCAAGTAGATAAATAGGTACCGCTCCAGCAGGAAGGTAAACGACGTTTCCGTGCGCTGCTCTGGTTCGCCAGAAGCGGCTTAGTCATGCTGGCCACATGACCCGGAAGCTGTACGCCGACTCCCTCGGCCAATAAAGTGAGATGAGCGCTGCAACCCCAGAGTCGGTCACGACTGGACCCTAATGGTCAGGGTCCCTTTACCTTTACCTTTAAATAAGCTTTTATTTATCATCTCCTGACTGAGCTTTCTAGTGGCTTCATGTTTGCGTATTATTAGTTTTATTTTGTTTAAAACATTTATATACTGCCCAACAACATGTTTTCTGGGTTGTTGACAATAGAGTTTATAGGATGTATTTGTTTTAAAGACACACACAAACACAAGCAAACAGATAGTCACTGAGTCAACAATGAGGGGACTGAACGTGATGCTTATTCACAATTACTGCACCATCAAGAAATTTCAAAGCTTTGCAATTTCCTGTATCCATGGTAAAGTAACAGTACAAAATTGTTGCACAACAAGTCACAAGACCTGGCTTTCGTTATTGTTCTGCTTAGGCAGATGTATAAGTCATATAAGATGACAATGCTTTGTCTAATATAGTGGAGCCCATAGGACTACAGACATGTTACATTCTGTCATCATGTCATGTGACCATTGTATGTGTTCAGAAGGCTTCAAAAGTACTTGTATGGCTAAATAAGACCAGCCACTTCAGGGAGTTTGGTCTCACTAAGATTGAAGTCACTGGTCGAAATTAGTGACTTGCTTCAGCCTCTCTCAAAATGTTGACCTTGCATGCTCATGTGAGCAACTGGGCATGATCTAAAAAGCTCATAGATTTTGGCTCAGTGTCCATGATCTGGGAGGCTGTAAATTTGCCTTGAGAGGATTGCAGAAGATGCAGAAGATGCTCATGTAACATGTATCTTGCAGCCCAGCCCAGTTTCCTTGTGCATCTTCCTCACTCTCTACGTGACTGGAGAGCTATATTCATGGGACAACCATGTGCATTTAGCATGGGTAACATGTAACTTGGTTGATCCCTGGAAATTCTACAAATATATAAAAGATTTCAGAAAAAAATACCATTTTTATATACATCCAATAGGGTTTGTCTATGTCAGTGATGGCCAAACTTGGCCCTCCTGCTGTTTTGGGACTAGAATTCCCATCACCCCTAGCTAACAGCACCAGTGGTCAGGGATGATGGGAATTGTAGTCCCAAAACAAATGGAGGGCAAAGTTTGGCCATCACTGGTCTATGTGCTGCAAAGAGGGATTTGTGATTTTTATAATTGCCTTTTCTTATCATTAAAGGTAAAGGTAAAGGACCCCTGACAGTTAAGTCCAGTCGCGAACAACTCTGGGGTTGCGGCGCTCATCTCGCTTTACTGGCCAAGGGAGCGTTTGTCTGCAGACAGCTTCCAGGTCATGTGGCCAGCATGACTAAGCCGCTTCTGGTGAAACCAGAGCAGCACATGGAAACACCGTTTACCTTCCCGCCAGAGCGGTACCTATTTATCTACTTGCACTTTGATGTGCTTTCGAACTGCTAGGTGGGCAGGAGCTGGGACCGAACAACGGGAGCTCACCCCATCATGGGGATTCGAACCGTCAACCTTCCGATCAGAAAGCCCAAGGCTCAGTGGTTTACACCACAGCGCCACCCGTGTCCCCTTTCTTAGCATTAGCATAGTGTTTAAGCCTATTTGTTCAAAATTTTAAGTTCTTTGACGCCATAACATTTTGCATTGCATTTTTTTTAAATTAAAAAACCCACCCAGTGCTGCAACTTGCAGTTTACTTTCATGATATAATAATCAACTTTATAGTTTCCAATGCTCCCTTGTCTGGAAATCACCACTAAGTCTCTTTTTAAACCATTCAGCGAAGCTCCTCATAATAGCTTTATTATGCTTTTGTTCCAATTCACAAAGAGTCTCCAATACTGAGTCCCATGGTAACTGATTTTCCTCATGAGTAGGGTTGGAGCAGCATACAAATGGAAAAGCCTTATTATGACACTGAGCCCATCTCCTTTCAAGCTCCAGATACAGCCCCTACTGTGCATTTCACATCTTGCCAAAGTCAGGAAGGCAAGAAAGGCACCAGCCAAAAGTAAAGGGAAACAAAAAAAGAAAAGGGGGTCAGTTCTAGGGTTTCAAAGGAAACACTCATCAGAATAATGCGACCTATTCCTAAATTAGTAAGAAAAGAAAGCCGTTTGCATCAGTTTGGTACTACATATATATAACTAATTTGAGTGTTAGTGTACTGTGAAAGTACAAAAGCAAATCAGCATACAATGTACTGAAAGATCAGACTTGGGGTTTTCACTTTTTCACTGCAGCCTGGTTTGGTATTCAAGTGAAAATGACCAAACATTGATCAGAGCAACTCTAGGAGGCCTGCCTATCCTCCTCATTTTACACGGAATAATACATGGAATACACTGCATCCTCCTTGAGATCTCCCACTGAGTCAAAAGGGAGATTGTGATTTTAGAAAATGAATATAATTACATGGCAATGTTTGCTGTAACATAGTGGGGCCTCCAGCTATGTTAGCTTTGCTTACTCTGCATTCTTCCCTACAAACAAATGTGTCTATATTGTTAAAGAGGTTTTTTGGGGGAAGAAACCAGTTCTGTTTTTCTAGAAAAAAGAAGTGCCAGAACTCACCATGAAAACCTCCCTTGTTCTCTTATAATGGCAATGGCGCCCACCTGAGAGGTGCCGGGACTAAGTTCTGGCGAGTTCCAGCTTTAAAAAAGCCCTGAGGAGCCCCCTAAAGTTTTAAGGTTACCAGATTTTTTTCAATGAATCCAGGGACACTTTTCAGCGTCAATGGATTTTGTATGGGGACTGATTTGTCAATTCGGGGACTGTCCCCAGGAAACTGGGACGTCTGGTAACCTTACCCTAAACCATAGAAATTAAGAAATGGTAGGATTTTGACTAATTGGGATATGAAAGGAGAAATGCAAGCTACAGAGGAATTCCTGGGCTAGCCTATGCAAAATGACCTGGCTAAGTGAGGGCCATTAAGAAACAGTACAGGGCCATTGGCAATGTAAGAAAACAGTCTTTTCCCCTCCTGCCCTGAGGTATGAACAGAGGCAGGGGATCTGGAAAGTTGCCAGGGCAACTGGGCATGGTGTCACACTTGAGTTTGGGGCCTTTGGCACAGCAGGAGACTTGGAATAGGCAGAATAATTTTGGCTGAAGGCAGACTGGGAAAGATGCCTTGGACTCCAGTGCTGCATTGCTGTGGGAAACAAACCCCTCCTGAGATGACTGTGCTGTAAGATCTTGACTCCCTCCATCTAAACTCAGGTGTAAATATGTGAATAAATCATATTTCTTAAAACTATGACAGTCTTGATTATCAAAAGAACACAGACCCTGGGTAAGCGCCTGGAAACACGCCCCCCCCCATTTTGCTATGACTCAGTAGAGAGTAGGGATGGTGTCCAACTTCTGTAACCATGTATTTCCAAACACAATTCTCTACCTTCCACAGCAGCTGGAGCTGTACAAAGAAGCACTGTTTATAACACATGATCAAGATTTCAGGTCCTCAGTTCAAGGTGGTTAATTTCCCAATGTAACTAACAGCCTCTTCTCTCCTTCCTGTGTTCATGATACAAATTTGTAAATCAGCATCTTACTCTTCTTTGGCGATCACTCTTGGCTAAGTAAGATTGTCTTCCATGAACACAGCCTGAACAGTGACTCTGCAAATGACTGTGGAGGCCAGTTCTGGATCCACATGTCCTTCCACATTGGGGACATAGGTTTCTGGGCAGGAGTTGATCAAGGTGAGGGTTTACCAAACATTTCTCCCTTTCGTCCTGAGTTTGAGCGTCTTTAAGGTCCATGACACTTTTGGTAAAGGCTGTTCTCCAACTGGAGTGCTTGCAGGGTACTGTTTCCCAGTTGTCAGTGTTTATGCTACTTTTTTAAAGATTTGCCTTGAAGAGAGTCTTTAAACCTCTTTTGTTGACTGCCAGCATTACGCTTTCCATTTTTACCGTAAGTTTGTCATAGAGTAGTTGCGTTGAAAGACGATAATCAGGCATCCGCGCAAAATGACCAGTCCAACAAAGTTGATGTTGAATAATCATTGCTTTGACACTGGTGATCTTTGCCTGTCTTCCAGTTTGCCTGCCTTCCCAAGTGACAAGTAAATTTTTTCAGAGACACTGTTGATGGAATCTTTTGAGGAGTTGGAGATGGTGTTTATAAGTGGTCCATGTTTCACAAGTATATAGTAAGGTTGGTAGTACAATAGCTTTGTAAACAAGCATTTTGGTTTCCCTGAGAATGTCCCGGTCCTCAAAGACTCTGCACTTCAATTGGGAGAAAGCTGCACTCGCAGAGCTCAGGCGATGCTGGATTTTGGCATCAATGTCTGCCCTTGTGGAAAAATAGCTGCTCAGGTAGGAGAAGTGATTGACCTCTTCCAATGTTATACCATTATGTTTGATTAGTGGTGCTGCAGAGAGGTTGGTTTGTGCTTGTTGGTGTAGCCGGTTTTTTGGATGTTGAGCGATAGGCCAAGCTTTTCATAAGCTTCTGTGAAACTATTTAGGATGGTTTGGAGGTCATCCTCTGAGTGTGCACACACTACATTGTCATCAGCATATTGAAGCTCTATGACGGAAGTTATGGTAACCTTACTCTTTGCTTTCAGTGTCCTCAAGTTAAAGAGCTCTCCATCTGTTTGATATATGATTTCTACCCTGGTGGGGAGTTTCCCTTCGACAATATGTAGATTCATGGCAGTGAAAATAATAAATAGAGTTGGGGCAATAACACAACCCTGTTTAACACCTGATCCCACTTTGAATGGTTCAATTTGAGAGCCATTGTTACCTGTGATTCTTGCTGTCATATTATCATGAAGGAGCTGATTGATGTTCACAAATGTATCTGGGCAGCCAATTTTCAGAAAGACAGTCCACAGGGCATTACGATTTACAGTGTTGAAGGCCTTAGTCAGGTCAATAAACCCTATATACAGGGGTTGGTTTTGCTCTCTGCAGTGAAAATCATGTCCACTGTCCCCCTAGAAGGTCGAAAACCATTTTGGGATTTAGGAAGGGTAGCCTAGGATATAGTTGCTAATATCCTACAATGAAGGGGTGCACTCACTGCTTTTGTTAATAAGTGGTAGACATAAATGCAAGAACTTCTTTCAGTTGTCCTTGGAGTACAGGTGACCCCCTATTTACATGGGGATTCTCTTCCAGGCCCCCGTGGACATATTACTGAGATCAGGCAATATTCCTACTGTTAGGAAGAGTGTTTAGGGGAAATGTATAAAATTAGCAATAATCACATGTCAAATTAACGTCAATGACTACAATACTGCCACCGTGCCTTTAGACGCTTAAAAAACACCAAGAATCAATGCACACATTTAAGAACAGATTGGCAGTAACTTGAAACCACATTGCGAACCTTTTGACCCCCTTCTTGCATTTGCTCAATTATTTAAAATAAAATATTGTTTTAAAGGATTTTGACTAACCAGAAATTACTATGCAATAATATGATTTTTATTTTGTTTTCCGGGTCTCTCAAATTTCTGGCATATCATCAAACTTGAAGTGCTTTTTTAATTATTTGCAAATTTGGCTCCATGAAGTGTATGGCCTATTATCACGAAGCAATAACTGGGCTATTCTTCTGTCAACATCTCATTAATATTATGCAATTGTTTAGAAATGTTTAGAGGATCATCTCCAGTGTAATCATTTCGTCCTCTTACAAGAATGATCTTCTACTACAAATTCACTTTACAAGCCTAATCATGCCTTCAGACAAGCAGCCTAAGATACCAACCTAAATTTAGTATTCCATGCAAGTCTCTGCTTAGATCGAACCTTTTAAAAGTGAAATCTAATAGCACCATTATAATTCTGCATACGGAATCATGCTACCTCCATGAACATTTTTCTCATTATTTCCCAGAGATACAAGAAGAACCAGATTTCAGAACATAGCAGTTAAAAAAATCATACATATTTTAAAATGCATAAATAATTTCTCTACTAAAATGATCCAACTAGAAGAATGACCAAAAGGTTATCCAGTAATATATTTCCACAAGTTATGTTTATGTGACAGGAAATGATCTGGGTGGGGCACTCTCTCCATTTTCACATGCCAAAAAACTGCATTTATTTTTCGCTGCATTTATTTTTCTTATCCCAGTGCATGAGGAAAAGGAGCCAAACCTAGCAGATTCAGAAGTCAAATTATTTCATTGCCTCCACAGTTTTCACAATGAGTATTTGCGACATCCATTTTTGCCCACAATTCACAATCATTTTCTCTTTGCTAATAAATCACAGCTCCACCCTGATATGTCAGAGGAGGAACACAATCCATTATCAATGCCAATCAGTTATGGAGAAATAACACAATAACTCTCATACGATACCTAATGCTGTTCATGCTTCCAGTCTCAGATCCCAGTTTACATCTCTCCAGCTGGCTGGCGACAATCTGGCGTTCAGCCTCAAGTTCTCGGGTAAGCCTTTCAAACTGTAACTCCTGAAATGCAAAACACACTTCTGTTACAAACTTTGTGGAATCCAGGTAATATGTATCTGTCTGGTGGTGGTGTGGTTGCTCGAGAGCAAACAGGCAAGACTCCAACCTGTCTTTTCCGGGCTTTATTATTAGTACAAACTATTTACAGTGCAGAGTGTCGCAAGTCCATGTCCGCTCAGTCGCTAGCAGAATCTGGGAGTGGGCAGTCCTTATACCTTCCCCAGCATAACAGTCGTGTGACCCCATCCTTCTCCTCCCCTCTCTACACCCAAACCTACTGCGCACAGTGGGCGCTGGCAAAGGGGGACTTGCCTCCCCTCCGCTTTGCTCAGGCTCGGTGTTGAGGCTCTCCCTAGCATCTCCTGGTCCCTGCACCCTCTCCCCACTGGAGGTGGGGCTTTCCTCCTCGCCAGAGGAGGAACAGCTTCGCAAGATCTTCGGAGGCTCCCTGTAACACAACTGCCCTTCCACCTCTCGCCTCTGAGCTGATGGCAGTTCCCTGATAGCATACAAGAAGCTTCCTTGTTCCTGGTTTCAGGATGACCCTCTGTCTCTCCCCCCACTGGTAGATTTATCAACTTTTGACTTTTAAAAAAAAAGTACTGCCCACCGCCCCCTGGCTGGGCCAAGGGCGGCGGCAGGGGGGGGGAGGGAACGTATGAGGCTAGGGGCCAAAGTTATGGTGGACTATGCGGCAGAAGTTCCCAGTTCATGGGTGACCCAAATGGAATCTGGCATGCCTTAGAAAAACCTAGCACAGGCATAGGCAAACTCTGGCCCTCCATGTGTTTGGGACTACAATTCCCATCATCCCTGACCACTGGTCCTGTTAGCTAGGGATGATGGGAATTGTAGTCCCAAACCTCTGGAGGGCTGGAGTTTGCCTATGCCTGGCCTAGCATGTGCCAATAAGCAAATTTGGCAGATCTGGGTGTTGGATCAATCAGGTAGAGTACCCTCCTTAGGGAGACCCACCTAGCTGCAATACTGAACACTTTTAGGGTTGAGGATTTCTTGGAGATGTTTTTATTTTCTGCTCCTGCTTTTATGTTGGTTGTTGTCCCCCCCCCCCTTGTGATTTGCTGTTGCATTGTTTCTATTACGAGATTGTTTATTTCTGCAGCTATTTTGTTTCATCATTATTTGCAGGTATGATTTTACTGCCATTCGCAGACCCTCCAAGTGTCCCTATTTTCCAGGGACATCCCTGATTTAGAGAAGCCATCCCAGTTTCTGGATTTGTTCCCAGAATGTCCCACTTTTCCTTAGGCTGTCCTTATTTTCATTGGAGAAATGCTGGAGGGTATGGAGTTATCTGACCCACAAGTCATCTGAAGGCCATCCTGTATAGGTAAGTTTTTTAAATGTTTAATGTTTTATTATGTTATTGTATATGTTGGAAGTTGCCCAGAGTGGCTGGGGCAACCCAGTAAGATGTGTGGGGTATAAATAGTAAAATTATCATTATGGAATAGGACGTCCCTGTTTTCATTGGAGAAATATTGGAGGGTATGCATTTTATTTGATTTTCAGTTGCAAGCTACTCTGGTTTCTGTTCAAAGAAAAGGAAGGGATAAATGAACAAAACAATTGGACTGCCCCTAGGGTTCATTGGATTCCAGACAGTAGTTTCCTGCTAACACATGCTTTTCACTGGTCAGACTAGTATGCAATAATAGATGGTTGGCAATGCTACCCAAAAGGCAGACTAGAAGGATTATGCTAGTAGTTGAAAGAAGGTGCAATGGAAAATATCACAAAATATTATTTTCTTCAAATACAGTAACTGTGCTTTATTGAGAAAGGCTTTAAAAATTGATGGTTGGTGCCAAATGATGTCCAATATCTGTCTGGTTGTTTTGTGTTTTAGAGGGTTATTGCTGGCATGTGTTATTTATTATTTTAGGAAGAGGATGAAAAGGACTTTTTCTGGTTATCGTTTCAAGTAAAGGAGGGTTTTAATTTTGTGCAGGGATCTCTTTTATTTCAGGATTCACTTTCATTGAAAGTGCAGGCAATTCTCCCTTCACAGAAGCACAGCAGGCTTAGTGCGTGATTGCAGCAAACATGAAACGCACACAAAACCTGGACTATAAGACTAACAGACATGAGAATAAGCACCTTCTTATGCATCAGTGTGCCAAGAAATCCCAAACTCTCCAGAGGGGTATTAATAATATAAAATATATCAATGGCTTGTAGAGAGACAAGGGGCATACCAGATATGCCCCAGGATATCCATAATCAGAACAGTCTAAACAAAATAAAAAATAAAAAATTGTACAGCAGTCATGAGTTGCCCAGGACAAGAGTGTAGCAGCTATCATCATCATCATCATCGATTATTTAAACCCCGCCCTTATACTGTTTATACACTACCCATCTGGCTGGGTTTCCCCAGCCACACTGTACAACATACAGCATACAGTGGTACCTCGGGTTACATACGCTTCAGGTTACAGACTCCGCTAACCCAGAAATATTACCTCGGGTTAAGAACTTTGCTTCAGGATGAGAACAGAAATCATGCTCCGGCAGCACAGCAGCAGCAGGAGGCCCCATTAGCTAAAGTGGTGCTTCAGGTTAAGAACAGTTTCAGGTTAAGAACAGACCTCCAGAACGAATTAAGTACTTAACCTGAGGTACCACTGTATATAAAAACATAGTAAAACATCAAGCATTAAAAACTTCCCAATACAGGGCTGCCTTCAGATGTCTTCTAAAAGTTGTGTAATTCTTTAGCTCCCTGACATCTTACGGGAGGGTGTTCCACAGGGAGGGTGCCACTGCCAAGAAGGCCCTCTGCCTGTTCCCTGTAACTTTACTTCTCACAGTGAGGGAACCGCCAGAAGACCCTCAAAAGTGGACCTCAGTGTCTGAGCTGAATGATGGAGATGGAGACACTCCTTCAGGTATATTACTTAGTCCCTGACCAGGTTGCTGCAATGGAACTTAGTGAGGTGCTGTAGGAATGCAGAAATTAAGGGCAGGTATTCAAAACAACATAGCCTTTCAGGCATCGACTTTATAATGGAAGTTTGCATAGACACCAGTAATTAGCTAAAGAATATGACCAGCTTCTTTCTACTGCTAGGTGCCTGACAAGACTAAAAAGTGCAGTTGCCGCAGAAGAAAAATAACACAAAGCAACAAAGCCCCTTTAAAGCACAAATTAGTCATAAGACTATAAACAATCGTAGCTTATCCATTCATTAGTTTATCCACTTCTGCATTCAAAGAACAGTGAAGTTCTTTGTTCATATGCTTATTTCAGAACGTTTTGCACTCTTAATTGCTTAAACTCTTCTGATTTCCTGCCTAAATATTCCACTACTTGCTGCTATCTCACAAAATAGTATTTTATTTAAATAGCTCTACCTGTTATCACATCTGATGGATTTATGGAAACTAACATACACTCCCCTAGGTGGTATTCAGGATATCCCCATAGTAGAAGTATCCAAACAAAGAATGAATACATTTTTGTTTAGGCACTTGGATCATAAAGGAAATTGACTTCTGTGTGAGGTCCTACAGATTCTTATCACTGCGGATTTTACTGTATTTTATTGTGATTACTGGGACGCGGGTGGCGCTGTGGGTAAAACCTCAGCGTCTAGGGCTTGCCGATCGCATGGTCGGCGGTTCGAATCCCCACGACGGGGTGAGCTCCCGTCTTTCGGTCCCAGTTCCTGCCCACCTAGCAGTCCGAAAGCACCCCTAAGTGCAAGTAGATAAATAGGTACCGCTTTATAGCGGGAAGGTAAACGGCGTTTCCGTGTGCTGCGCTGGTGCTGGCTCCCCAGAGCAGCTTTGTCACGCTGGCCACGTGCCCCGGAAGTGTCTCCGGACAGCACTGGCCCCCAGCCTCTTAAGTGAGATGGGCACACAACCCTAGAGTCGGACACGACTGGCCCGTACGGGCAGGGGTACCTTTACCTTTTATTGTGATTACTGCAGCATTGTTTTACTTACAAACACCGGGTCCCTCGGCCTATAAAGCGAGATGAGCGCAGCAACCCTATAGTCGTTCACAACTGGACTTAATTGTCAGGGGTCCTTTTACCTTTACGCTGCCCTTAGTAAGCTGCCTCCGGGTTGGAGGAAAGGAGGGGTAAAATATTCTCTGAATATTGTCTTTCAGACTCTCTTTTTCTCAAACCTGACCAAGCCAAACTCCTGTAATATCTGCACATTCTTTCTGAATCATTTTACAGCTGTTTCACACGTGGATTTTTTTGACGCATTCTTAGGGGGATACATACATACATCAAATTTACTTACAATCTTCTCTCTACTCACCCCCATCTACCCCCCACCTTTACTGAAAATGACAGATATTAAACACATCTCTTATTTGGTGGAAAAGAGTACCGTAGTTGGCGCTTTATTTATATTGTCTGTTCTATGAATAGATTTAGCAATAGGGGATGACAGTTCTGTCAGTCAGTTCTGCTGTTACCATTTCTCACCTCTCCTGGTGGCATCCTTATCTATTATCGAGAGAGATTTCCCATAAACACCCTGGCCTCCAGCCAGACAGGACACTGTGTAACTAGTGATTAATTGGAGAGACAGCACATGAGATTGCAAGGGTTTGTGGTCTTAGCACCATGTCTGGAAACGTAACTAAAAGCTTTGAAAGATGCAATAGGCTCAGTACCAACATCTCTGTTAGGTTTCAGCCAACTCTACCAATTTTGCAGTAAACCAATAAATCAGCACAATTTCTCAAATCAAGAATAACCCTTCATATGACAGAAAAAGTCTACAGTTTTTGTACCGTTTCTAAACGGTACTCAAAAAATAAAATAAAATGTGCAGTAGATGAACTCTGAAGAGGACACAGCCTCTTTTTATGACTGTTCCTTATACTTCTCTATCAATCTAGAATATGTGCTCTCCACAGTCTCACGGAGATCTTCAATATTGTAAGCCAGTGCTTAATACTGATATCAAGGCACTAGAAATTTTCTTCCATAAGTCTTTCCTCATGCAGTAAATCTTGCACAAGTGTGTAAAAGAAAGTTTGAATATATTATTATTACATGACTGAGAGTCAGCATAGACCAGGGAAGGGTTTCTCCAGCAGTTTTTGGACTACAACTCCCATCATTCCCCAGCTAGCCAGACCAGTGGTCAGGGGTGATGGGAATCGTAGTCCAAAAACAGCTGGGGACCCAAGTTTGGGAAACCCTGGTTAAGGGACTAGAATGTTTGACTAGGACCAAGTAGTTTACCCATGAATCTCACTATCCAGTATTACAAGTTGTTATGAAAATTAAGTGTGTGTGTGTGTGTGTGTGTGTGTGTGTGTGTGTAGATCAGGCATAGCCAAACTTGGCCCTCCAGATGTTTTGGGACTAGCTAACAGGACCAGTGGTCAGGGATGATGGGAATTGTAGTTCCAAAACATCTGGAGGGCCAAGTTTGCCTATGCCTGGGTAGATCATATACAGAACCCTGAGATCTTCAAAGATATGGTGTGATATAAATGTAACAAATAAATAAATAAAATGTAAAACTACCCCTTGATCACATATAACCCTACAGGCTAAGGCTGGACTCCAGTACAAAAAAAATTGTTTTTTCCAGTGCTTTTTTTCTAAAAAAAACTTTTTAGTCTCATTTTGACTCAAGAAAATCACAGGAAAAGAAAACGAAGCTGCCATTGGGGGTGGTAACAACGAAACTGACCAATCACCGTGCTAGATTTCAACTCCTACTTCACACATTAAACGTTCGCTTCCGCATGAGACTCAGGAAACACGTGACAGGAAATGAGGCCGTATTGGGGGTAGCAATGGAACTGATGATTCACCGTGCTAGAGAAGAAACTTTTTTTTTAAAAAAAGTAGTTTCTTCTTCTGTTAGATTCACAAAATGTTTAGGGGTATGTGTACCCCTGCGTCCCCCCAGAAAAAAGCACTGGGTTTTCCCCAATAAATTGTGGTGGTGACCCATTCCAATGGCACATGTTTGTATGTCCACACTGAGGTCCAGCGCTGAGGGCCTTCTGGCGGTTCCCTCGCTGTGAGAAGCCAAGTTACAGGGAACCAGGCAGAGGGCCTTCTCAGTAGTGGCACCCACCCTGTGGAACGCCCTCCCACCAGATGTCAAAGAGAACAAGAACTACCAGACTTTTAGAAGACATCTGAAGGCAGCCCTGTTTAGGGAAGCTTTTAATGTTTAACAGGTTATTGTATTTTAGTGTTTTGTTGGAAGCCGCCCAGAGTGGCTGGGGAAACCCAGCCAGATGAGTGGGGTATAAATAAATTATTATTATTATTATTATTATTATTATTATTATTATTATTATTATTTACTCATCTGTGGTGCTAATTCCAGTGCACCCAAAGAGAAAGACCAAGTGGGAGCTTCCCTCCTCTTAGGTACAGCTGATACAACTTCCCTCAAGCAAGCCTGCTCTGAAACATGCTTTACTGATCAAACCAAACGACAGCAACATTACTTTCCCTTATGCACTAAACTCTTTCCCCAAACCATTCTAGAAGTAATTAAAGCTACAGCCAGCATGCCAGCAAATCCCATACCCTACCAACCAATAAGAAATATAGGAACTAGAAATAACATTTCACTCAGGTTGGGTGGAAAATAGCTAGTGAACCTGTTCTGCCATTTGTCACAACTTTTATTTGTTTGATTAACTACTCTCTTTGTTCATGATGAACAGGGGAGAATGAACAATCTCATAAAATGTTAATCCAAGACTAGTGAGCCATCCTGCACTGACAGGGTTTTGTTTTTGTTTTGTCTTGTTTTGAAAAAAATCCCGGAGGTAATGAAAGTTTTATGCAAATCATACACTGTTGTTTTTAGAGAACTGAGCAACTACATCTCTGCAAATCTGCAGGGGCCAGGCTGCAGTGCAAAGATGAGCATAAACAAAACCATGTTTTTTTTTTAAGTAGTGTCAGAAAAATGGCACAAGGATGCCAAAGGAAGCCTAGGGAGGTGACATTACAATGGTGAGGTGACCATCATGACATTGGGGAGTGCTTAAAAAGACAAAGTGAGCAGCAGTGTCAAGGAAAACAGGGAAAGAATGTAGGCTGTGATGGCATCAATTTTTTTGGAAGGAAACTATGCATGCTAAGAAAAGAGACAATTTGCTGCATGCTATGAAATAGCTGGGAGCCCACTGCAGAATGAGATGCCGCTTCTTTTTTTTTCCTTTTTAAAAATATTTTTATTGCTCAATTTCCACATAACAAATTGTCAAACCATATAATTATAAACCATATAAATTGTCAAACCTACATAATTTCACCCCTTTTTTATTCCCCCTCCCCCCCAAAGGACTTCCCTCAGCTCTTCTCCCTGATCTCGCTACATATATTTTCTCTGCATATTATAAAATTGTATATATCCTTACATATCTGTCCATCATGTTATCAACGATAAATTTGTGTATGTTTATTCAGAACCTGCCAAGGAGCCCAGTTCATTCTGTTGTGTTTTTAAATAATTTGTATAACGTTCCCATTCTTCCTTGAAGTCACAGTTGTCCTTGTCTCGCAGTTTGTATGTCAAGTTAGCCAGTTCTGCGTAGTTCATCAATTTCTCTTGCCACTGTTCTTTTGTCGGGGTTTCCTCACTCTTCCATCCTTGTGCTATCAAGACTCTTGCCACTGATGTAGCATACATAAATAAGTTCCTTATTTTCCTTGGCAGGTCTTGTCCTACAATCCCTAACAAAAATGCTTCTGGTTTTTCTACAGAGATGCCTATTCTTAAGAGGAGGCCTTTAGCTATTAATACACCCCTTTCTCTTCTTCCCACATTTATTTAACAACAGGGAGCCTCTCTTTTCATTACTGGTATTGTCCAGCAATGCTCTGGAATATTGATCTGAAGTCCATTGGCTGCATGCCCTGTAATGTTAACACTTTAATACACAAATTATTATGTGATATATCATATTGAATATTCCTTGATTATGTTCTTAAATTTAATTTGTTCGATTTATTGATGCAGACTGGTTATACAGATAGATGTTTTTGTTTTTTTAAACAAAAACAACTAATTACAAAGACTCTTTTTACTCTGGAAGCCATTCACTAAGGTCAGTCATTTATTCTGGAGAACATCTGCACAAACCTAACGATGAAATAAAATGATCAGCTCAGGGTACCTCAACCTTCTGTAATTAATTTGTTGGCTAGCAGAGACAGTGCCTTTACTGTTGTGGCACCCCAAATGTGGAATGTCCCTCCAAACATGTTCACCTGACACCTTCTTTCAACATATATTTGGTGCCAGATGAAATCAACCCTCTCTTGCCAGCTTTCAATGGCTCTTAATGATTGCTATTCTTACAGAACAATCCTATATGTATCTGTGTGTACTGTATTCAGTAGTAAGTCCCATTGAGTTCAATGGGCTTACTCCCAGGTAAATGGATGTAGGATTACAGTTTATCTTCTGTGATAATGATAAGTTTTGTTTTACACTGAATTAGCTGAATGTATATAATCAGCTTTAGATCTGAATTTAATGGAAGGATGAGAGATATATTTTAATAAATGTATAAGGAGAACAGAGCTCCTCACCTTTAACAGTTGTGCGGAAGAAGAAATCTCAGCAAATGAAACTTTACTTGCCCCTGAATGATTACAGCTGGGGGGAAACTGTAGTGTTGGCTTCATTTTCATTATCAAACACTTCTGGGAGGTTTTGACATAGAAATATGGGACAACATGAGCTATTTTTCATCCAGGTCCTGGATCTGTGCAAGAAGCCCCAAAGGTCTGGACATTTCAAGGCTGCAAGGGCTAAGCTAGCCCATAGTGTCTAGGTCCGAGAAATTCAGACACCTTACATTCATATACCCTGTGCAAACCTTCTCCTTGCCTGTGAGGCTTTGGGCAACACAAGAGACAGAGGTGTCTCATGGACTTCTACATAAGAATTAGTGGCATAATTAAACCCTGTCCCCTTTTGCTTCTGATCTCCCTGCTCTCTAGCCCTCATATTAGGCAAAACAAATTCACATCTGATCTGCCTCATAAAAACAAGCACCCTATATAAACGTCCTTGCCAGTACTATTCTGCAAACTACATCCAAGAGACTTCAGACAGATTCATTTTAATGTGTACGAAAATCCTTTCGTAATGCCATCTTAGGAACTCAGAAGTGACACGAAGGGTCAAACTGAGGCAAGGTCTCTAGCTAGAAACAGTGTGGGAGAAAAAGGTAACCTTGCAAGTTTTAGAGAACCGTGTTGGATGTGATCAGATAGGACAGTGCTCCTTTGATCTAGAAGGAGAAAAAGATAAGCTGATGTATATTGGTCATGGCAAAAAATGAAAAAGGCCAACAATTTCCTAAACTTTCTAGAGGAATATCTAGGTCAGCACATTGCAGCAGAGTTTCAGAAAACACCCATTGTACTTCTGGGCTCACGGTATTCTTCTTCTGATTTTGTTTCTCTCTTCTTTTATATTTTTGCTCCTTTTCACCAAGTTACTGACTTGCTCCATTCAAATATTTGTTCAAACCCCCACTTATAGGGCTGCCATATTTCAAAAAGTAAAAACCAGGACCCCCCGAAAATGCTGAGCTTTTTTTAGACAACCCCAAAGTTCTTTAGATTCCCCCCCCACACACACACACACAAAAGCACCAAAAAGCTCATAATTTTTCATTTGACTTGCCTAAGATCCAGGGCAAAGCGAAAATTCCCCCTGGACATCAATTCCTCCTTCAAAATCCCAGACATATGGCAGCCCCACCACTTATCTACATCTCCCCTTATTCAAAGCATTCATTTATCTCTTCCTCTGTTTTATCCTGGTTTCTCCATGTTATGAACTGCCAAATTTAAAATCAAGATTTCAATGGCAAAAAAAAACTTAGAAAGCTGCCATATACCAAGTCAGATCATTACTCCATTTGGCTCATTGTCCATACAATAAGCCCACAACTTATGCACATTTAAGTTGTGCACAGTATACTTTACACAGTTGGCAAAGAAGAAGAAAGAAAGAAAGAAAGAAAGAAAGAAAGAAAGAAAGAGAAGGAGGAGGATGTCGGGGGGGGGGGGAGGAGGAGAGACTTTGGCAATCCCACCTGCCATTGCACCCAATGTGTTTTGACTATACACAGCTGGCATTAGGCACAATTTCAAGAATGCAACCCAAAGGTAAATTGATGGCTTACCACACTACTGGCAGTGGCTTTCCAAGATTTCAGGTAGAGCACATTCCCAGCTCCACATGGAGCTGCTGGGGATTGAACCTGGATTCTTCTGCATGCAGAGCAGATACTACACAAATGACCTATAACCCTAGGTCAGTGATGGCCAAACTTGGCCCTCTACCTGTTTTGGGACTACAACTCCTACCATCCCTAGCTAACAGAACCAGTGGTCAGGGATGATGGGAACTGTAGTCCCAAAACAACTGGTTGATCATGTCTGCACTTTTAATGGGGCAAATTTCTGACACCACAAATACACTTCTAGAGAGCACCTTCTCATACTTTTCTCAGTACACTTAAACCACATGCCTACCTTGGTATTATGGTCTGTGGTCCTGTCAATACAGGAGGAAGGAGTGAAATAGGGAAGAGGGATTGCCAGGAGAAAGCCATTGAAAGGAACCATTTCAACTTGTTTCCTGGTGCTTTTTAAAATGTCCCTATTCCTTCCCCCATTTATTCTTCTGTGTGGCTGCACAGCTGCGCTTTTCACCCTGGTATTCACCCACATTTCAACTCAGACCAACCCTGTGAAAGACACAACACTACTGCAAAATAGATCAGAAGTTGAGAAACCCTTGGAAGATGTAATAATTTACTCCCTGGCTCAAACATAGCAACAAACCATCAAACTTTAAATGATGAATTGGTAGATTAATCAACCAATGCTTTGGTTGATTAATTGGCAGCAAGGGCACCAGCTCATGGGGACTGAGGCACTGTGGGGGGCCCCAGTCTTTTTTTGATGGGGCCCACCCCCTCAGTGCCAGAGGCACTGGTGGAGGAAGAGGGGAGCAGGGGGAATGCACTGCCCCTGGCAGCATGATCCCAGTGGGGTGCCATCTCGGCTGCCCCCCGCCCATGCTGGGCACCACGCCCCCGCAGGAGGTGCACCACGCCCCCAGGATGCACACCATGTCCCTGCCGGTGGTGTGCCATGCCCCCAGGGCACGCACCACGCCCCCGGGACACACACTATGCCCCCGGGACACACGCCCCACCTGTTCTCTGCCTCCCGGTGCCAGAGCATGAAGCTCTACCACTGGCTAGAGGAGCCCCTCCCCCACATCAGAATGTCACGTGAAGTCAGGACATCATGTCCACCCTCCCCAACCCCCCTGCCTCTCATTGGCAGGGAACAATATCAGCCAATAAGGGAAAAGTTAATTGCATTAAGGTCACATGTTGAATTGTTGGCAGTTCTGTCTGTTTTGGTTCCAATGTGTTACTGCCAAAGTGATTCAAAATAAGATGTATTTCCATTCTAACAGCGAGTGGTAACTTTTATCAACTTGTCCATTCACTTATATTTCTCCCAGGATCTCAGAAAGACACCCCTATTGAGACTTTATTGATGTATTCAAATCTACTTGATTAAATTTAAAAGGCAGATGACTAATCAACTACAAATAAAACTGTCATATTTCTCTTACCACGTTACTTTCTCAAAAAGCTTTTTATTTTCTGAGTAGGAGGCAGCATAGATTAAACCAAATAGAGGAATAATGTGAAACTAACGTACGCTGTCATTTGAACAATTCAGAGTTTGTAAATGCAGTTTACAATCAACTTAACTAGCCCTATACATTGGATTTATTGAATAGAAATATGGAATTCTGGGACAAAAGAACATTTGACTTGAAGAGGAAGAAATTTTTGCAAGAATAACTAAAGGCTTCACAAGTTTGCTTTGTCCCAGTTTTGAATAAAAGCAGGACAAATACAGCTGGGAGGCAGTCAAATATAACTCCTGGTATTGTAAATCCCAAATGTGATATGCTAATCTGAATAACAGAATCCTTATAAAAATTAACGGAGTGCTTGCTTTACTTTACAAATGCCATTGTCATCATTAAAAGGTATCTCACGCCAGAAGAGTACCATGTGTTTGTATGCACTAGGGTCATAGCATGAGAATCCAAACAACACATACCAGATAAAACTGATGGGGCTTAATGAAGGAGTAGCAGAAATCAGGAGGACAGGAACTGGTAGCAGCCAATTGTGGATTTTAGGAGCAATAAATAGGAAGGTTAGGGAATTGGCTTGCTAGATAAATAGAACAAAGAAGGTCCAGGGTAAAGAGAAACGGAGTAAGGGGAAAGGAAAGAGGGGATGAGCGGAGAAGGAAAAAGCAGTCAATAGCCTGCGAGTGTGCACAGAACAAGAAGATTAAGGAAAGAGGAAGTCATTGGTGGGGAGCTGCAAAGAAGGACGGGACACTTTTTTGCACAATGGGCCATATAGTAACTCACCTTTTGCAGGCCAAGTTGGAGGTGCCCAGCTATCAACCACCTGATGCCACAACGGCATTGGGTGACTTCCCCCCTGCACTTTTGCATATTGCTCTGAAAGAGGTTTTGCAAGCAACACTGATCAAATGATTGGCTGAGCCAGGTTTTTACCAGCCCCACCTGTAGGACAGGTGATGGGCCAAATGGGGATGCTTGGCAGGCCAAATTCGGCTCACCCCTGCTGTAAATATAAAGAATAGGAGCCTGGATCTGGACTTCTTATCTGATAAGATAAGCGACAACATGCCTTAACAGATCAGAGATTCTAGTACAGTGCGAAAGAAGAGTTAGCTAGTTTTTCCATTGCCCTGCGGGAAATGTCTTGATGTAATTGCGGTATGCAGAAAATAAGGGTCTTTGCAATTACACCCAAAGATGAATGACTTCATATCCTTCCTGTAACTCAAGAAATATATAGGGCAAATACTCCAAAAACAATCCTTTGAGGAGGAAACTGTTTTGAGGCTTCTGCGAGTACACCTGATACGTACTTTTCAATGGATGCTTGGCTGCCTTCATTGCCTGTGAACTCCCACGAGCTAAACAAAGCATTCTCTAGCAGCAGGCGCAAGAAAACTAGATGTCAGCATTTATTAGGAGCCCAACCATAGGGTAACCTTTTATTTTCAGCAACTAAACTGCAGTTAAAAAAAGAAAAGCAGCAGCAAATACCTTTCTGATACTGTGCTGGCTGCTGAATGTGGCCAGAGAGTTTGTATAAATAGAAATGAGATGTCCCCTGGGGCAATCCTCTACTTATGATGTAGCCAGAACTATGGAAAATCTTAGGGAAAACTTGATATTTACAATACATATTGAAGAAATAGGAACTAAGAGGAGATTAATCGACAACAGTTTTTATAGCTCTTTGCAGAGGAAGGATTAACTCCGTGAATCACTGTTGCTTCTACAGTATTTGCACAAGCCACAGGTTTGGCTTAACAAACCCCAGTGTTTCGCACTTCCTAATCCCTGAGTAATAAGAAGTAATGGGGCAGCTTTACAGGATCAGTCTCCATGTGACAAGAGAGTACCGGAGAGTATATTCTCAGGCAGCGGTACTTTATGAAACCATTAGTCCCCCAAAACAAAGGTGTAGCTTTTGAAGAAACAGCCCAACTCACCCCAGCCCAAGATCTTTCTTGATAGTTCCTAAAAAACAGCTTCTGGGTCATGTGGCCAGCATGACTAAGCCTCTTCTGGCGAACCAGAGCAGCGCACAGAAACACAGTTTACCTTCCCACCGGAGCGGTACCTATTTATCTACTTGCACTTTGACGTGCTTTCGAACTGCTAGGTGGGCAGGAGCAGGGACCAAACAACAGAAGCTCACCCCGTCATGGGGATTCAAACCGCTGACCTTCTGATCGGCAAGTCCTAGGCACAGCGCCACCCACGTCCCATTTCTTCTCCCTAGTCCACCACATTTCAGTTCCTACCCTAACATCCAGATGAAAAATATCTAGCAGGCCTGAACTGTCCATTTAAATAATATGAATTGCTAAATGCCCCAGACCTGCAAAAGTCCAAAGGGGATGAAGAGCAGGACAGCATGGAACTCAATGATAGCCTTTAGCTTCTGTTTCAATTTTGACAGAGGCTTATGTGCTTTCACAAACATGACACATTGGTGATGCAGAAAACTCCCCACAAGGTGACTTTCACCTACCACTTTCAGAGAATGAATTCACCTCCATTTAGTTCTGGAAATTAGCAAAACTTTCCAGATCAGAATTGCCCTATAAGACTCTTGACAGGGACATTCAGATGAAGCTGGGGGCAAGTGTATGCAATTTTGCACTTTTAAAAGTGTTACGTCTGAAGTAAATGGGAACAACTCCAGAGTCTTTATGAAAGACTGTAGAAAGTAGAGTTCAGGATAGTTCTAAGATATCATCACTTGGATGAATTTCTATGTATGAAGAGTATTAAAGCAGTACAATGGTAGTGCTTTTGTTCCTGAAGAAACTCAACTACCTTATTAACTCTCCCTTTGTTCATGTGAAGTCTCTGATTACTTTGGCCATGATCTAGAATTCACTCATTGCAGAACCAAAATCACTTTATAAATAGTGTATTACACTACTTGGGCTCTCTACAACACAAAAGAAATTCAAAACTTCTTTTTGTCCATAAGTATCCTTATAAGTATAATTAGGATGACAGTGTCACTATTCACCAGGGAAATGTGTTACCAAAGTGTGGCTTCAATTCAGCACACAAAATACATGTTGCAAGCTGCGCAATCCTTGTATTAGTCTATGGTTGCCATGCATCTTTTGTTCCTCTGAAGCAGCACTCACAAAATGAGCAATTAAAAATCAAAGTTGATCTTAAAGTCCATAAGCAAAAGGGTATGAACAGCAAACTTCTCAAGTGAATGAAAAGTCATCTGTAATTAAAAAAACAACACACGCAACAGTACTGCTATATAAATTGGGACAATGAAGAGAAGGGAAAAATCAGCCACAGAACAGGGGGGAAGCAGACTGAGGTAATTTCCCAGTTGTTTAATTCAGGATGATCATTGTGCTGTGTGTGCCTCAGAAAGACTAAGATTTAACTAACTATGGGAAGGTGACACAGCTGTGATATTAGCACAAAAGGAAAGAAATCCTTGTGGACAGAGTGTTAATAAAACTACAATTCACAAAGATAAATTTTATAAAGGTCCCTGAGCATTTTCACCCTCTTCTGGCCTCCATTTCTTTCAGAGTTATTCTTCATGGTTCATATATACGTTCTCCTGCTGAGCAAAGGAGCAGCAGAATAAATATCTGAGGCCTTTGCATGCTTCCTTTGACAGATTTTGAAGGTCTGGCAGTCCCTGCTCCATTCTATTAGTAAGTACTGTACCTCATACACTACAGCAAAACTATAGCCAGCGAGAAAGGGTCAATAAGAAGCACCCAGCAGGAAGGGAAGGGGATGTACAGTTGCATCTGAATAGATAAGACACAGCCTTGCCCCAAAAAAGAATAGCCTAACAGAGAAACACAGAAAAGATGTGTGAGTGATTGTGCATCCTGTTTCAATTCCCTGCTCTGAAGAGGGGAAGGGGAATGAAGACAACAGATTTCTATTGTTTGTATTGGCTGCTGTTGTAACCAAAAATTTGCCCTTTTCCCTTATGGGGTATCCAAGAGCCCACATAGAGTCCTTACATAGGTTCCCTATTGGTAGGAGAAAATAACAGAGGCCAACCAGAGAATACTGAGAAGCAAAGCTTGATCTTTATTGATCTGTTGCAACAGGGTGCTCCCCTCACCCGCAGGAGAGGAGGAGGAACCCAGAAAAATGGCACGCAAGGCCTTATAAAGACTTTTGAAATTGCCACCCTGTAGATCAAGACCACCCCCAGAAACATCATACATACATCACAGAAGGGGTGTAACCTAAGACCACCCCCCAGATACATCACACCTACATCACAGAAATTTTGAATGTTGTTTTTCTCCTGTCGTTTATCTCCTGTCTGGCAGGTTACTTGATTGGATTTCCTGGGTAGCCTGGCCTGTCTTTTGTAATGATAAATACCGGTACTTAGTTCCTGGACCAGGTCACAGGCTCACACCCTATTCAAACACAGACATACCCTTAAAACAGGATTTGTGAAGGAAAAGACAATGGGAAGGCTTTTCCACTTTGACCTTGCAGAGAAAACATTTGCTCAGTTTAGGAATCAAAATGGCTTCAGGTTGGTCTTCCTGTGCTGATCTATGTACGTGTGGTTATGAGCGTTACCATATATCTAAGACCTCAAAATTCCTATCACACTGCAAACATAAGAACAGAAGACTATAGTACATGAAAAAACCCGACACAAGGAATGTACCAATAATGAAACCAAGGACCATTATGTCCCAGTTAGTTTTCTATCACTTGGAGTATATGAGGACTTCTGCTCAAAATCCTGTCTAAATTTGGTTGCACATAGCACAGGAGCTCGTTTGCAATACTGAGACCTGATCCATCCGTAACATACCTGATAGTAGGTAGGAAGCTAGGGTGCTTCAACTATAAGAGCTTCTACTCAATGTATATATGGAAAGACAAGACGGTTTCGATGGCAACTATCTTGCCCTTTGCAACAGCAGTGAAATATGAGCTGAGAACAGGCAAGCAATACTGCTTTTCCAAGAAATCCTATTCCCTCCATGGCACGCAGGCAGATGTGCTGTTTTCTCCTGGGAAAGGTCATAAAGTGAGGTCATTTCAGCCACTGAGTAACTGTAATCCCCATGAATTTAAAGTCTATACTGAGATACTGTAAGGGGTTTCCCTTTGATCTCCCTCATGCTGACGAAATGCGTGTACATCAGCTTTGTACACTTTAGGCACCAGATTTAGCCTTCTTTGCAGTTTTATTTATATCTTCTACGCTGACTTTTATTCTCAGCTCTGTTGTAGCTGACATTTCTTGGTGCAACTGCAGCAGCAATTAATTAATGCCATCAGTTGTGCGAGCAATTTTACTTAGCACTTTTTTTGTACAGGGCCTCTATAGAGAGAAGCATTGCAGGTTCGCATAAAGGAACATACTTTCCTTCATCAACATTTATCCAAACCAGATATAACAAAATAAAAGCTCATGGACAGGAACTACCCCACATGGTGATGTTTTCCTTACCCCTGCTTGCATTCCTAGGCAGCATCTTGTTAACTGGATTTATAAAAGGGTAGCATGTTTATTCATGGATGCTGTGAAGCTGAATAGGATCCGCCTCACTCAACTCCATGACTTCTCCACTGTCCACACATGGACACTGGTGTATCACCTCCTTACCTAACCTGCTCTTGTGCCTGTTCACACAGCACACAGAATTACAACTCCTCTGTCATGGGAAAGGTCCGTATAGTTAAAGCTATGGTTTTCCCAGTACTAATGTATGGAAGTGAGAGCTGGACCATAAGGAAGGCTGATCGCCGAAGAATTGATGCTTTTGAATTATGGTGCTGGAGGAGACTCTTGAGAGTCCCATGGACTGCAAGAAGATCAAACCTCTCCATTTCAAGGAAATCAGCCCTGAGTGCTCACTGGAAGGACAGATCCTGAAGCTGAGACTCCAATACTTTGGCCACCTCATGAGAAGACTCTCTGGAAAAGACCCTGATGTTGGGAAAGATGGAGGGCACAAGGAGAAGGGGACGAGAGAGGACGAGATGGTTGGATAGTGTTCTCGAAGCTACCAGCATGAGTTTGACCAAACTGCGGGAGGCAGTGGAAGACAGGAGTGCCTGGCCCATGGGGTCACGAAGAGTCGGACACGACTAAACGACTGAACAGCCATGGGAAAGTAGGTTATTTAGAAGAGTGTTAGACTACTAAGGTCCTTACCAATCACTTTCCATTTCATAACATACAGAAACCAATACTTTTTCTTAGGCTTATGCACATTTTTCTTAAGAGGCTCTCTGCTCTTCCGCTTTTGTGTTTGTGCACGTTGCAGCTTTAAATTCATTTGCAAAGAATGAATCTCTCTCCTGGTTTTAGTTTGCTTGTTCACCTTCCTGTTCAGTTGTTGTTTTTTCGGTACATGTGATTTCATTCAGCTGAATTCTTGCTGAGATATTCTTATTAACATTTTCTTCCCTCCTGCCTCTGGGTCTGGTATTTCAACCACCTTCCCCATCCAGAAAATGCTCATATTACTGCCTTCAAAAGCAGGGAAGTTGGGTTTTCTCAGCTGTGTTTCACAGCTTTCCCCTACATGTTTGCAACTTCATTCATGTCATGATTTGTTTGTTTGTGGGCACACTAGGGGGCTGACAGGCAGGATGTCTTTATGTAAAAGGGTTCGCATCTTGGCGAGACACAAAGTAGGAAAAGCTTTAGGACTCCAACCAGTGTGAAGCTGGTTTCAGAAACAATGCATCCAACTGTAGCATTTTATAACAAAGTACAGGATACATATGCATTGTGTGAAAGGGGGAAACAGCTGATAGCCATTGTTAGATTCCCTAGTATAGTCAATAGGGAAAAAAGAAAGCCTCAAATAAACAGATTTAATTTGGACTAAAATAACAAGTCTATCCTGAAAGAAACACAGCCAAAAGAACTGCAAGAAAACTGGACAGCTATCCCAGTTTTACAGATGCAAGGTGAATCTTCACACCACTAGTATATAACCAACAACTGTTAAAATAAGAAGCAGATTTAAAGAGACAGTAACATGCATATGCAAACCAAGTGTTGTTATATAT
The DNA here is from genome assembly GCF_964270895.1 of Podarcis filfolensis. Taxonomy (NCBI): domain Eukaryota; kingdom Metazoa; phylum Chordata; class Lepidosauria; order Squamata; family Lacertidae; genus Podarcis; species Podarcis filfolensis. Next base: position 14,670,397 of record NC_139603.1, read on the forward strand.
TCTACCTGGAAGTAAAATTATATTATATTATATTTATTATATTGTGCTTCATAAATATGTGACTGAGACAATTCTCCAGGTTTATTCATCCCATGCCTATGCCCCAATGACCCTACAGGAATTTATTAATGGTTCAGACAGTAGAGGCTCTTAATCTCAGGGCTGTCATTTCGAGCCACACACTGAGCAAAAAGATTCCTGCTTTGCAAGGGGTTGGACTAGATGACCCCGGTGGTCCCTCTCAAGTCTACAATTCTATGATTCCAAGCTCTATTTTTCACAGTGTGATCACTGCAGGGAAGAATCAGCAAGGAAGAACCTGGAGGGGAGATCTCCACAAAGTGGTGATGGCTGGTGGGACAGTGAAGAAAACAAACAGTTGTAGCCATTGCAGGTAGGATCCCTAACTGTGTCTAACTCAGGGCTGGAAGCGATTATCCCCCAGGGCTGCAGAGAAGCCTTATAAACAGCCCTTCAGTAAACCGTTCAGGAGATTCTGAGCAACTGCTGAGTGGGGGAACTGCTTCGGGCCTAACTGTATGCCAGAACATGACTTCACCCTAGGCAGAAGACTCCCTTACCATCAGGGCACTGCTTATTGATCTCTTATTAACTAATTGCTGTTGTACCCCTGTGTTTTCCTTTCTAATGCTGGCACCTCTGGAAATAAGTGTTGTGGGGCGCTTTGGAGCCAGGTCACCAACTGGCAGTGAAGGCTTAGGCCATCACTGCCCACACCATGGCCCTGATCCAGTTGCCCTGGCTGCTTTTTAAGAAGGAAAAGAAGAAGACAAAGGGTTCCAACCACATAATGAATACATAGTATTTATTCTGGCTCTCGGTTTAATATACAATGTTGCTATTCTTTGAGCACACTTTTATAGTTTTCTGCTTGAAATTGCTAGCACCTCTGTATCATGAACAAAGTTTAAAGTGATTTGAGGCAAAACAAATTAAGTGAGCAGTGAAATATTATTATGCAGGTGATTCAACAATGTGTGACATATTACTTTTTCCATACATTCAAGTAGACGCAACAGTTTATTCAACATTTTAAAAATGAATAATCTATTTTTTAAAAAAATAATCAAGTGTTGTAGCTTTCTGTTGGGGAGGGGGTGGATTTCCAGCATCTAAAGCATTTCAGAATATTCCAACAATACTTTCCTTAAGTACTATAAAATCTGAAACAACTTGCTAAAAAATGTCTTAAAATTCTGTAGCTTTTATTCATAAGAGCTTGGAGGGTGGGTTGCATTATTTATCTGCATTTTGGAGCATTTTCTTTTAATCCTGCAAGAGTTGCTGATTTATTTATAATGTAATGTATGTAGATTTAAAGAATAGCCCCCACCCCTCTTTTTCGCTACACACACACACACACACACACACACACACAGCATCTTTGGTGGATTATGACGTAGAATCATAGAATTGAAGAGTTGGAAGGGATCCCAAGGATCATCTAGTCCAACCAATGACAATAGGTTGCTTTCAAAACTGCATCAACGTAAACATGGTCATTTGAACCTTATGTCAGCACACTAAGGTAACCTCAAATTATATTTTCTGTCATTGGATCTGCACAGACCATGCATAGCACTAGATCTGACCCGTAGACTTTAGAGATAAGGTGATGGTTAGAAACAGATGCAAAACAGAACACCAACCCATTCCCCTAAGGTAAGAACAATGGTTATGAAAGGCAGTCATGAACATGTTTCTTAAATAAATAAATAAATCAGTTGTATCCAGTGCTTTTTCTGGAAGGTACGCAGGGGTATGCAAACCTCCAAACATTTTGTGAATCTAAGTTTGGCCTCATTGAGGTGCAGTTTGATTGACGCTGGAGAGAGACTGAGTTGAGACATAAGACCAAGGGTACATATTGATATAGGAATGTATTAGAAAAAATGTAAAGAAATATACAATAATAAGAGTACATTCATTTGTAAAAAAGGAATATACAGCAGGATAGAGAGGAAGTCCTAAGTGTTGGTACATATATGATTTTGGAATAGTTGTTTGTCCTTGTTTCTTTAGGTATACAAACTTTGTATATAAACTTTGTATACATGCTGAAAATTATATTATAATAAGCCTTGTGATGTAATATGATAATGTTTACCAATGTAACATAAGAATGTTAATAAATAAAACTAAAGAAAAAGAAAAAAAGAGGTGCAGTATTTCAACATGAGTAGGAAAATGAGAGTACCCCTAAACATTTTTTTAAAAGAAAAAAAGCACTGGTTCTATCTATATAGTCAACTCAAAATTAGGTTCCATTAAGCAAATGTTTTCTATAATGGTATTGAAAGCCTCCTGTCTGCATGTTCAGCCCCTGTTTACTGGTTCCCGTTTACATGCAGTGGGGGATTCATGATAAATGGCCGCTCTAAATTATACCACTGCCAATTACTTTTTCCATGGGGGAGGGAGGGGGAAAGAGGTTTTAATAATTGATTTCTTCTCATTTTTATTTTTTTAGTAGCGCTGTTAGTTGTTTATAGCTCTCTTTTCTACTGAAAAAAGAAAATAATGAGATTGAATTAGTGCCTATGCGATTTATCAACAAAACCTTCCTGGTAGCAGAAGGACTAAATTTGTGCAATAGGACTTCATTTCCCCCTCATTGCATGTTCTCCACACACCCCACCTGCTCTGGGGAGCTAGGGGGAGGGAATGTCAGGAGTTCAGCCTACACTCGAGTAGGACCCTGGCAGAGACACATGCCCGACTGGTATGTTCCCTCCCTCCTGGTTGATCATTCAGGAGCTTCATAAGCTTTCTTCAGCCCAAACATCACAGCGGCCAATGCCAACCAACACCGGCACACTTAAGGATCTGAGGAGTTTGCGTAACAGACCTCAGCAACTCAGCATTTTGGCTAATCTTTATTTACATATAAACACACATGGAGCACTGCAACATGGCTCTATCTCTCTCTAGCATCAGACAGCAAAGAGAAAAAAGGACAATAGTCCCACTTCACGGAACACAGTAACACAAACATCCTGTCTCCGTCACTTCCCACTCTGTGGAGTCAAAACATATACCGTCATGTGATAGACAACAATCCCATGACTGTAATCATGGAGCAGGAATTCTAACAGGGAAACCTAGAGCAAATTTGGCGGGGAGCGGGGAAGTGCACAATGAGAAGAGAGGAAGCTTTTTGCACATATTGAACTTTTTGTGGATAACAGGACAACTTTGTTGGTCCCCACCTTGGGAAGAGAAACTGGCACCAAGGCCATGGAGAGGCTAATTAAGTGACAACTCAGATACTATGAATTACTAATCCTTTGGTGATACATTGAGCAATGAGCCACAGGATCTCCTAAAAATGCCTTAATAGAAGAAGAAGAAGAAGAAGAAGAGTTTGGATTTGATATCCCGCCTTTCACTCCCCTTCAGGAGTCTCAAAGCGGCTAACAATCTCCTTTCCCTTCCTCCCCCACAACAAACACTCTGTGAGGTGAGTGGGGCTGAGAGACTTCAGAGAAGTGTGACTGGCCCAAGGTCACCCAGCAGCTGCATGTGGAGGAGCGGAGACGCGAACCCGGTTCCCTGGATTACGTGACTACCGCTCTTAACCACTACACCACACCACAATAGAACACTAGTGCTTCAGTTGTATTTTATCACCAAAAAATGCCACTGTAAGGACATGGGATGATTACTTCGCAAACACTGGAATACAGTGGGCTCATATCAATGCCATGTGGTTTGCTACCTCTCACCTTATACCATGTGGCTTCAGCAAAATGAGTGTGTACATGCCTCTGGCTCAAGCTGCGCACACATTACTGTTCACTCTGGCTCCAGCCCTGGTGTTTGGTGCTTCTTTCGAAACAGGGGAAGACGTGACCTTTGCAAAATTCATCCAGAATTCTGAACATCTGTATTTTGGGCTTTCATCTGTGTCTTAACGACTCTGCAGTTTTCTTCAGCTGCTGCTACTGTAACTTTACAGCTGAATTCACAATGGCAATTTTTAAATTATTAATTGTGTTATCATTTGTCAATCGAAAAAATGTGAGCTAGATGGATCATTTGTCTCTAATGACATGGGCAGGCAGTGGCTATCCAGTTTCAGATAGGGGCCTTCCCCAGTCTGACTTGGTACCTTTTGTACTCAGAGGGTATGTTCTGTCCCTTTTCTATAGCCCTTCCACTTTTAATTTAGCCAGTCATAAAATTTAGCCTCACAAAATGAGACTCTCTAGCAAATTCATTCAGGTATTATTAAAGTTGTCCCGGATACCAAATATTTTAATTCAGGGTATTACACCACATTAGAGAGATTTATGGCCTCTTTTTTGCTCATCTTTTTGGTGAGGTGGGTGGGATGAGTTAGATATCCCTTTCTATTCTATTTGGTTTTTATTTTTTTTAGGCCACTCTGGGTCACCACAACAATGGGAGAATCCCACAAATTTCCCCAAATGGAAATAAATCAGGACCTATTATCAAACAAGGCATATTACATGGCTATGTCACTTTTCATTTTTGCTGTTGCTGTTTTGCCTTAAGTATCTTCAAATACAGACTGTAGAAAGATGATATAGTATTATTGGTGCCAGTAGCTCACACCAAAATAAGCAAAAGTTTATTTGCTTTAAATCAAATTCTGTTCTATGGCTTGGAACAATAAGATGAACGCATTGCCCCTTCAGTAAGTGGCTTTCCAAATATTCATGAACAAGCCACAAAAAATCCTCAAAAGTTCAGTTGCATATATTAATAAATATAATAACAGCTTCAAGTAATTCTGGTTGATGGAAATGACACCTTATATCAGAATTTAGTTTGTGTTCCAAAAAGATCCCTGAGGGGGGTCAATCTAGGAAAAGCTGAAATTATTTGAACTTCCACCCAACTTCATGCAGATGTTTTGCATGAGCAAGATTCCATCTTTGCAATGAATTTCACGTCAGGAGAAATCTGGTGGGAACTCTATTTCAGAGGTGGTTCCGCTTATTTCTTTCGACTTTTGAAAATAAGGTAATAGTACTGACTTTAGGTGACTTATTGTACAAATTGTACCCTCTCTCATTAATGGTGGAAAAGTAGTTCAAAGGAAAAGCAGAACAGCTCTACAAAGGAAGAAAGAAAACAATACATGGGCTTGTGCTCTTTGCTGGTAATGTTTGATGGAATAAAGGAAAGCTTAAGTTACTTCTGTGAACACACACACACACACACACACAGAGAGAGAGAGAGAGAGAGAGAGAGCAAACTTCTGTTTCAGATCATGTTAAAAGTCGCTGTTCCTATCAGCTTTAATGAGATCAAAGTTTATCCCATTATACACTCCTACAAACACAAGTAGACTTAATCTGAACTTCTGCCCCCTAAAATCAATGACATTTTACCAGCAACAACTTTGGCAGAATTTATATGTTAACTTTAGAACTATAGTTTCCACATTTCAGTGTAGGAAATCAATAATTTGCCCTATTGTGCTGCATTTTGGACAATTTCAATGTCAATGAAATCCCTCTTTTTTCAGGGGGGCTGGTGTCCTTCGCATGGTTGAAGCTGCACTCAACATATGGGGTTCTACCACATGAAAACAGCTTCTCACACAAGAATGCATTTCATTCACTCTGTTGAGGTAACAACTGTGATGGCAAGGTTGACATAAGATGTTGAGTCCATGGAATCTTATGCAAAGAACCATTTAATGTGTTTAGTAACACATTTTAAGTGCATCAGCATTTGGTAGCTACTTCCCAAACGGAACAGAACCCACAAACTACAAGTACTTATTTTGGCACAGGACTACATTAGGAAGCTCACTTTAAGCAAAAGCGTAGATTTGCTCTATGTTCACATTAAAACAAAAACAAAAACGGAATCAGTTTAAGTATCAAATCATCCCTTGGGTGGGATTCACCTCATGAGCCCCATCCGCAGAAGTCATGCACAAGGACTTCTGCTTGTGCAACAGGGCTTTTCCTGCTCTCCTCCCCCGACACCCTGGAACTGACTCAGGGGGTCGGCAAAACCCAGAGAGTAGCATGAGGAGAGAGGAGAAGGAGGGATCATTTTGTTTAGCAAACTGAAATGCTTGTGCTGGTTCAACCTAAGAGTGATATTGAATTCCACCCTATGTTCACATTATTATGTCACAAACACTTCCCTACAGTAAAGGTTAGGGGACCCCTGACTCTGGGGTTGTAGCGCTCATCTCGCTTTACTGGCCGAGGGAGCCGGCATTTGTCCGCAAACAGCTTCCGGGTCATGTGGCCAGCACGACAAAGCCGCTTCTGGCGAACCAGAGCAGCACATGGAAATGCCGTTTACCTTCCTGCCGGAGCGGTACCTATTTATCTACTTGCACTTTGACGTGCTTTCAAACTGCTAGGTTGGCAGAAGCAGGGACCGAGCAACGGGAGCTCACCCCGTCGCGGGAATTCGAACCGGTGACCTTCTGATCAGAAAGCCCTAGGCTCTGTGGTTTAGACCACAGCGCCACCAGCGTAGTCTACAGTAGTGACTGGCAATTTAGGTCCAGGGCCTTCCTAAGGTCACAAGGGGCTTTTCAATTGCTCTTCAGCATAACCTCCAATCTCGGGACCCTCCACAAGTTCTATAGCCTCCTCCTATCACTATTTGTTTTCTTATGAGACACAAGGAAGTTTGGTGAACAGATAAGTTGAATTTTACAACACAGCTAAGTCATATTATGGCTTACACTAGACCTGTTGCAAATGGAGGACAGAAAGATGGGCTCTTTGCCCATCTTTTAAGGCTCTTTATAGGGCTCTTTGCCGCTTCCCTCTATGTAGAATTCTTTTCATGTGCAATTTAGCTATTCGTTCCCATTTGCCTGCAGTGGTTCATAGGTACCAGGGCATTCTTGCCATATTGTTCAGTCACACCATGGTGGAGGAAGTAAACAAAGGGCTTAGCAACCCATGTAGCAGAGTCACCCTACTGACACAGGCATCAATGCAATTTACCTGGATAAGGGGCTGCATGGGTGCACCAGTGTGCTCACACAGTCCAAACATCACAACCACCATGCTGCATCCTGGCCCTGATGAGTGAGTAAATCTTTTGCCACAAGCTACAGCACTGGCAGTTCTTGCTTTATTCAACATGTAACACATACTAACAATTAAGTTGCTAACTGGAGAACCATAGTGTCAGGGAACTGCCATCAGGGTCGGAGGGAGAGAGCGGGCTCCAGAGGGACTCCAGAGAGCGCCCCGGGATGGGGAGAGGCAGCCCATCTTCTGGGGAAGGGAATCAGCGTAGCACCAGTGGAGAAGGGGGGCAGATGGGGGAATCGGCGAGGCGGTCCCATGACTCCTTGCCGGGGACCGGCAGGGAGAGTAAGGGTCCTCCGCTGCCCACACCCTCCTTGCGCAGAAGGCTTCCGCGCAGGGAGAGTAGGCGGAGACTAGGCGTCAAAGAGCTTCTTTGCTGGAAGAAGTTTAAGAAACGCCCACTGACGGATTCTGCCAGCGACTGAGACAGCCACGAGCGAGTGGCTGTCCGGATAGAAAAGGTTCACTCAGGCAACCCAGCCAGGTGTGGCGCCGGTTTACGCACGAGCAACCCCTAGAACCATTGCACATAGCAACTCATCTAAATGGTACTAGCAACATGACTACGGGTAGTTTTAAATTAGGGATGCGACTACTGTTTCAAATCAAGGACATTTCAGGTTTTCCTTTCAAAATGCACAACCACCAACTCAATTCATTTCAACATCCATGAAGCAAGCGCTACATTACAACACCCATGTCATTGTTTTGCTGCCCAAGAAACAAACACATGAGTGTTATAAAATTAGTTGGGTATGCCCATTAATACCAGTCAAATGTGGAGAAAAAATTAACTTATTTGTCCTAAAGTAGATTTTAAGAAAGCTTGGACTGACTGAAAACACTTGTAAAATACGGAACTCTTAATATTTCAATTACATTTTCCACAGATAAAGAGATTTTACAATCATAATATGATTAATGCCACTTCATTGTAATTTTAAGAGCTGGAAAACCTCTCTGAGTATTCTTTTCATGTTTAATATTGAAATGCAAATAAAACATTTAGCATAGGATTAAGCAGCTAACCCTTGCTGATATCAATAACCCCACTGAAATTAATTAACATGACTAAGTTAGTTTCATTAACTTCAGCAGGTCTACCCCGAGTAAAATTTAGTTGTAAAGTATTTGTCATAATATATAATCACTCTGTAAAATAATACAACAGATTACTATGGTTTTTTTAAATGTCTTTCACAAAAGGTGTTGGCTTAAATTGATGGTTCTTCCTTTGCTACATAATCAAGAATGCCAAGGGGTTTAATGGGAGTTGGTTTTGTATTGAAATCCAGGCACTGGGAAGAGGCCATTAAATTAAATCCTTTCTTTAAAAAGGTATACAGATTAGAGTTCTGAGTAAAACTTGAAAAGAAAGGCAGCCATGAGTATTTCAGGCATATTCAGCTACTGGCATCAATTCATTTATTTAATTTGCTGAGCAGTCACTCACAGCCTTCTTTGGCTCTGGCATTACATAGCAGTTCATCCATGACATTATAATCATATGTTATAGTCTGTAACTGTCCATAATGTGTTTTTTTTTTAATATTAGTTAGATTTTTCTGACTTCAAAGTTAATAGTTTAGGACCTCATTTTGATTACATATAAAGTACACAATGCATTTCTACCTACATAACACTAACACAGAAATTAGACATTTATCAACACAAAAAAATAAATTGAAATTCATGGGCGAAAATGCAAAGCAGCAGGTTTCTACCTCAAAATAGCAACAGGATCACTTATTACCAAAGGGAGCAACTGTGGAAATATATTTTGAACAGGGAACATATTTGCTGTCTTTGCCTTAATCCAAATGGTCTTTTGGTTTTCTTAGAATATTTGAAACAAGCAAAACAGAAGCCATTAGTTAAAACATTATTGTTAGAGTGGTGATGGAGATATATGATGAAAGGATTAAAACAACTTTAGTTAAAATATAACTTTCCCCTCTCTTTTTCTATACCTCCTGTAATCATAATATTGTTTCAATGGTGCATTACTGAACAGAGGGGAAAATGGAGCATAAAGCTCAGTTACTTAAAGATGCTTCAAATTGCTGATGAGTTAAAACTAGATAAATGTGCAATCCCGACTTAACAAAGTGAATGTTAATATTTTGGTAGTAGGTTTTAGAATAATTTTCTTTTTTAAAAATAAGATCATGCACAACTATCATCCACAAAAGCAGGCTGATTTTTTCCCCTTAACGTATTACTGCAGTAAAACTTTCACAAAACAGCTCTGCAAAACTTTAATAAAAACCTTATAAACAAACTAGTAGTGCAAGAAAAATACAGTATAAATTTAGCTCTCTTTTCTTTTACCTTTGTCACACACTTTGCAAGCAAATATTTCTCAGTCGCTTCAAAAAAATAAAAATTCAGCAGTCCAAGTAAACAAGCCCAGTAAACAAAGCTGAAGAGTGAGTTTTGCTTTCTCCCAAGGTAGCAGTACTTCCAAGCAGGTCTAGTCATTTCTTATCTTTCATCATTTGTAAAAGTTAACATATATGGTTTTAAATCCTGAATGTCAGAAACCATCCTAGTAGCACAAACCAGCTACTCCTTTGGTTTGTAAGCATGCAAGAAGCTGCAGAAAAATAAAGGGCAAAAAGGATGTAAAATACGGAGATACTTCAAGACCCAGTGGCTGCAGCCTTAAAAAAAAAGAAGAATTAAATTCAGTCAGGCACAAAGGTCTCCATGGCAACTGTGAACAGAGCCCTCCCCTCTGCTATTATTTATGCAACATTTCACTACAAAAGGACCTTCCCATTAGCCTAACGGGAGCCCCCAAGCTCTTTCTCCCCCGTAATCACATCCTCTCAATTTATTTAGACCCCCAAAATAAAAACTATATGACCTTTGGTTGTGGTAAAATACATTCAATTAGCCACTTAGTGCTCAATCTTCCCAGATAAAAAGTGCACTTTGAACCTTGCATAGAGTTTATATTTAATGCCATTTCTGATTTTGAAATTCAAGATGCCCATTTCACAAAGAAGCCATATATTTTAATGCTGTTTGTTCTGCTGCACCACAACTACATGTGGTTAGAAAGTAAACCCTTGAAGAAAATCACGCTCAGGTATCAGTATGCAGTATTCTGGTAGCTAATTTCATACCTACTTATTCTTGCTGCTGGCATGTGAAACAATGACACTTAGTTTTATTTACCTTTATTACTATTCGGGGGCCAGGGAGGAATTTGCCTGCAGACAAATTGGGCCAGGCTAGGGTTTTTGCCTACCTCATAGCAACTATCACATCTTGATGGTGGAAAAAAGCATTGTTTGGGATCCTTAGTTTAAACAAAGGGGGGGGGGTAGGTGGGCAGGAGCCCTACTCACCTCTTCATGAACAAAGTATCAGGGTACCCAGGTAAAGGAGACCAAAGAGAAGGTTTCTGTCCAATGCTCAGATGGGGCTAACAGGCTATAGAATTCTGTAGGTTCCTACAGAACCTGTAGGGATCACCCTATTTGATATGTGTTAATAGGGGTCCTTAACCTAATATTGACCCTCGTGAAGTAATCAGCCAGCAATCGGGATAGTTGATTCAGGATACATAAAGGTAAAGGGACCCCTGACCATTAGGTCCAGTCATGGCCGACTCTGGGGCTGCGGCGCTCATCTCACTTTATTGGCTGATGGAGCCAGTGTACAGCTTCCGGCTCATGTGGCCAGCATGACGAAGCCACTTCTGGCGAACCAGAGCAGCGCACGGAAACGCCATTTACCTTTCCGCTGGAGCGGTACCTATTTATCTACTTGCACTTTGACGTGCTTTTGAACTGATAGGTTTGCAGCAGCAGGAACCGAGCAATGGGAGCTCACTCCGTCGCGGGGATTCGAACTGCCAACCTTCTGATCGGCAAGTCCTAGGCTCTGTGGTTTAACCTACAGCGCCTATGTGAAAGCCTACTTGCATCTGTGCTCAATAAAGTTGTGGCCACTTTGATTCCAAGATGATGCTCCTGAGCTCGCAAATGCAATAATCTTTTCCCACTGCTTTAGAGCTGATTTGCATCATTTGCAATGCATATCTGACCTGCATTTTAGTTGCATAGTCTCCAGATGGGAATGTGTGTCAGTATAAAGTTGCAGCATGACTCATGCTCAGTGGGCCAAATTAGTCTGCATAGCTTGAGAAGGAAAAAGATATTGTGAACATCTGAGCAGGGGAAACCACACAAGTGAGCACTCGTCTACTCCAGTGTTGTGAGCACAGGCATGCTCACCTTGATCTTTCAAGCTTCTGCTTCCCTTTTCACCTGCCCAAAGGTTAAAAAACAAAACAGAACAAAAACCAAAACCATACACTGGGACACAGGAAGGTGGGAATGTATCTAACGCCCAGCGCATAATGTTTTCCTCCCAAGGGCTGCAACTGGGACTGTAAGACTCAGCATTCCCAATGGAAAACCAACATTCCATTTCTGCTGAAGAGAAGGCCCTTTGATTTAGCGCCCCCTCCTCCATCTGCAGTCCCCACCACACCACCTTCCATGCTATTTCAGATGGTTCTGCAGCCCTCTGGTGATGACTTGGGGGAAGCACAGGAGGGAACCTAGAAGCCACAACCTAAAAAGCACCATATTTCATAAGCAGAAATCCACCCATGGGACTCTGGATCCAACCCACCCAATGACTGTCCATTTGAGAAACTTGAGATGGGCTAGTGCTGCTGTTAAGATCATGAACTACAGTCTGAAACACCACAACTCAACAACCCCCTCAAGTTGGCAATCCAGTATTTTTCTGTCTCCCTCCAGCTCCCTTCTCACTCATCATCTCCACTATCTTTAATACTAGGATAACAACTTCATCTTAAATTATTAGCGTTTGAGAGATACTGCATTCATCTCACTTTTACGGTAGTCTGCAGGGAAGAGCACTACAACAACAACAACAACAACAACAACAACAACGAAGATAATGATGATTCTAGAAATGAGAGCACAGGATGCAACCATGTTGCTGGGGCCACATTGAGCTCCAAGGTGGAGGAAAGTCAGATTTATTTATTTTGAAAACCCCACTTATTAAGGCTCTGAAATCTTCTAAGTGCTGTGCAGATATTAAAATATCTGGCTACCCTGATAAAACAAATAAAATTACCGTAGTACATTCCCATTCCATCTTTCTTTCAGTACTACACACACACACATACAAACACACACACACATATAGAGAGAGAGAGAGTGTGTGTGTGTGTGTTATGGGTACTCTCCCAGGCTTGCACCTGATTTGCTGCAACAAGGTGCCTTCAAACTTTGCCTCAGGATAAAACTACATTTTCGTACAATGGCTCAACTTTGGTTGCCTGCAATATCATCATTAATAGTGGAGCACTGCAAAACTGAAGACAAAGAAAATGCACATCTTTCTCTGAATGATTTAATAAACACTGTATAATGCTTTGTTGGTGCTTGCAGCCACTGGTACATGCACATATTACAATAGGAGGTTCTGTTGTCTGCAGAAAAAAATGCTGATCCAACCTTTGACAACCCATATAGCCATATTTTCTGCGGGAGACATAAGGAGCAGTAATAATGGCTGCCTCATAAATGAAAAGTGACTCTGTATGCATAGTTTATAATTACTTTAGTGCAAAAGCAGCTTTTATGCACCCTTAACATTCATTCATGTTGCTGGTACAGTGTAATATACAAAGATTGAAATCCAGCATTAGCAAATCTGCAAAGAAAAAATGAATACGTTTTAAAATAGACTTTTATCTTATATAAGATAATATTGCTTTTACATTTATAGCTTTTCTTTATGTATGAAATGACAAGATGTCTCTGTAACCACAGTTTAAGTTAATGGCTTGCTCCAGAGATTAATTTTTACCTTTGGAGATATGCTGTTACTTCATGTGAATAAAGTAATGTAAAATCTGGTGACAGAGCATGAAAAATGTACTTTCGATGAACTGATGTCCATATGAATCTGCTTAACATATCTTTGCCCTCAAATCTCAAGATACCATGTGCAGGCCTCAACAATGATCACTAGCATCCATCAAACCCTCCCCTGAGTCTGTCAATAAACCAATGCCAATTATGGTTTGGTGCCAAAATGGGTTACTCACCTACCCATTCTTTATCTTATGCTTCCACTTCACAGGGGTGTCTTTTTAAATTTTATTTGCAATTATACACTAAACCAAAATATGTTGCCCACAAGGATATGCAGGCTTTCTTAAATAAAACAAAACTACCTCACCTAGATGAACTACAAAAGCAAATGTTATTAGCACCAATATCAGAAACAAAAGTTAAACAAACTATCCTTAAAATGACAAGTGGCAAAACACCAGGACTGGATGGATTCCCTACTGAATGGTATAAAACACACGTAGATTTATTGCTACCAAAATTCCATCAATTGTATGATGAGATGCTTGATAAAGGTATTTTATCAACAATATTTAACCGAGCTTAGATCACAGTTATTCCCAAACCAGACAAGGATCACACAAAATGTGCAAATTATCACCCTATATCCTTGATTTACGTTGATACAAAAATTTTAACATCAACACTAGCAAATAGAATCCAACAGGTAATTGTGGCGGTTATCAAGAGGGATCAGACTGGCTTTATAAAAACAAGACAGGCTGCAGATAACATTAGATTAGTGGTAGATTTGGTTGACTTAAAAAAAGACCAGTTTGTAATCATATCATTAGATACCGAAAAGGCCTTTGATAAAATTTATAAATAGTATATGGAGTTAGCTTTAATCAAATTTAGATTTCCCTTGAAGTTTATAAAATGGATCAAAGTAATGTACAAGGCACCCATATCTAGAGTCAATGTGAATGGTATTATGTCTACCACCTTTCTGTTGGCTCAAGGAATCAGACAAGGATGGCCACTCTCACCCTTGCTTTTTAATATTTGTTTAGATGGCTAGCGCTATTAGACAACATTGCAAGATTCACGGAGCAGTTCATAATTCAGTTGAACATAAGCTTTATTTGCAAACAATATACTTTTGTTTATTTCAGAACTTCAGACTAATACACATCTTGATGCAAATGATAGACGCTTTTGGTAAAATATCAGGTTATTCTGTTATTCTGTTAATTGGTCCAAATCAGAACTGATGCCAAAAGGTCAAAATTTGATTACACACTCATTCAAAGAAAATCAATTTCGGGTTTGTTCCAAATCTAATAAATATCTAGGGATGTTAATACCAGCAGATATAATACAGTTAATTACAGTTAATATGAATAAATTAATAAAAGGTTTCTTCAGATATCGATAGGTAGGAGTCATTGAATGCTCTTAAAATGAATATTATTCCCAGATCCCATTTATATCCTGAGAGGACTTCCAGTTTTTATATCTGGATCATATTTTCAAAAGATAAACTCATTGTTTAGGAAATGTCTTTGGGCCTCAGCAACACCAAGAATATCCTTGCAAGAGAATGCAGCTACAAATTAAAGAAGGCAGTTTCGGAATCCCAAATTTGGAAATGTATCACTATGCTTACTTATTGTCAATTACTAAATATTAGAATCCTACTGTTAGCCCCAATTTTTCAATGTGGGCAACCCTATAATATATGTACATAGCACCTTTGGTTGGTTGGACAATATTAGGATAAAAATATTTGAAATCTCAGGTGACTCTGGAAGCAATTAAATCACTTAGTAGCATAAGGAATAAAAACAAATTTGATCCATTTTTACATGCTAAACTTACTCTGTGGGGAAACCCCACACTAAGAATTGCAAAAAAAATGGTGATATGGAAAAATTGGATGGAAGCATGCGCATTGACATTGGACCAACTGATAGATGGGGGAAATGAATTTTATACTTTTACTGTTCTGAAACAAAAATATCATCTATCAGATGCAGCCCAATGACAATATATTCAATTACAACATCTCCTAGCAAGTGTGTTTGGGCTGTCAGCCCTTTCAGCTTCTGAGATACCTGAGATATTGGAGCAATTGGACAACTCATTCAAAAATAAAAAGCCAGCAATTACTTTTTATAGGTATCTATTAACAATACACAAGTTCAATATGCAGACTGTAAGAGATGATTGGAAAAAAGAATTGGAACTTTCGTTATTACCCAGACAGTGGGAAAATGTATTAGCTTCAATACCTAAGGTGTCATTAGATTTAAAATTAAGACTAATACAACAGAAAATAATATTTAGAGTTTATTGGACTCCTTTACGCTTGTATAAAAAAGGGGTCAGTGTTGGAGATGTTGCAAGGAGAATGCTTCTCTGAAACACATGTTTGTACAGTGTTCTTTACTTAACAAGTTTTGGAAGAAAGTGCTCGACAGTGTAACTATGACTGCAGAAAAAGTTAAATCTTTCAGCAGAGAATATTTTATTGAACTATATGAAGAAGACGAAGAGTTTGGATTTGATATCCCGCTTTATCACTACCCTAAGGAGTCTCAAAGCAGCTAACATTCGCCTTTCCCTTCCTCCCCCACAACTAACACTCTGTGAGGTGAATGGGGCTGAGAGACTTCAGAGAAGTGTGACTGGCCCAAGGTCACCCAGCAGCTGCATGTGGAGGAGCGGAGACATGAACCCGGTTCCCCAGATTACGAGTCCACCGCTCTTAACTACTATACCACACTGGCTCCCTGCAGTATGGAAATTATCAACGGGACAACGGAAATGGGTTTTCTGTGCCCTAATGGTGGGCCAAGAGATTGATACTGATGAATTGGAAAAATAAATATATGATACCCTTCAATCAATGGAGTGACGATATGACATCCCTGGCAATTTATGAACGGAGTGATTACAGGCGCAGACTCTGTATGGATAAATACGATAATATTTGGAATGAGTTTATACAAAATGTAGTAGGCTATTAGTATTTACATAAGTACTAGGACAATAACACTATACCAATTTATACAAGAATGCAGTGGGTTTTTTCGGGGAGGACGCATTTTGTGAATCTTTGTACTTTTGTCCATTTACTGTATTTATTTTTCCCGATTTGAACTATAAAATGGTGATTTTTCTTGAGTCAAAATGAGAGTACCTCTAAACATTTTTTTTTAGAAAAAAAGCACTGCAAGAATGTATGGGAATGTTGTATGTTGCTTTTTCTTTTGTGCCTATTTTCGCTTTTATATATATCTTTGTTGTTGTTTGTTGTTGTTGTTTTTCTCCCTCTCACTTTACCTTTTTTTTGGTATCACTATATTTTTTCCCACTGAAATTTTATTTATTTATTTATTGAATTTATATACCACCCTACACCCGGAGGTCTCAGGGTGGTTCACAGAAATCACCTTAATAAAATATAAATATTAAAAAACAGGGGTGTCTTAAGTAATGGAATAAATTCACAAAGCAGAAAGGTCAGCAGTACTATTCCTTAATTCAGTGTATCACCAAGAGGCAAATGATATACAGGTAGGTGATCTGGAAACATCAGAAATGGAATCAAATCTGCTTAGATGTAAGCATGAGTTAACAATACACCAGGGATGATCAACTTCCCCATAAAGGTAAAGGGACCCCTGACCATTAGGTCCAGTCGTGGTTGAGTCTGGGGTTGCGGTGCTCATCTCGCTTTATTGGCTGAGGGAGCCGACGTACAGCTTCCGGGTCATGTGGCCAGCATGACTAAGCCGCTTCTGGCGAACCAGAGCAGCGCACGGAAACGCCGTTTACCTTCCCGCCAGAGCGGTACCTATTTATCTACTTGCACTTTGACGTGCTTTTGAACTGCTAGGTTGGCAGGAGCAGGGACCGAGCAATGGGAGCTCACCCCGTCGTGGGGATTCGAACCGCCGACCTTCTGATCGGCAAGTCCTAGGCTCTGTGGTTTAACCCACAGCGCCACCCATGTCCCAGCTTCCCCATATTTGGGGCCAAAATTATTTTCCAATTAATGGACTATGGGCAGGAAACATACTTTGTTGCAGTCAACCCACATGTGTTGCTGGGCACCATAATATAGCATGGTGCCATCTAGCAACTGGCTTGCACATAATGCTAAGCCAAACCATGGCTTCGTATGATCACATGAGTTTAAGGGTTTCTAGAGAGGAAGTAGTGGCTGCAGCAGTCCTGCCCCAACCCTCCTCCTCCTCCTGTAACAAGTCATGGTTTGTCTCCAAACCATAATCTGTAAACTCAAGTAGAAAACTTGGTTGCAGCTCATGGTTTGCCAGAATTGAGCCAAAGGACAAATGCGGCTTCAGACTGAAATATACTCAGAGTCACAAAGTGATTTCATGCTCTTTATTCAGCTCGTAGTGGTGAGGAGGAATGAATGAAAGTCCCCTGAAAGCATCTGCTTTATATACATTATTTACACAATGGGCTGCACATGATTGGCTAATTCCGGAATTCTACTGTAAGCCAATCAGGTTGTGGATTTACTTCTATCTGGAGCATGATTGGGTGGTTCCTGCCAACCAATCATACTGCTGCATTGTTCTAGGAACAATCAGACTGCTGCATTCTGAATCCTATTGTTCTAGGACCAATCAGACTGCTGCCTTTTGGATCCTATTGTTCTAGGACCAATCAGACTGCTGCAGTTTGGATCCTATTCAACTCAGTACATATCAAGACAAAATGCTAAGCCAAACCATGGCTTAGCTCACAGCAACACAGCAGCAGAATCAGAGAAGGAGCCAAGTGCCCAGGATATCCTCTCTGGGAATGTGTGCGTTTGCACCAAACTATAGTTGGCTAAGCATTAAGTGCAAGCCTGCTCTAGCAATAAGGGCTTCATAAACTTTTCTCAGCAACCAAACCTAAAATTAATGTTGCTGAGTAAATGCCACTCCCTGTGCCTTTCCTACCCCTTTTAATACTGTGAGGCTGTAAGGAGGTGCTGGGAATGGCTGCCGTTTAATTCCTGTGACGCCCTTCACCCGCCCCCAATCTGCGTCCTTCTGAACAGTTCACAACCTTGTTTCCTTTCTGTTCAAGATTGCATTGCTGCTTCTGTAAAGAGGAACAACACAGAGCAGGTGAATGATGCAGCTCTTTCTACATGTAACAGTGTAAACAGACCCTAGAAAGAGGTGTTGCAGGCATCGGAAGAAAGCTTATAATCTATCCAAATGGTTTCTCTTATCACATATTACCGAAGCAGCATGATACCACCCATAGCAAAGTGTCTCACATGCCACTTTAATAAAACATGAACAAGATCATAGTTAAAATGTAAAAAGCACTTTCACTCACTATAAATAATGATAGGTGGATATGTAAGACACAGTTACAGAGTGACAGTACTGGGACAGGTGAGCTATGCACCTGCTACATACATCTTGTTTTAGTGATATATAAAATGATATAGTGATATCAGAATATAGGCAGATATTAATTTTGTTTGTACATGACATCCAACACAATGTCCTAGACTTATTTTGCAAATTAGCAGGTCTCCCCTCTATACCAACAACTGCAGACACAAAAGATGCTTGGGCCTAATCAAATAAGGCTCATACATAAAAGGTGTGGCATGACTGATGCCCCAAGGACTTTTTTCTGGTGAGAAGGACACATCTCACAGAGGTTAACACGTGCTTTTGATTCACATGGCCCTTCATTAGTGAATGTCCACTTAGAGTGGATGCTGGACACAGTCTGGAAACAGATTTCGGTGACCTCTGTTGAGGCTATGTAGGACCTGAGACAGCTACCAGTGTGAGCTTTCACTGAGTATGAACGTTGCGTCAATAGAATTTTAAGCATACCTAAATACCTAAATCAGGGATGCGGGTGGCGCCGTGGGTTAAACCACTGAGTCTAGGACTTGCCGATCATGAGGTTGGCGGTTTGAATCCCTGCGACGGGGTGAGCTCCCATTGTTCAATCCCAGCTCCTGCCCACCTAGCAGTTCAAAAGCACACCAAAATGAGAGTAGATAAACAGGTACCACTCCGGCGGGAAGGTAAACGGCGTTTCCGTGCGCTGCTCTGGTTCGCCAGAAGTGGCTTAGTCATGCTGACCACATGACCCGGAAGCTGTACGCTGGCTCCCTTGGCCAATAAAGCAAGATGAGCGCCACAACCCCAGAGTCGGCCACGACTGGACCTAATGGTCAGGGGTCCCTTTACCTTTAAATACCTAAATCAGTGGTTCTCATACTTTTTCCTCTGGGCTCACACTTTCAAAATAAACATTTGCTCATACAGCCCCCAATATTTTTTTTGATAATAAATATATCAGAAAACAAAAAGCAGCAATTCCTCACAGTGATTTATTGATAACATAGAACACAACTACTTTATATTATCATGGGCCATCCTGAAAGTATAAAACCTTGCAGCTACATAAGAACATGAATCAATCCCAAAATGGAATTATAAATGAGCCTCTTACATGTGAAAATATACCAACTCAAAAAGAGGTGTGAGCTTGCTTTTGCCAGGAAATCTCATTTATAATAGGTCTAATTTGAGACAAATGAACTCTCATCCCTCATAGCACAAAGAAGCCTTTCTCTTTTCTTATCTTTCATATTTATCAAAGGTGAAATTCCCTGTTCACAACATGTCATGGAGAACTGTAGAAAAATAGCCGGTGCTCTTGAAGGGAGATGTGGATACTGTTTCTAGTTGTATATCCATACTACACTGAAATGTTGAAGTGTTTCTTTGATGGTCTTCCCGCCACAGTTGCCACCCTCTCCTGGTACACCAGTATGGCATGCCACACCCTTTGAGAACCAGTGACCGAATTAGTGCACTGGCCTACTAACTGTCCTATCTCCACCTCTTATCTGAGAGCCAACAGGAAATTAAAAGGGACAGAGTCCTGATGTAGAGCATTGCTCTCATCTGGGTGGTCCCCAAGTGTATTCTCTCAGAGTGGGTGGTCGCCAAATGTATTCTCTCAATCTCTCTGGGAGATTGCAGGGGTGTGACAGGCTGTGGGTGATTGGAGCAGAGATAGATGGATGTGTGGACTCTCAGTTCTACGTCTGAGTAGCCTAAGCATCTGGCCTCAGGTACAGAGACAGGTGACATCATGGGCTAGCAACGGACTGTTCTTCTTAGGACCAGAACTTAGGCAGGTTTGGGTTCTGCAGCATGCAATGCAGAAAACCCAATGACTGCTTAAAGGTCCTCTCTGGCGGTTCCCTCATTGCTAGAAGCAAAGCTACAGGGAACCAGGCAGAGGGCCTTCTCGGTAGTGGCGCCCGCCCTGTGGAACGCCCTTCCAGCAGATGTCAAAGCGATAAATAACTACCTGACATTCAGAAGACATCTTAAGACAGCCCTGTTCAGGGAAGTTTTTAATCTGTGATATTTTAGTGTATTTTTGGTTTCTATGGAAGCCGCCCAGAGTGGCTGGGGAAACCCAGCCAGATGGGCGGGGTACAAATAATAAATTATTATTATTATTATTATTATATCTCTGGAGTATATGGGGCCTGAGTAACGAAGGAGCTTCTGGTACTGATGATATAACCACAAGAATTGGAAGAACTATGTTAATTGTGCCTGTGTGCCTCATAATTGCATCATGGAAATGTATTTTGGTGGCCACACCACCTAGGAAGCCAATTATATATGTTGTCTACCACACTTTGATTACTAACTCTGAAAATGGGTCATTTCCCCTCTTCTTTCCCAGGAAGCCCAAGATAGAACTATACATCATAACAACGGCCAGCACTCCTGCATAAAATAAGCCAAAGTGCATTTGCAACCGAATGTTGATGGGCCGTGGGACTTATTCCTTTACACGCCTGAAGTCACCTCAGATTGGAAAAAAGAGGACATGCTGTGAAAGCCATGAATATAAGTTTGAACACAGGGAAGGTCACACATGCCTGGAACGAAGCTCCACTTAATAGTCTTCGGATTAATAGGATGATTTCCAGTGGCAACTGGAAGTATGCCAATGTTTTCTAATTTTATTTATTTATCACATTTATATTCCACCTTTTTCTTAAGGTGTGCACACCACTCAAGGTGGTATACATTGTTCTCTCTCCTCCTCATTTAAAGCCCACAGAAACCCAGTGTGGTAGGGTTTGAGAGGCAATGACTGGCCTAAGCCCACCCAGTGAGATTCATGGCCAAGTGGGGTTTTGTACCCTGGTCTCCCAGCTCCCAGTCCAACACTCTATACTCTACTGGCTTTCATCATTGTGCATTGTGATTGCAGCTCACCAAGAAGCTGTGAATGGCGACAGTTCCTTACAGAGCGCACATTTGTGGCAAAACCTAGCTTTGCTTTGAGGCAATGCGGTTTGCAGGGACACGGGTGGCGCTGTGGATTAAACCACAGAGCCTAGGACTCGCTGATCAGAAGGTTGCTCGGTCCCAGCTCCTGCCAACCTAGCAGTTTGAAAGCACGTCAAAGTGCAAGTAGATAAATAGGTACCGCTTCGGCGGGAAGGTAAACAGTGTTTCCGTGCGCTGCTCTGGTTCGCCAGAAGTGGCTTAGTCATGCTGGCCACATGACCCGGAAGCTGCACTCTAGCTCCCTCGGCCAATAAAGTGAGATGAGCGCCACAACCCCAGAGTCGGTCACGACTGGACCTAATGGTCAGGGGTCCCTTTACCTTTTTACCTTTTTAATGCGGTTTGAAATATGTTTATGTAGTTTTCCAACCTTCATGCCCCGCAGTATAGCCAGAAAGCTGATTTTAAAATAAATTTGCACTGAAATACAAAACATTCTAATAGATGCTTTACAACTAATGTATTTATATGATTCTTAGTTGCAAAAATTCTAAAAGCAACTGAGAAGGATAAAAAGTTAAGATCATAAGGGAGCTCTCATTTGATAATGAAACACAATTGATGATTAACTTGCCATGGGATGCCCGCTGCCAATCACTATTGACATTATAGGGCCTAACAAGTCAACACATTAGTTTTCGGTCTGTTGGTTATGATGCATGGACGCTATAGAGTCAATGTCAATTATTGGAAGGAGTTGTGATGATTTCCATTATTTGTAAATAGATTTTCAGGAATTTAGATACATTTTAAGGTTTGGCACTGAAATAGCTGGTGAAGAATATTCTACACCTTTGATAACCCGACTCCTGTAGTTGTGATTTGCTGTGATGAGAACTTTTGAGTTGATATAGCAGTGTCATAATGTTCAAGTCAGAAATTTCTGTGGATCAGCTATAAAACTAAATTCAACTCTATACTGTACTCAGCTATTTTTAAAAATAAAAAAGTTTTAATTTTTGCCAAATAGACAATGTGAGAAGGCAGATGACAACATTATACAAACTATGCTCAAGTGGAAATAAGATACAGCCTCATTGAAAGAACGTGGGAGGAGGTTGCAGGTCGTAGCTCTATCAGCTGCTGAATGTGCTGGCCACATCCTGCTGGCCGCACATTCTATAAAGCAAATACAAATATTTTAATTACTTTTTAGATTACAAAAGGTGCTTTAGAAATAATTTTACCATAGTCTGCAACAGTTGCCTCCAATACCCTGCCTCCAGATAGAAAATTGCAATATTTAACCCTCCTGAATCTATCATTGGTCCAGTACTACTTCACATAGAGGATATAGTAAAGGTAAAGATAAAGGACCCCTGGACAGTTAAGTCCAGTCAAAGGCGACTATGGGGTGTGACGCTCATATTGCTTTTCAGGGCGAGGGAGCTGGCATTTGTCTACAGACAGCTTTCTGGGTCATGTGGCCAGCATGACTAAACCACTTCTGGCACAACAGGACACCACAACGGAAATCAGAGTGCATGGAAACACCGTTTACCTCCTTGCCACAGCAGTACCTAATTATCTACTTGCACTGGTGTGCTTTCAAACTGCTGGGTTGATAGAAGCTGGGACAGAGCAACGAGAGCTCACCCCATCACACAGATTCAAACTCCCAACCTTCCGATCGGCAAGCCCAAGAGGCTCAGTGGTTTAGACCACAGTGCCACCTGCGCATCCTCCAACAATTCAAGCAGTAATTTTTACGTTCTTGTAAGAATGCTGTACCATCCAATACATTTTCTACACTGCTTGCTATGACTATGGCTGCCCTCTCTAGTATTCGGGAGCAAATGATAACCCTAACTAACCATCCTGAAAGGTTTTATACAGAGATATTTATAGTAATTTAACCTTTTAAAACTGCTAGCAGGCTTAGTAGCAGTAAAAAGGGCCATGGTTTCCTTTCTTCATAGGCACATTAAATTTTCAGAGCTACAGTGGAAAAATAAATCAATTGAATACATGCATATAGGCATGAATAAATGTAAATAAAAATATAAATGCCGCAGCACCTAGGTTTGAAATGTATTACTGGGTAAAAGAAATGGAATTGCTTCCATTAAATAAGTTAAAGAGAAACGAGAAGTAGTATACGAGAAGAGATAGAGGTTAAGTGGTACCAAACATTCAAGACACCAACATTTGCCTTTATATGTACACACACACACACACACACACATGATATAATGAAATATATAATATAATTATAATATTGTGTGTTATAACAATGTGTTATATAATATGATAATAGTACCAATGTATAATTATATATAAAAAGTAGATGAAGACATCTTGAATGTTTCTGCTGCTCCTTTGCCATGGTTCTTGCCATAGCTGTTTTTCACTTCCTTATTTCCCTACAAATGAGGCACTAAACCTAGCAGGGGAACATAGTAAAAAGGTAAAGGGACCCCTGACCATTAGGGTCCAGTTGTGACCGACTCTGGGGTTGCGGCACTCATCTCGCTTTATTGGCTGAGGGAGCTGGCGTACAGCTTCCGGGTCATGTGGCCAGCATGACCAAGCCGCTTCTGGCAAACCAGAGCAGCGCACGGAAACGCCGTTTACCTTCCCACCGGAGCAATACCTATTTATCTACTTACACTTTGACGTGTTTTCAAACTGCTAGGTTGGCAGGAGCTGGGACCGAGCAACGGGAGCTCACCCCGTCACGGGGATTCAAACCGCCGACCTTCTGATTGGCAAGTCCTAGGCTCTGTGGTTTAACCCACAGTGACACCTGCGTCCCAGCAGGGGAATATAGAGATTGGATAAAGAACTGAATATATTTTCTAAATCACTTACTTCCCCATTCCTGTCTCCATAGGCACAAACTTGCCCTACAGTTTTCCCGCTATGTTCTCAGCTCCTTCTGGAATATATTTGCAGTAGTGCAGTAATAAACAGTCATAAATGATACTTTTCTGGGAGAGGTGCCTTGGAATGATGAATGCACCTCTGATCTGCGCTTTAAAATCTGGAGGGTGGGTTATAGAGGCTTTTTACCCCACTCATGGGATGCGGGTGGCACTGTGGGTTAAACCACAGAGCCTAGGACTTGCCGATCAGAAGGTCGGCGGTTCGAATCCCCATGACGGGGTGAGCTCCCATTGCTTGGTCCCTACTCCTGCCAACCTAGCAGTTCGAAAGCACGTCAAAGTGCAAGTAGATAAATAGGTACCGCTCCGGCGGGAAGGTAAACAGCGTTTCTATGCGCTGCTCTGGTTCGCCAGAAGCGGCTTAGTCATGCTGGCCACATGATCTGGAAGCTGTACGCCGGCTCCCTCAGCCAATAAAGCGAGATGAACGCCGCAACCCCAGAGTTGTCCACGACTGGACCTAATGGTCAGGGGTCCCTTTACCTCTACCTTTACCCCACTCATATTCCAGAATATGCAGAGGTTGCAACCACAGTAGTTCAAACAATTATTTCACATATCTACCACTCATTCTTCTAAGTTATTGTTCACATGCCAGAATGATATTTATTATATTCAGGTGTTTAAAAATAATTTAAAGAAACAAAAACCAGCCTATGAATGTGTCATGGTCATTTAGGGTTTTTCAGAAAAGTAATGCTTTGTCTATAAACACACCAACCCCCCCCCCCCAAATTATGACCAACAGTTTCGGCAAGCAACACAAAAACACTTTAGGAAGAAAAAGGAACCCAGGCTAAGGGTATTCATAGCTGCAGAGGGTGCCAACAGCAATTAATTACATCATTCAGTGCAGACTAGGAGATAATTATCCAGATAAGGTCAAGGCTTACATTGTCCTCAAGTGCTTTGATAACTGTTTATTAAAGCAACTAATTTCAAGTTGCATTGTGCCAGAAGCTGGAAACTTGCATACATTTATGGCAGTACAAGTAAGAGTAAGCAACTTAAGAGTTTCTATATCACACTTAGGAGTATACAGAATGAGTTTTTTAGGCCCTTATGGCCTGTGGAAAAATGTGTGATAATGGAAAGATCTACAGAGAATAATCCAATGATACATTCAGTTGATAGCTTGTCCATGGTCCCTAAAGGAAATATATTGATGAAATTAAGCTAGGTTTGATACCTGCTAGTCAGCTTAGTTGGTGCAGGTGGCAAATCTATTTCATATGTATAAAACGTTTTATACGTATAAAAAGTGAAACATACTAAGAAAATACGGAATATCAAAATAGAGCAGCATAAATAAAAGGAAAACATTGTGCTATGTGATTCAGATGTTATTTATTTATACCACACCCTTCATCATAAATAATCTCCTGGTGGGTCACAATAAAGCAATGTAATTATATATATTATAATCATTAATACATTAAAATAAGAAATTCTAGCATTCACTCACTTTCTTATCCTACAAGCTGTTACTACACTATATTTTGTCTGGTGCTCTGTTCTAAAATTATATATTAAAAAGAAAGAAACTCTCAAATTATCCAGGAATATTTGCGCATAATCTCTCATAAACATTATACTTCATAGGAAAATAATTTTGCATACTTACATGCTTAATTTTCCTTGTAAATCAGCTTCACCCCTCCAGTTTTAAAGGCAATTTATTAAAAAATTATTGTATATGGACTATAAAATATAGTCAATTTACATATCCCTTTTAGAACTTTCATAACTTTCTTATATATTTAATGCACAATTACACACACAACAGCAAAGAAATTAAGTGGCATGCCCTTGTTCTTATTTTGCTATCCCCGTAAATTAGGCATAGATGGTCTGAAGCGCAACATCAAAAAAACTAAGATAATGGCCACTGGTCCCATCACTTTCTGGCAAATAGAAGGGGAAGAAATGGAGGCAGTGAGAGATTTTACTTTCTTGGGCTCCATAATCACTGCAGATGGTGACAGCAGTCACAAAATTAAAAGACCTGAAGCTGAGGCTCCAATACTTTGGCCACCTCATGAGAAGACTCCCTGGAAAAGACCCTGATGTTGAGAAGGATGGAGGGCACAAGGAGAAAGGGACGACAGAGGACGAGATAGTTGGACAGTGTTCTCAAAGCTCCTAACATGAGTTTGACCAAGCTGCGAGAGGCAGTGGAAGACAGGAGTGCCTGACGTGCTCTGGTCCATGGGGTTATGAAGAGCTGGACATGACTAAACAACAACAGCAACAGCAACAACCAATGTTTCAGTAGACTCAGTAGACCTTGGATAAAGGAATACCAGCCAGTGTGGTGTAGTGGTTAAGAGCGGTAGTGTCGTAATCTGGGGAACCGGGTTCGTGTCTCCGCTCCTCCACATGCAGCTGCTGGGTGACCAGTCACACTTCTTTGAAGTCTCTCAGCCCCACTCACCTCACAGAGTGTTTGTTGTGGGGGAGGAAGGGAAAGGAGAATGTTAGCCGCTTTGAGACTCCTTAAAGGGAGTGAAAGGTGGGATATCAAATCCAAACTCTTCTTCTTCTTCTACAGCAGTGCTTCTGTTAAGGAATGCCTCCCCCTTGTGACTGATTTTTCCAGTAGGAACAGCTCAACTTGAAACAGCACTCACTCCAATTTAAAAGTTGCTCTTCCCTCTTCTCTGCAGCCACTCGCTCAGAGAGACCTGCCTAAATTAAATCCAGAGGGAATAAAATAATAGAGTACCATTCAGACTCCTTATAAGATTTATTGGAGCATCTGAAATTATTAGTGCTTCCTCAAGTCTCTCTATAAATTCAGTGATGGAGCAAGAGAAGTGATAGCTCTTGCTTCTCCCTCCCCCCTTTTTTGTACAGAGGAGGAAATCTTCACCTGATCAGGAGGAGATATTAAATGATCCTCAAATGATTGATATACAACATAGCTTCAAACCATGGGGAGATAAATCAGTAGTCAGTGTTTTATGATGAAAAAAATCAAGTTCTCTGGGGAGCTATGAAGAAAAGAGCCTGCGGAATGGATATGTAAGTGCCACAGCAAACTTTGGCTCACAGGGAAATTCAGGTTGGTTCTGGGCACAGCAAAGAGGGAGGCAGACTGGATCTGGGTCAACAACAAGGGCAAAAAGAATTACAAAGGTCAACTTAGCAGCTTTTGTAACAAACACTTGGACATAGGTCAACTGTTAGTAGTTTTGCATTGCACTGCATTGTATTTTAATTGTATTATTATTATTATTATTATTATTATTATTATTATTATTATGGCATATATTACAATGTGTCAGTATAAAGCCAGTTACTAAATAAGCAAAAGTTGGGAGAAAGTCTGGCTGTTCATCATGCTCTCTTAAGGGAGGTTGCTGCATTTGCCACAGTGAACTGATTTGTTGAAGCCTGTCCTGCATGAATGAACTTTTGTCATTTAGAACAATAGAATGATAATGTTTGCTAAGGATTTCCTACATACACTGGACTGTATTAGCATTCATAGTCCTAAGAGGTTGTAGTCCTATGGAAGCAACACTATCAACTGGCCTGCCAGCCAATGGCTAATGGTACTATGTAGGAAGTCAGCAACAAAAACCAAACACTCATGCAGCTGAAGTTGCTTTCGTAAAGGGCAGGACAAGCGTTTATGACCACAGATTCGAAGCTTACCAGAATCTTGCTTGCCTAAAGGTGTCAAGAACATGGTTTATGCTCCTGATTAAACCTCTCACATAATCTCACACCATTATCTGCCTTCATCCAATCCCATAAAACGCCTTTTGAAGCAGGTTGCTTCGCTCTGTTTGCATGACAAACCTGGCCCCGTTGAGTATATTTGAAGCCAAGTATGAACAAATAAAACTTAAGAGATAAGTTTGCTTTTTTCGTGTGTGTCTGAAAAAAAACACACCTTTCTAGGTTAGTTTGTTTCTCCATAAACTAATGAACTCATAGTTTGGAGAATGTCTTTTTGCTCATTTTGGATATTCTGCTCCAGAGTAGGAAAGTTTCATTAATAGCTGGATCAATAGATAGATCAATAAAAGAAAGTGAAAACAACAGGCTAATAGGATTCGAAAGGCTGATAGGATCATGTCATGCTGGAAGAAATAGGGCATGAATACCAAAGTACCACTTTACTAGAATGCACCCTTTTTTCAGATCTACTTAGTTCATTTATTGTCTTAAAAATCCATAGCATGAACTGCAGCAACAAAATTTCAGCCATTGTGGTTAACTGCTCTGAACAATAGGGAAGAATATCCATGAAATCCTGCTGATTTCATGGAAGTTTAATTGCAAAAGTAATTGAAGGCATACATTTAACTTGGAGGAGTGACTACACTGATTCCTTCAGGCATAAAATTAAAAAAGTTAATTCAGAGTTGCTGTAATACCTATTAGCTACCTGCAAATTAAATTCAGGAAATAGAAATAAGGATTCAAAAATAATTAGATATAATCAGATATAATTAATGAATGGATATTTCATTTAGCTGTTGGAGGCATAGACAGTCAAAGCTACTTATCTACATTGTTCTCAGATGACACAAGATTATTGACATTTGTGCAACCATATATTGCTTTCCACAGACGCTACATTTTTCATGAAATTTTACTTGTGGTGCGTACAAATCTATTTGTATCCCAGATATGAGAATCACACCACAAAACATGGATACTGTAGGCAGGGCTGGACTTTGGCAATACGGTGCCCTGAGCAAGGACAAAATTTGGCACCCCCCTAAACATTTCTTATTTTCACAATATATAATTGTGCAGGGGAACCTCACACCAGCCTAAATCCAGCGCTGCTGTAGGATGTTTAACAAAATAATTTTAAGGGCTCAAAATTATTAGAGGTCTGGAATGAATGCATATCACAAAACTACCATTCAGTTTTCACAAAACTGTTGAACAGATTCATTTGGGGTCTGTTCTACAAGTTATCAGATCAAGAATTTTGAAGAGCTTCACAGTTCAATGGTTCTCAACCCTCCCTGCCCACAAACAAGCTGAAAACTGCTGAGGGTCTAATGATTTTTCTGCCTGTTGTAGCAATCATAATGTGCTGTTCTAGATGCTGTATTATTTTTAAATGTATCCCCCCCAATTTATTTCTTATGTTGTATTTTCTTGTACAGTGGTACCTCAGGTTACAGACGCTTCAGGTTACAGACTCTGCTAACCCAGAAATAGTACCTCGGGTTAAGAACTTTGCTTCAGGATGAGAACAGAAATCGTGCTCCGGCAGCGGGAAGCCCCATTAGCTAAAGTGGTACCTCAGGTTAAGAACAGTTTCAGGTTAAGAACGGACCTCCGGAACAAATTACTGTAAGTTCTTAACCCAAGGTACCACTGTATTACAATTAGAATTGTAACATAATTGTCCCAGTAGGGCAGCCATTTTTTAAATAAAAAAATTACATATAATTACCAAGAATGCTTTGGGAAATGCTGTGTCATCATGACGAACCAGAATTCCCATCAAGATGTTCTTGGTAAGAAATGATGCCCAGCTGCTACTTCTGCTTCCATCTCTGTTGCTGCATTGAGCAGTGGCAAAGCTTTCTACCAATGAAAATGAATGAACTTATGACACCAAATATCTATCATGGTGATTTCTCTTTTCCCCACCCCTAACCAAATATGGGAAAAAAAATTATCCAGACTCTCCTTAAAGTCTCTGTAAATGACCCTCCTTTTGTGAAAGATCAATGCACATCAACTCTTCCTGCTTTCCCTTCTTTATGATCCTTACCCTTTCAAATAGATTTGGTCTAGACAGACCTTCGAACGGAAGGCTGCCCTTTGTATAATACATAGTCACACCAATGTATGTGTGTATGTGTGTGTGGGCGTGCCACCAACATCTAGATTTCAGAATTCAAATAATGGAAATTAAACCCCTAGTCCAGAAAGCTAGGAGCCATTGTGAGCCAAGATCAAAATTCCTTAAATTTAAGTGTGGTTCATCTCACCCGAGTGTAAATCTGACGCATGTGAAATTGAATTATGAAAGCAGGTTAGTTAATCCATAACCTCTGTGGTTAGCAAAAGCAGGGTTTTTGTTTGTTTTTTTAATGTAGCTCATCCAGATAGAATTGAATGAGCATAAAAAAATGAAGCATCAAGTTGTTGTTGTTTATAAAAAGCAAGCATATGCTCCGAGTATTCATCCTTTTAAAGAATAGCCCTGGGGTTGTTAGAATAAGATGGGAAATGGAATTAAGGAGTGCAGAAAGTGCTTTTCTGAGTTATGCCAGCTAGAAGTTAGTTCAACGGGAGTGAGAGGAAAACATACAGTCTGCTTGTAGCATAAATGCAATATATTAGGTGATAAAAACTTTCCACAGCACAATGCTCCGAGACTACTTTGCCTTTGGCCCTAAATTTTTTTTATTTATTTGCGAGCCTGGGATATTGCTACGTTTAATTCTAGAAGGAGACAGCAAATTTCTTGGGTGAGTGGAGAACAACTGAAAACATCCGAGATTAAAACAAAGAAATCTCGAACTCACCAAATAGATGAAATAACATGCCGCAAAGTTTGTGACACAGGAAACAGGGTAGTGCATAGACTATGGAACACGCTTCCACAAAAGGCAGTGGTGGCCAGTGACTTGGATGTCTTTAAATGAGGATTAGACCAATTCATGGAGGATAAGGCTATCATTGACTACTGACCACAAAGGCCATGTCCCACTGTCAGAAGCAACATGCTTCTGAATACCAGCTATGGGGAATTTCAGGTGAGCAGAATGCTGTTGTACTCAGGTCATCCTTGTGTGCTTCCCACAGGCAATGTCACAGTCCGGTTCACAGGTGATTGAAGTCCCGGCAGGGGACGTCAGGACCGGGGGGGCAAGATGGATGGGTGGGGGCAGGAACAGGGGTCCAGAAGCCAGGAGTCAGGAGCCAAGAGTCCGAGGGTCAGAGAGCTGGGAGTCAAGAAGCAAAGGGTCCGAGGGTCAGGAAGCAAGGAGTCACAACGTCAGGGGCCCGAGGATCAAGAAGCAGGGAGTCAAGAAGCTGAGGTTCAAGGATCAGGAAGCAAGAAGCCAAACACTGCAAGGCAGAAAGTGTGTTGCTGTGGCAAAGAGCCAAAGGCAAAATGCTGACCTTATATCCCTTCCCAGCTCTTGCCACCAGCTGCTGTGAGTTACCAATCGGCCTCACCTGTGAGGCCGTGCCTTGCCTCTTCAGAACAAACTTAGGAAGGCCCCAGTCCTGCAAAGTCCTATTGGTCACAGGGCCTGGCTCCTGCACACACACCTGACAGGCTACTGGCTGGCCACTAAGAGAAAAGGATGCTGGACTACCTGGACCATTGGCCTGATCCATCAGGTTCTTTTATGTTCTTATAATACCTGAGGAGGAGTGACTCAGAGAGAATGCCCCCCCCCATTCGAGTCACATAATTTCATTTAATTGATCTAGCTTTAAGGGGAAAGAAATAATAGGTCGCTCTTATGTTCCCACACTAGATCATTATATGGCCCTTGGGTGCAAGCTTTTCCTGTCTCATATAGCCAGCTCCAATAAGAGCTTTTTTACCATGTAAATGACAGAATGCAACTCCCAATCTGGACTGCGAGTGCAATAGGGACAAAAGGTTGAAGTTATCCTATGCCCCACGCCAGGGTCCCAATCCAGATCAGGCTCCCTGCACTACTTGGGTGGGTGGGGGAATCTTGTACTGAAGGGAAAAATAGACAGACATGCTTTTGGCCTGGTGCAGATATAACCCTGGAAATCCCCAGGAAGATTTTTTCTAAAGAAGTATTGTTTGTTCATTTATGTATACCACCGTTTCAGAGGAAAGACCTCCCAAGGACACTTGTAAGCATAACTAAAATACTATTAAAAACCAATTTTAAATGCATGCAGAATGAACTCAAAATAGCAGCAGTTCAAAAACCCAGCACAACCCTTTTTGCTTTGGTTTTACTAAAAGGTTTCTAAGTTTGGGGCTGTATGTTCTCAGTGCTGGTGGTCGGAGCTGGTGGTATGGAAGTAGCCTTGGGAGTGCACACAATTGTACCCTTCTTTTTTTTATAATATATTTATTAAGGTTTTAGGAATTTATATAAAATAGAAAAAACAGAACAAAAAACAAGAACAATAAAAATACATACAAACCAAACAGAACACATACAACAACAAGTATAATTTCAATCCCTTATATTCATAAAACTTACTTTCCCGACCTCCTCATACCTCCCCTTTCTGTATTCCATTCTCTAATTAAGTCAATTCAGCAAATCCTTCCCCTAATTTCTGTATAATTTTTAACCTTTCTTTTCTTAATCACATAATCATTACAGCTTTTAACCACTTAATTTCTGAATCAACATCGTTCTAGCCTTCAATAATTTTACAATGTTTCCTAAGATAGTCCTTAAATTTCTTCCAATCTTCTTCCGCCGTCTCTTTTCCCTGGTCTCGGATTCTGCCGGTCATTTCTGCCAGTCCCATATAGTCTATAACTTTCATCTGCCATTCTTCCACAATTGTACCCTTCTTCCACTTTATTCTGGCATGAATTCCCACTCCCTTAAGTAGCCTGAGTGTGCCTGAATTCATGTCTTGCTGTGGGCTTCTCATAGGCATCTGATTGCCACTGTGTGTACTGAATGCTGTCCTAGATGGGCCTCTGTTCTGATTCAGCAGGGCTCCTATTACATTTTCCTTAACCATGGTTTAGGATTACATTTGCGCCAGTGCTCACTGTGGTTAACACTAAACTAATCCGGGTTTGCCAAAGCTCTTTGGATGGTTTGGATGATACTCAAATGGTCTGATCAGGTCCATCGCATATCTGGAGCCAGCAAAGAAGTCCTGTCTCATCCATCTGGAAAACGGCCTTTCTAAATGCAGTCCATGAACTTACACCAATCTCCCATGATTAACTGCTAGATAAGAACAGGGGAATTCACTATGTAATTTTAGTACCTGCACATAGGATTTTACCCGTGGAGGCTGCATTTAGGCCATCGCCGTATAGTTGGCAAAGGTGCTGTTGACTGAAGATGAGATCGGATCAGTTTCATCTGAGCTGGCCCAAAATTGTGGTCAAGATGGGAATCCCGGCAAACGCTAACCATGATATGTGTTTGGTGCTGATGTACTACTAATCTCTGGTAAAGGATGGGGGACTAAATGCATGAGCCCAGTATGGACTGACTCCAACTTTCAAACCAGGGTCTGCTGGGAATTAGAATTCCAATTGCAGTGTATTGCAAGGCAGAGGTTATTCCCCCCTCCCCTCTTAATGGAAATGATTCCTACTATTTGGGGAAATTGTCACCTGTGTCTGAATTGTAAGGCTTGCAGTAGAGCAGAGCTGTGAAACCTGAGTTCTAATCTGATTTGGAACGTAATGCAGATTGTAGTTTACTTATAGCTTGTATGACCTGTGGCTTGTGTTCTGTGTCTTTGCTTGAGCATCCTACATGAGCAACCTTGGATCAGTGGTGCAGGAACTTGTTAATACCCTGAGAGGCTTCTGGGATGGTAGAGAGAGCCTTGGGAAATAGTTGTAGACCTTTTTATTTTATTTTTTTATGTGTTCTGAATGCAGGCTCCTGTCCCGTCCCCCCTGCTGTCAAAAGCTCTCTGCCATTCTAATCATTCAGAATCTGTTAACCTATCAAGCATGTGGCTGGTGGCCATACCCAGTTTGCCAGCCATGTGTTGCATCCTGCCAACTACCCTCCTGATTACCCTCCTGTTTTTATGGCTCCAAGCAATCCTCGGAAAACCCAGGGGTTTATCAAGTTCGCGGCAGGCAGCAGTGCATGGCAAGCATGTGATCAGCAGGACTGTGTAGTTGAGCCCTGTGATGACTATGTTCAGTGGGAAGGCAGCTCAGAACACTGCTTGCTGGTTGCATCTCGTAGTATCTGCATCCAATTTTTCTCTTCTCCTAGAGCAGGAGTGGGGAAACCTTTGGCTCCCCAGATGCCGCTGAACTACAGTTCCCATCAGGCCCTGCAAACATGGCCAATGACTAGGGATGCTGGGGCTTGTAGCTCAGTAACATCCAGAGAGCCAAAGGGTTCTTTACATCCTTTCTAGAGTTTACATTGGGTGGGGTGTTACCTTATTTATTTATATTAAACAAGATTTATATACTGCTTAAAAGGGACGTGGGTGGCACTGTGGGTTAAACCACAGAGCCTAGGACTTGCCGATCAGAAGGTCGGCGGTTTGAATCCCCACAAAGGAGTGAGCTCCCGTTGCTCAGTCCCTGCTCCTGCCAACCTAGCAGTTCGAAAGCATGTCAAAGTGCAAGTAGATAAATGGGTACCACTCTGGTGGGAAGGTAAATGACATTTCCGTGTGCTGCTCTGGTTCGCCAGAAGTGGCTTAGTCATGCTGGCCACATGATGCGGAAGCTGTATGCCAGCTCCCTCGGCCAATAAAGCAAGATGTGCACTGCGACCCCAGAATCGGTCACGACTGGACCAAATGGTCAGGGGTCCCTTTACCTTTATATACTGCTTGATTGTAAGAAAACACTTTAAGTGGTTTACAGAAACAACATGTTACATTAATAACTTTAATTTTCATTTTTCATGAATCTCTGACATAGAGTCGAAAGGATCCAAAGGATCATAGACAGGAGAAGGTGGAAGGGAGGTGCCTTCACCTCAATTTTGATGATCCCCTTTCCCTCCTGGCCCTCCACATCACAGTCCACCCCCTTCATGCAGATCCATGGCCCCTGGAAGATGATTTTTCAAGGAGAATTCAACAGCTGCCAGGGAGAGCAGGGGTTGGTAAAATCACCTTCTACTCACCCCTCCCCTCCCCAGCACTTTTGGGGATCCAACCCAGGGCTAAGGAAGATAAACTAGAAGCGGCTTAGTTTCCTCCTCTTCAAAGCTGCCTCACACTTTATTTTATTTTATTTTTGTAAATAATTTTTTATTGATTTTCACAATTGAATTCCACATTGAATCACAATAGTACTTTCTCCCACCCAAACCCCAAATTCACAAATACCTTTTTCAAAACAGATAGGTAGCCGTGTTGGTCTGCCATAGTCAAAACAAAATTTTTTTTTCCTTCCAGTAGCACCTTAAAGACCAACTAAGTTAGTTCTTGGTATGAGCTTTCGTGTGCATGCACACTTCTTCAGATACACCACTGTATATCAAGAACAAACTTAGTTGGTCTTTAAGGTGCTACTGGAAGGAAAAAAATTTTTTGTTTTGACTATGGCAGACCAACACGGCTACCTATCTGTAACTGGAACTATGGAAGGCACCACATTGAGCCGCATGAAATGGAAGTCCAGGTATCTGAAGAAGTGTGCATGCACACGAAAGCTCATACCAAGAACTAACTTAGCTGGTCTTTAAGGTGCAACTGGAAGGGAAAAAAAAATTTGTTTTGACTTTTTCAAAACCTTATCTTTAAGGTTCTTTATATATTCCCTCTTCTGGGTTCTTTATATAGACAAAATTCTTCTGCATTTCCATATTCACGCTTAACCAATTATTGTTTCTCTTAATTTATCCAAATTTCTACTGATTGCTAGTGTTTAGTCAAGTCCGACTGATGTTTCAGCCTATTTGGAATACCCTGCAATCGAACAATAAACATTTCCCATTCTTTCCCCTAACTTTAGCATACTTAAATTTCACTGGAAGGCGACACCTGTTGAGTCAGATTTGAAATCCTGCTCCCCTTCCTCCCAGGCTTTTCTCAGTCTGAGTCTGTAGTTTGGCCTTGTTCTAACCGCCAAGGCATCCCCAACAATACCTTATGAGTTTGGCAAGGTCATCAAGGCGCGCTTTCTCAGGTAGTAGAGCTGTACTTTTTCTGTACTTTTCCACCCTCCTAACCCTTTTTCCTCCAGCTCTACTACCTTGTATACGTTTATACAATTTAACATAAAGTCCACATTTCAAATTAATTCTAGATTTTACAGATATTTACTTTAAAAAGAAAACAAAGAGCAGTATGTCCAAAAAGAATTCAGTTTAATTATCCAGCGGTAAGAGAGTACTTGCTTTTTATTAGACCTATTTTCTTAAAATGTCTCAGAATGATGTGAGAGATTGCAAGCAGTTAAAAATCCTTATGATTTCCTCCTTTTAAGGGGTTTCCAACAGATTCAGCCCTTCCAAAATTCCAGCCTCTTTTGCTTATTTCAGTTCCACATTAGAGTTTCAGTTTGTCTTTCGAAAAACAAGTTCAGTCTTGTATAAGTCGCTGAAACCCAGATATATAATTCCATACATTCTCCCAACAGAGTGCACAATACCTTTGTTCCAAGTTTTCTCTGCTGGGTTCAAATTCACCAACAGCTGTAGTTTGAAGTCAAGTTCACAACTGTAAATCTGATAAGTCAGTAACTCCAATAAAAAGCAACAAAGAATGGTTTTTGGTTGCTTTTACTCCGACTTTCCCATAAACAGACAGTATCCGTAAGTATCATAAAGAAAAAATTTAGTAACCTTTTCACTTGCATATTGTTTCCATGCAGTGACAGTTACTAATTAGATGGGGATGGACTTCCTTTTTATTCCCCGTCTGGTGCCGAATTCCACCTAATTAAGTCCGAAAGTAAATCTTCTTTACCCTTCCATCGGCTTAGAAGTAATTTTTGGAAGATCTCTGCTTCAGGCTTGAGCTGAGGCTTCGCTCCCGTGGAGTTGTGATACT
The DNA here is from genome assembly GCF_964270895.1 of Podarcis filfolensis. Lineage (NCBI taxonomy): Eukaryota > Metazoa > Chordata > Lepidosauria > Squamata > Lacertidae > Podarcis > Podarcis filfolensis. The sequence continues at coordinate 14,707,257 of NC_139603.1, forward strand.
GCCATGACTGCAGGCTCAATCACTGCTTCCCCCCAACTCCCCGTACCTTCCAGCACAAAAGGAGTTTGGGGTTACAGGAGAGCCCTTTTGTGGTCTGCTGGACCCCTTGACACCCTGAGCACCCTCTGAGGGCTTTGGGGGGGCTGCGCCTTGCCTTGGCGTTTCTCCGTGGGGCTCGCGCTCCTTTCCGCCATCTGCAGAAACCGGAAGTCCACTGTCTCACACTTTATTGATCCTGCATCACATTCTATGTGTAGTATTTCAAAACCACAGGGAAAGCAGTGGCGCCTCTATTTGCATCTTTACTGGAAATCTGGAAGAGCGTATGTTTCTGTAGTGCGCCTTTAGATTTTGTAATTGTGTCATCAATAGGAAGAACTGATGAAAGAAAAGTGAGAAAAGATCTGCCAGGAAAAAAGAGCAGGAAAGCTTGCTCAGTGGGAAGATGCCCTGTTGTGTTTAATATAACAAGACCTCACATCTCACTAGGGGCATTTCACTTATCAATAGGCTGATATCCACATGGTGAGCAAGTCGATTGGAAGTTGGTCGTACTGACTATACTGGATGTGCACTTTAGTCCGTCTGTCTTGTAATTTTATTATTATTTTTTTTTATTAAATATTTATTGGTATTTTCAAAAAACACACAACAAACAAAAACAAAAAATAAACAAAATAAAAACAACACAAAAAAACATATTCGAAACTAAACAGAAAAATAGAGAAAACACATACAGTTTCTGATACTTATTTTCCTCAACCTTGTTTCTCAGACCTCCTCACACCTCCCCTTCTTGTATTCCAATTTAAATTGTCAATTCAGCAAGTCCTTAACTTATTTCTTCACCTTAACTTAAACATTTATTCTAACATACTGTTATTTTACTTTACTTCTTTTTTTCCATTTCCTCAATTTATTTTTAACAGCCTTATTTTCACTTAATTAAAAAAAAAGAAAAAAAAAACCAATTTCACCTTATTAAAATTACACATCAATACTTATACCTCATTAATTTATTCTTAAACCTTTTTCCTAAAGTCGACCAAAATTTCCCTTCCACGGTTTACCCAATTTCCTTACCACTAACAAAATATAAAACAAACAAAGCAATGCAAATTATCCTTATGTACCCTTTGGATTCCCAACCTCCACCCACCCTTCTCCCGGTTCCAGTCCCCAACCAATATCCATCAGTCTTTATATTATTTATTTAGCCTGGAGATCTCAGGTCCGAGGCCCTTATGTCTCTCTCAGTTCCTTTCTGCCGGTCTCTTTGATAGACCTTGATGTTAAGCCCCAGGTCTCGGAGGGGCTCCGGCCCAACAGAATCGATGTTGCTTCTAGCCAGTCCTCCATACTTAAAAGCAAAAGCAAAGCCTATGGGGTATTCCAACTCTTGTTTCAAATTTCTTTCAAATCCAAATGTCCCCACAGCTCCAGCTTCCACCTTCAACAAATTTATAATCCTCAGGTCTTCAGATCTCCTCAAAAGAGGATCTCTCCATTTTCCAAACTCCCAATCAAACCAGGCTTTCCGCATCCAGTTTTTATTGTCCTTTTTTATCATCATGTCAGGCCTCATATTGTAGCTCTCCTTTGACTCCTGCAAACCTCCATCTCCTCCTTCGTTTTCTTCAAAAAGAATATATTGCTCCATCGTGTCTACGCTTTCGGTTTCATTTATTTGTTCAGTTAAATAGGCTTCCTGTTTCAAATCCTTATCAGACTCCAAGCTGTTGTTTACTGTCCAGTGTAATAGCAATACCTCTGTAGACAAAGCATCATACTCATCTTGTAAGTTTCCCAAGAGAACAAGTGCTCTGTCCAATTCTGCTTGGAATTTAGACACTCCAGCCATTTTTGTAATGTAGTATCCTTGTTACCCCTCTAGGGGGATTTAATTCCTTGATCTTCCTTTCAGCTCAAAAACCAAAAGTCCAGTTATTTTGTATCAACCTTATTTTCAACAAGTTATCCCGAATAAACCAGCAAAAACAGCAGAAACAATGTTCTCTTTTTCCAGCTGACAACTAGCTGACTAGCAGCTCACTTGACAGCTGTCAAAATCTTCCATGCAACAGGCTTTCTCATCGGACGTTCCCGGGTCTAGGGGGGGGGGGTGTAATTTCAGCTCCCAAAATTCTTTTTATCCTCCAGAATATCTTCTTATAATGTCCAGACCGTGAGGTCAGGATCTTTTGTTAAAAAAAAGCAAGAAACAGATTCTCTCGACCTTAGCTGCCCAGTCCTTTGCTTTAAGTTGTTTACAAAGAGGGGGGGGGAACTTCCTTTTTAGCCCCTTCCCGCTCGTTCCAAATCCAAGATAAGAAGTTTTTTAAAGTTCCAATCTCCGTATTACTCACGGGTTGATGTTTTAGAATCCAATCAATCTTAGAAGAAGTTGGCGCTCTCTGTCAATGGCTTGCGGCTTCACTCCGTAGACGAGGCAGTACTCTCAGCACCACGCCTTACCCTGCCTCCGTTCCGAAGCCTTTAAAAAGGCTCCGTCGCGGATTGGGGGGGCGCAAATGGTGCCCGCCGAGTCTCTGTGTTCACAGGCATCCGCGCCTGTGATTTTAAGGGTCCCCGCTTCGCCGCAGCGGCCAGACCCAGACGCTACGGAGCCGATTCCCTCCGGAGCTCGGAGGGAATCCGCCATTAAACAATGGCACCAACCCGGAAGTCGTTGTCTGTCTTGTAATTTTAGAGTCCTTAAGAGGCTGAAATAAAATACCTAGCCCTAAAGGTTGTAGATAGGACTCAGAAAATCTCATTGAAGTACACCCCAGTGAGTGACTTATGCACATAACCACTTGGGAAACTTGTTTAACATCTATGGTTCCTCCTGTTTGTCAGCGGTATTTTAATATAGATGAGATCAAGCTGCTGGCTAAGTGTATTCATCAATGCTATTTTGTTGTGCAGTACATTGAGGTCTACTCTGAAAGAAACATTGGACCGTTAACTTATTTTCCTAAACAAAAACATTGGGTAAAGTTTCTATGTCTACACAACAGAGGTGTGTTATAAAGCACACTGGGGTTTTGGGTGTGCTAATTGGCTATAAAACAAGTGCTTCCTTGGAGTAAAAGGGAATAAAATGCAATTGTGTACTTTTTCTCTTTTAAGGAAATACTTGATGTTGAATTTTTCTTTGTGAGCGTACTGACAATTTGCAGGCAGAATAGAGGCAAAACAAAAGACATGCCATCTCTCGAACCTATTTAAGAACACTGGTATATTAAGGAATAAATAAGCAGTTTGCTTTCCTTCCTAATAAATTGTAGTACAGAAGTCCTCCCCCAAAATGTGCCAAGAACACAACACAATTCTAACCATGTCTACTTAGATGTAACTCCTATGAAATTCCTAGGTAAATGGGGTTAGGATTACAGTCTCAATCATATGACGATATGAATAATAAAATCTATTTTACTTTCCATAGACCACATGCATAATCTCAAGACTTTATTAAGATACCATGCCCAAAAGCAGGCATTAAGAGAGTACTATCATATATTACGTTTCCTAACTGAAAAATACGGTAACTAAACAACAGCAAAGGCATACACTGATTCTTTCATTCTTCGGCCACATTTTATATAGTTTAAAGAATAAGTATCTGGAGGACCTGATTCCCGAGTACATATACAAAACTCTTTTACAACTTCAAAATTTAGCTAGATTGTTTCCTCCTCCTCCTACAGTCTTTCTACCCTGCATTTTCATTTTCCTCTAATATTAGAGTTCTTTACCTAAGGCATTTGTCTCTGATGTGGAACCTTGTCAAATTCTTTTTGAAAATATAACAATACTACATCCACTAAATTTCCCTTATCTTTCCTTGCAGTAATATCTTCAAAGAACTCCAGCAGATTAGTTCAGCATGACCTTCTCTGCCTAAACCCATGCCATCCATCCATCATCAAAGCCTGTTCTTCTAGGTGTTCTCTTTAAACACACCTTTTATGCGAGTTTTTACCGTAAGACCTTTCACAACCAATAATAAACCAACTGTCCTATAGGTAGCATCATTATCTATCTGCTGCTTTTGCACTTCTCATTAGCTATGTCTGCAAATGTCTAACCACCCACTAGGGCAGTTAGCATATTGTTACTTATCAGCCCTGGCTTTCAGTGTGAAAACAATGAGAATGTAACAGCAGCCCTGCTGTTAGACAGAACCAAAGGCCTGTCTAATCTAGCATCTTGCTTCCTACTAGTGGCCCACTAGCAACTCTCTGAAGATATGAGAGTAATAGTCTTCTCCAGAGCCAGCTTACCAATGAGGCAGGATGAAGCACCCTTCTCAGACAGTAGAAGCACATGAGGCAGGGCCTCCCCTGCCCCACAGCTTCCACCTCTGCCACCACACAACCCTTGCCAGTGAGATGGAAGTGTTGTAGCATGTGGTGGTGCTGCTGCTCGTCTTCTCTGCCCCTGGGGTAGAGAAGTGGCAGTGCCTTTAGGAATGCCTCCCTCTCACCTGCAAGACAGGGGCATTCTGGCATGCAGCACTGCCGCTCATCTTCCTTTTCCTGGGATTGAGAAGATGAGTGGTAGCATATTGAGAAGTTCAACTCAAGTGGCGAAGTGGGATGGCCCACTCCATTGTTCCAAAGCTGACTGGTGTTCAGAGACATACTGCCTCCGATCCTGGGAGTAGCATATATAAATAGCCACCATGTCTGGTAGCCATCAATAGCCTTAACCTCTATAAATTTCTCTGATTCCCTTTTAAAGCCATCCAAGTTTCCGGTAATTACCACATCTTGTGGTTGTGAATTCCATTGTTTACATTTTATGAATAAGTACTTTTTTTCTGTCCTGAATCTCCCATCATTCAGCTTCTGCAGAATTATTAGAAATGGAGAAAAGCCTATCCCTTCTCCATTTTTTCCCTACACTATGCATACCTCAATCAAGTTTCCCCTTAGTCACCTTTTTTTCTAAACCAAACAACTCCAAATGTTGTAGCTTTGCCACGTGATGGACTTCTTTCAGCTTCCTGATAATTTTGGTTGCCATTTTCTGTGGATTTTCCAGGTCTAAAGCATCATTTTTGGAATGCAAGACCCAGAACTTTACACAGTATCCCAGGGGTGGTGATACTAGAAATCTGTATAAATGCATTATAATATTTTCAGTGATGCCAATGCTTCTCTTATATGGCTAGTAGTTCAACAAGTCTGTTGCTGAGGTGGAATATGAACTCGGGGGCCAGACCCAAAATTTTACCCATTGGTTACATGAGCCGTCAGTTGAGGTTCATATATTTATGACTGGATCAGACACTTTATGTGCTTTGATTACAAATTACATGCATAGAACCTTTATTTGCCATAGCAATGTGTACAGTGTACTGATTACATATTAACTTCCTGTTTCTGCAACACAGCTGCATTAGATGGCCTGGAATTCGGCTATAACTGTACATGTCTACAATGGGAGTGCTTTCTCCACTAACCAGTATACCCGAGATTATGTTGCATTTGTATCATGTATTTCCTAGCTAGATACACAAGCAAAATGAAGGCAATGCTGTCAACACACACACAAACAAAGCCTGGAAGAAACTATCTCTTCCAAAGCTGCTGTTGCATGGAAAGTCAGAGTTTATCAGTATGTAACATGGGAAAGAACTGGGAGCAAGCAGAACTCCAATATAAGTTCCAGGGAAATGTATTAGGATAATTCTGTTAATCCTGAAATATGGAGTAACAAGTACAAACAAGTACCATTCCCCCCCATCATTTTCTTTCGTTATAGACATTCAGCTCTCCAGCTAAGAATCAGTAGTGGTTTAGTAAATTATATATAACATTATCTACACACATAAATAAATAAATTCTATATACAGTAATACACCAAGCAGTGATACATAGCGTACTACCCAATTTACTAGGGTCAGCTGATAGTTAGATAATAGTGAATAGGCAAAGGGTGGTGCAGTGTTTAGCATTTTTAGCTTGGGCTTGGGAGAGTTGGGTTCACAATCCTGACCCATGAAGTTCATTGGGTGATGATGGGCCAACAGTTATCTGAGCCTAGCCTACCTAACATAGGAAATATGTCCTGGGCCAGACTTCTCCTTCAGTCCAAACTTACAACACTGGCAAATACACCATAGCTCCTGTAATGAAAAAAGTATTGGAGCTGTGCTCCCCCAAATTCCCACTTTACAACACTGCTACTTGGTGTTTTTTAAGATAAAAATAATAATGATGAGGAACTGGTACTCATGTGCTGGTTCAAAATGGCTGCCATGTATGGTTGAATATTGTAAAAAGAATCTAATCGGAGACCTACTCTGGTGGCCTTCACACCAAGATCACCATATTTCTTAAATTTGCTATGCTGCATAAAATGCCAACATTCCACCACCCTCACTGCCCTTTATTTTAATCAATTAGTGTTTCTTTTATAAACTCTGTTCTACTTTTTCTCTGCTACTTCATTTGACATATTGATATAATTAACGACTGCACCAGTGCTTAGGTAATACTGTACTGTCATTTATTTTATTTTATTTTTCACATTGAATAGCCTTGTGCTGTTTACAAGGCTTTCAGCATTGGTGGCATGCCATTACAGATGTCTCGTACATTTTCACCCAGTCTTCTTTGTTCCAGCTTCACACACAGTGTTCTTGCAGGGCATGTTTTAAAAAGAAATATTTTATATGACTACTGAAATGATATTATTAGAAAGCCAGAGCCCTCTTTTGTTTGGCAGTTCTGTTCACTACATTCCAAATGCTCTCCCATTTCAGCTCTATTTATTATAGCTGATTCCTTTCCAGTCATTAGGTCCAAAGCAGTCCTTGACCTTGCTGTCTGCTAAGCATTCTGCTTTCAGTAATGAAATCGTCTCTACTTTTAGGGTATGTAGTCACAACGACTTCTCTTGCAGTCATGTAAAGCTACTTCGGCTCTCTCCCCTACCAGCTCAATCTCCAATCATTCTCTTCTCCCAGTGGCAAACTCAACAATGACAGTTTCTTTTGTCATGTTTAGTGCCCTCACCAATGTCCTAATGCAGTGGGTGAATTCTTTCCCCTAGGCTGAGTGACACAACTGCACAGAGAAAATGAATGATATTGTTGAGGGCAGGATGAGGGGGATGAAGTGAGGTCCTCCTTAGGAAAGCAATGCTGTTCCTCACCCATTAGAACAAGTTGTGCATTGGTAAGGAACTTCAAGAGAGTCCATCAAACCACATCATACAGTTCTCATCCCAGCAGCTAAACAGAATGACTAGACTGCTTAAGATTTGGTTGTTTCAACTTTGTATTGGCTGGACAAAAACTAGAACTTAAATCCCATTTGACTGGGTTTCATTTCCCCTTTGCCCCAAGTGTCATAGCTGTTGTTGAATCTTTAGTTCAGAGCTGTAAAATCCAAATACACTGTAGGGACAGCAAATGCCTAGGGATCGTATCCCTTTTTTCCATTTGAAAATAGCATATGCAATATTCTGCCCACAGTAACTGTTTCACAGTTGGCAAGGTTCAGCCAACTTTGAACCTCAAGTCTCCTCAGAGGAGGAACAAGATAAGCAAGTTCCTCTAGCAGATCTCCCTGACTCAGAGTGCTCTGGATTCCTTGTCAACTCTCAGGCTCTCCTTCATCTCCCCCAGGACTACAGGAGCAGAGGAGATGGCGAGTCAGACAGGAGGGCCAGAGCTGTCATTGAGGTCCTTGGATATTTGCATGCAAGACTACTTGGGAAAGGAAAGCACCTGGTTGGATCAGGGCCTGGCTGAGAGCCAGGAATGGGTGGGGACTTCAGCTCCTATAAAGAAGAAATGTTTGGGCTCGATTTAGATTGCTGGTGATGACCTACAACACATTAATGGACCCAATAAATCTAACAGACTGATTCCCTCCCATGCTCCTTTGCAACAGGGGTGGGGGAAACCAGTGACTCTCCATATGTTCCTGGACTACAAACCAGCCAGCATCAGCCAGAATGGCCAATGGGTAAGGATGATGGATGTTGTAGTTCAGCAACATCTAGAGGGCCACAGGATAGCCACACATGATTCTCAATCCTTGAGTTAGGAACTATCTTAATAGCTATAATGTAAGCCTCCAGAACCACAAGATTTTTGGGGGACTTTTCCTCAGCTTTGAAATTTCCTTCCCTTGAAGACTTGCTATAGTCCACACAATGGTGTCTTCTGGAATCAGTGTAATTCCCTTTTCATTAAATTGTATTTTAGTAGCTGCCAAAAGGGCAAAAGGAAGGTTCAACCAATATGATTAGGGGTTGTGATCAAGGCTGCGTTCTTACGAACACTTACATGGCTGGAAGCCCCATAGAATGCAGTTGGACTATCCAAATATGTGTGTGCTAGAAGATATTTTCATCCCTCTCAAGTCATTTGGATACAGATACCCAAAACAAGTGCTACTGTACAGCCTCTTCCTGTCACAGGAAAGCAATGCTTGAAAGGTTGCAACACCTACAAGAGTGTATTCCTTCCTTCCTCTCCTGTACATGTTCACACACTTAAATTAATCTGTTTAAACATATTCAACTCAGAGCCAGGCTCCCAGCTGCCTGAATTTGAAAGGTTACAGAACCATTTTACCTCCCTGCTGGATATTTTTCAAGAACAATTCTTTATAAAACCACAGTTGTGTGGCTCTACTTCTTAAAGCAATGCTTTTGAGAGTAACCTATCAAATTGTTTGTGATAGTTCATTGTTCCTGGCACATGTCATTCTCATTGACATGTTTCTTTGTTTGCACAGTTGTACTGCCAGCATGATTCTCTATCATTGTATACGTATTTTATTTGCGATGCCTTTTTAACTTCATATGGTTTCTGAAGAACTGATGTATTTGGATATCTATAGAAAGGAGATCACATCTTTATTTTATGAGTGTCAAACATCTAAACAAATATTTAGGATCACACAAATCTTTGGAATCAGCATTGCTCGCTTTTCTGGTAGAATTTAATTTATATTGCAATTAAAACAGACTGCTCTGTACTCTAACACCAGCCAATCCCACAAAACATTATTTGCCACCACCTGTGGTGCTTTTCACACTGGGCTGGAGGCCCCTAAAATGTAAATAGCAATTAATCCCTTTTAAAAGGATACCTTACTCTATATTGATAGTACAAAGTAATCCAGTGCAGCATGGAGTGGAATGGGGTTTTGATAGAATTGCGCTGGCAGAATTCCTGGGCTAATTACAGAAGCATTTATTCTCATACCAACAGAACAGGAACATTGGTTTATAAACAAAAAAATATCAAAGCTTGTATTTTTGGCCGGGATGCTTTGTGGCACTAGAAAGCTGCTACTTTGAGCAGTGTATGTTAAGCTCTATTGGTGAGCTACAAAGTCAACTGGCCATCCATGCTGCGTTCAGATACATGCCTTATAAGAAGCCATGACTTTGGTATTGTTTGGTCACATGTTACTCAAGAAAGAATGGAGCACATGAAGGTACCTGCCCAGACTGGAACGCACACCAATTTCACTCTTTGTGAATTTTTCATTTGATAGACAACTATTCAAACCGGTCAACTGACAATTGAAACTGGGACTGATGATACTATATCTTTGACAGTAAACATATGTTATCCTTTGGTTCCAGATCTGTCAATGGTAGGGATTCCCTTCTAGGAGCTACTAATGAAAGCTGTTGGACTATTTACACCTATACCATGATACATATGCTGAAAGCACACCTCTTTACCCTAGACTTTGTCACCCAATATATACTTATATATTTGAATGACTCACCCTCTTTGTGTGACTGTAGATTGTTTTAAACTGGTTTTAATAGAGCCTTTTTAACTTATGCGATCTGCCGCGGGGCCTTATAGTGAAAGGTGGGTAATTTTATAAATTATTATTCTTACTCCAATTTTAGCGCTAAGAACCACATCACTGAGTTCAGAGAAAGGTAGACTGCCTTCTCCTTAAGTGTAAAAGACAGCATTTGTCCCAAACCCATTCCATTCCTGTTGCCTTTTAATGAGCCATCTAAGGGCTTATGTGTGATCTCAGAGCTGTGCTGCTTAGTGTTGAAATCAGATATAAAAGTTCCTCTGACTACCCTTTAGAGGTACTCGCCATAAGGCAGCCAGAAGGATATTTTATCTCAGCATTAAGGACCATAACTCTGAGCACTGAGCTACAGCTCCAAGATTGGAGATCCTTCTGCACAGTGTTTATAACCCAGGGCTGGGGAGGTCTGGATCTGTGCAAAGTTAAAAGGCAACTCTCACTTGCAGAAAAGAGAGGACAAAGCTGAGCAGATTTCTATTGGTTAAATCCCTTAATGCCAACAGCCCTTCACCTTTTGCATGTTCAGACCCAGAAACCTCCCCCTTAAATAAGGACACATTTGACTCAAATTATAGTTTTGGTTTTTGGTAGATTTTAGGCCACAACTTTATTGATTACAGAAGTGTGAGTGGTTGCATAGGCTCTGGTTCGACTAGCTCCCCACACCCTTGCAGGTAGTGCTGATCCAGAGCTCTATCATAGGTCAGCCAAGGGTGAACACCTGAGGCAGGTGAAAAGCCTGGGAACAGACTCCGTCCACTCCCCAGATGCTCCCCTGGACTCAGGCTTGGACACAACCCCCTTTTGGGGGTACACCAAACCAAGTTGAGTTCCTGGATTCCTTTAACGGAATACCCTTCACATAGGGATGGCAAGACCATTTGCCCCTCCCTATCACATGAACCAGTGCCTAGCCACAACCTTACAAGTTGTGACAAATTGCTACGTGGCAGGCGAAACCCAAATGGCCACAGCCAATCAGACAAGTAGGGAAAATTCCTGCCGTGCCCCTGTCCCAACAACAGACGACACACAATGCCCTCAAATTAGGGAGAGGTGGGCGGGTGTTCCGATGCACGAGCCGAAAAAGGAAGCTCTGGGACATGTGCATGGGTTTATATAGGTCCCTCGATCCATTTAGACTGTGCCCCATTGGCCATATTACACCCAGCAACAAGGGACCTATCAATCGGGTGTTATGGCTATCCAACAGATCCACCCACAACCAGGAGGTTAGTCTCCAGGTCTCACCGCAACACGTGCCCTCTTTTAGGGAGGACACGATTTATACAGAAACACGTTGCTGGGGATTTAACAGAGCGCATTATACGCAGTATTCTTTATACACATAACACACATTTTAAACAGCATATTTGGACCAAAAACAAAGCAATTGGTTGTTATCCCTTCAAACATTTAATTCAACTAAATGTTTTCCGATGTTTATAACTTTATTTTCAGCTTGCATTCTGGGAGTGGAGAGTGAGGGGGGGAAATAGAATCCCTACATTTGAAACTGTTTTGATTTGGCATCTCTAAGGTATGATGCATGATCTCAGCAATTATAACTCAATTTTATGCACACGTTATAATGAAAGAAACTTATTGAATGGTCATTCATTTAGCTACGTTCCTGAAACTATGTTCAATTCAGCCAACAACATAACACTAATTTGAATTTGTTATTATTACTTATTCCCCTGATACGGCATGGTATTTTATGCTATTCTGGGTTTCCTAAGCAATCTCAATATCACTTTCTCATTTATTATTTAAAAATTCAGTGTTCCAAATTTGAAAATACGTTTTTGCCTTTTTTCTGTATGACCGGCACCATGATGAATATGCCACTGGATAGTTTAGCATTAACTAAGATTGCGTCCATATTATTTTCAATGTCTTACTTCCATTATTTACCCTTGCCTGCCACCTTCATGCCTTGAAATTAAATTTTCATTAGAGGTATTTCAGTCTATTTACTGTTTGTTAACAGTTTAATTTGGCAAACATCAACTTGCCAATTCTACACTTTTTCTCTATTGCAGAGTCATTTCTTGAAACAACCTTAGCATGACCTAGCTAAACCAGTTATAACTCAATCTCATTAACATATTTTATGCACTTAAGTTTGTTCATTCATATACTTTTTATTTTTCATAGATCGGTAACAGAACATGGCTTGCAGTGTGATTATAAACATCTTTATTCAAAAAGAATTTCCATTGTGTTTTCAAATGTGGATACAAATCCACATGTGAATTAAGTGTGAAGTAGACACTTGACAAATGAAAGTAATATATATTGTTAATTGTATTATTAATAATATAAGGGAATCTTCATCATATTAACTAGCATTGTCAGAACATTTTGAATAAAGGAGCTTATAACAAGTTGCTTTTATATACTGTATAATCATATAGAGGAATACAGAGGAACAGGAGACTCCCAAGCCAATCCCATAATTTCAGCAACACCAACACAGTTGAATTAACAGAAATCTGGTTTGCCTTTTGTTAATAATTTAATTTACAACAAAACAAAAACAAAGCAGAATTCGAATACTGGTGAACATATTAGTCATGGATGAGATATAATATTTTCAGTATGCATGGGAACATGTGATATTTATTCAGCAAATAGAGCATAATTGATGCATTAGTGACAAAGTAATGAAAATATTTTAAGCACACAACCACCAGAGTACAGTGGTGCTTTGGTTCTCGAACTCAAGCCATTCTGGAAGTCCGGTCGACTTCCAAAACGTTTTGAAAACCAAGGCACGGCTTCTGATTGGCTGATTGGCCCTGGAAACAATGCCAACAGCTGAAACGGATGTTTGGCTTTCGAAAAACATTTGCAAACTGGAACACTTCCGGGTTTGCAGCGTTCGGGAGTTGATTTGTTCGTGAACAAAGCCGTTCAGGAACCAAGGCACCACTGTACACTCTGTGACGGATGACGAAGATGTAAAATTAGCCAGCACTGTTTAAGGCCTCAGGTTTTATGCTCTCCCATTGTGTTTTATTGCTGATTGATTTTAATGACTCTATTTTCCTGTTGTTTTCTGTTACATGGTATTGTTTCATAATGTGTTGGAAACAGCCTAACTATTTGTTATTACAGGGGCCTAATTTTTTTTTAAAAAAATAAATGTTAAAAAATGTACCCACCAAGGTTTAACAATTGCTGATGAACTGCAGTGCTTAGGGGTTGACAAGCGACGTGGTCAACACTGGAGACCTTGAAGGAACCAAAATGTCCACGTCGAATGGCAAGTCAGTTGATGGCAGTGATGTGTGTGGAAGGAGCACTCTTCTGAAAATATGGTAGCCCTTTGCTAAAAGGCTGGGGGTTGAAGCAGAGTAGCCTAAATCAGAACAGCACTCTCGTACTTTTAACAGTTGTGCAGTTGATGGAAGAATATTAGTAACTGCAGCTACCGTGCAGGACTGAGAACAGCTTCCCTTACTGAAATCTCCCTCTTCAGAAGACAGTGAAGGGACATGTTCTTCATATGTTTAATCAATCATTGCCAGGAAAGGTCTGTCTTTCTCAAGGAAGGGTGTATTTATTGTTGCAATTGTGAGAGACTTTGCATGGAATATTTTGAGGTGGAGGAGCATGGAACACACAACCAGGAGAAACCTTTACGCATTAAAACAAGCATTCCTTTTCTACCCTTTTGGAACCCTTTGTTCAGTTCCAGTTCTATAATATGCTTCTTTTTGTTTTGTTTCCTATTATTTTCCCCCCTCTTGGGAAATAACAAAACCTACAGTTCCATGTAATGAAATAGTTCAGTCTTCCTGTCAACAGAATTGATTCTACTCATCTTCATATTCTGAAGATGCTGCAGTCTCCTCCTGTCACCAGTGTAATTCCAGGGAGTCAAATGGAATATGATTTAAAGAGGGCAACCTCAGGGTTTGAAGTACCTTAGGGCAATAGGCACACTTGCTGCAGGAACCTCCAGAGCCGCCAGAAACACAGCTTGGAAAATAAAGTTCTTAATATTTCTGAAGCTGAAGTGTCATGCGCCACACTAGAAATTTATCAGGTAAACAGCTGAATGAAGAGGAAACATCAACAGCGTGTCAGAGCAACGGCGAGCACATTGCTAGGAGCTTATCCACATAATGTGTCTCAAATGCAGCGTGGTTCAATAATGCTTGCTGTTTTCAGAGCTGGGAAGGATTTTTTCCTCCAAAAAAGATTTCGCCTTTCCCGTAGCAATAGTCACAGCTTTGGTGGAGAAGGTGTTGGGTGGAATCCTTCTAGTCTAACAATATGCAGAGGGTGAAGTCTCGCATCACCCCCACCCCAGAACTGTGCAAGAACAGGGTACCCCATTAGAGGGGTCTAGTGAGAAGTCTCTGTCCAAAAGCCAAGGCATGAGGCAAATGGTCCATAGAGCTTCCGTCAGAGACTTGGGAGGGTCATATGGGTAGACCTGCAGCTTGTGGATGACCCGTTAATCCTGGGCTTGACCCTGTGCTATGACAAACCTTTAGCAAGGAGGCTATGAGAGAGATCCAACCAATGCCTAAGCCAAATCCAGCCTACATCTGGAAACAATGAAGTTGTGGCCAGTTTTAAAGATCCCAGAATGTTGTCTCGTCCAGTTTGTTCCCCCTCTTGGCTCAGGCCTTGCACCCTGGGGAGGGAATCACTGCGAGTGGGTCCACAATGCAATTTACTCCCCAAGATACAAACACAAAAGGTTTAACAGGTCAGTGTTTCCTAAGTTTCGGGCAGTGGAGACATACTTTTTCATAACTGAAATGGGAGGTACCCTTTTGCTCTAAAGCCCCAAAAGATTTACTTCCAGAATGTGAAAGAACAAAGAAAATACAATGGATGTTGTGGTAATCCTACGGGTTTGATTTCTGACCCAGATTTTGCCAGTGGCGGGGGTACGGACAGGAATTTCTGGTCCCATTATACTGTATACAGATTGCCCCTCAGCATCCCCCCCCCATCTAGTGACCAAAAACTGCTGCTTATATACATATAATAATATAACCTGGCCTAAGGGTAGGAAAGGGACGTGGGTGGTGCTGTGGGTTAAACCACAGAGCCTAGGACTTGCTGATCAGAAGGTCGGCGGTTCGAATCCCCGTGATGGGGTGAGCTCCCGTTGCTTGGTCCCTGCTCCTGCCAACTTAGCAGTTCGAAAGCATAAAGTGCAAGTAGATTAAATTGGTATCGCTGCTCTGTTTCCGTGCGCTGCTCTGGTTTGCCAGAAGCGGATTTGTCATGCTGGCCACATGAAGCTGTATGCCGGCTCCCTTGGCCAGTAAAGCGAGATGAGCGTCGCAATCCCAGAGTCGTCCGCGACTGGACCTAATGGTCAGGGGTCCCTTTACCTTTACCTGTGTAGCCACAGGATCACTGGATGTCTGAGAGAGAATGCTATTTTCTGAGCATGATAATTGCAGGAAACATCATTTTTTCCTCACGGTGGTCACACTTTATTTTGAGAAAAGACAGTTTGGGAAGAGAGTTCGGCAAAATATTGATCCCCTGTCTCTTCCTCTTGTCTTTGGCAATGGTAGTTGAGATAATGCTATTTGAATTAGTATTTTCATTGTTTCCGTTTAAGATGGTCACTTCACAGAATGAATAAATAAATGTAAGAATAGTTTGGGGATACTGATTTTTTGTAGCATTCTTTGGCTTGAGGCACATGCAAAACGACTGGTGAGGTATGTTTTATATAGTAGTTACCAGGTTTTGGATCCTATGGTAAACCTTTGCACATAAGAACTTCATAGGAATATTTGCCAGAGGGTTTAAAAATGTAAAATGCATTACAAATATAATTTTGTGCCTGTGATACATAGAACTAAATTTTATCTGTTTTTGCAGAACAGCATTTTGTAGTCCTACGACAGGGCAATTACCAATCCACGAGAATAAACTTCAAAACAGAGTTGAGAAATAATTTGGCATCTCTCGCTTCAGGGTTGATGGAAATGGAAAACAGTTTTCTTATCTTTTAAACCATAATGCATCAGACAGAGAATAAAAGTGTTGCTCAGAATGGTTAAGAAGCTTTGGCTACTGAATTCAAAGTCGAAGAACTGGACTCGGGAAATTTCAAGTGTTCTTAAAATCTACTCTCAGTACCCTTTACCTACAATAAGCAAGCATAATGAAATTTGGATTATTTAAGCAACAAAGGATCTGTACACACCAGAGTATTAATGCATACGTAGGTCACAGAAATCTGATTTTTCTGTGTGCACTTTTCTGCCTGTTGGTTCACACACAAACACTTTCTATCCCTCTCTAGCTCATTGTTTCCAGTTCATACTGGTGCTTGGTGTTTGGTAATAGGTACAGTGGTACCTCAGGTTACATATGCTTCAGGTTACAGACTCTGCTAACCCAGAAATAGTGCTTCAGGTTAAGAACTCTGCTTCAGGATAAGAACAGAAATCGTGCTCCGGTGGCGCAGCAGCAGCAGGAGGCCCTATTAGCTAAAGTGGTGCTTCAGGTTAAAAACAGTTTCAGGTTAAGAACGGACCTCCGGAACGAATTAAGTACTTAACCTGAGGTACCACTGTATTCACATTGTATGTTGCTGTCCTCTCTAGTATTTTCACACCCGCCCTGAGTTCTGGAAACCTGAAGCCCATCATTGGTATGGTACACAGGCATTTGTTTACTTGCATGAGTGGCCCATTTGTTTTATTTTAGTTTTGAGATACAGGTTTTCTGATATACCAGACTTGTATGAAACAGTGAGATATAAAAATAAAATACATGTGTGTTGCCCCTGGCCCCATCAGCGGCCTACTGAGGATCCTCTCACTAATGGAAGCAGGGGATGTGGCGATAGATGGCACTCAGCGAAACATCACCCCACACAAACACACAGAGAAACCTACCCACCCAATGCAGTTCAGTATATCCATGGTTGGACAACATGTGGTTTTATGTTGGACTTCCCTCCACTTAATGAATCATCCTTGGATTGGGAAAATCCAAATTAAATGGAAGGAATGTGCAGGTTGCCACAATGGCCGCTCCCCACATTAAATGCGTGGTTGTGGGCAGCCCCCTGGACCCTATGTGGCACCATTAGCACAGGCTTGGCTTCCCCTTCCCCAGGTGGGATACCTGGAGGTCTCCACCTACCTCAGCCAGTTGCCCAATCCCGCCTGGGGAGGTGTTGCCAGGGTGATCAGGCCAGGTAGGGGGAGGGACCACCTGCCCACACAATCGGGGGAGGATCTTATCTGAGAATAGTCAGTTGGCTCCAGAGCTTCTCCCACTTAGCCACCCACAGTTAAGATTTCTTTTGCAGGTTAACCTTTTCTCCACAGGTATGTGGGCGCTACTACATCAAGGTCGCTGTTGAAGGGCCGGAAAGGAATTCTCCTGCATTGGCAGGTTTGCCTTTTCCATAGCAAAATGTCACAACTTTGGCAGTATCAGGCCTTGGGCGGAATCCTTTAGTCTATCTTCCCTAAATGGGGCTGGGCGTGTAGCAGTGACCCACGCCCCCCTTCCATAGCTGTCAACTTTCCCTTTTTTCATGGGAAATTCCCTTATTCCAGTGCCGTTTCCCGCTGCTATCCCGGATTGTTAGATATCCCGTAGACTGTCCCCGGAACAGGTGAGGCTGCTGATCCCTTATTTTCGAGGCTGCTAATCCCTTATTTTCAAATTTGAAAGTTGACAGCTATGCCCCCTTCTCTTTGCGGCGGCGATACCAGGGTTCCCCGTTAAAGGGGTTGTTTTGAGGGGAGGCTTTGGCTATACGCCTAGAGGTTGTCATTGCTCTCCCCTGCAACAGCAGCGTAATGGGGGCAGGCTCTCTCTTCTTGAACATATGTTCTCCAGAGCCAGCCCATCCACCCCCCCCCACTCTGGATATCCCTGATGTTCCCCCGATCCGCGGCGGGGGACTGGGAGGGATAAACGCCCAGTGCCTGAGCCAAGGTCTACCCACATCTGAAACATAATAAAGTTGTGGCCAATTTTAATCCCATAGCACGTTGTCTTGAGTCGTTATTCCACACGGGGGCCGCCCAGGGTTTGGGGGACTCCGCCTGTCCACGCAATGCCATGTGGATGACACCAAAAAAGCATGCACACATGGGATGCATCAAATCATAGAATTGTAGAGTTGGATGGGACAACAGGGGTCATCCAGTCCAACCCCCTAGAATGCAGGAATCTTTTGCCCAACGTGGGGCTCAAACCCACAGCCCTGAGATTAAGAGTCTTGTGCTCTACCGACTGAGCTATAGAAGGACCCACATTAAGCTGCCATGTGCACACAGCTAATATCCATTAACTCACTCTTTGTCAAAGCCAGATTTTTATATTAGGGATGGTCAACTTTAGAATGGAGGGTTTTTTTTGGGGGGGGGAGAAAGAATATTCTTCCATATTTGGGGGGGGGGGGGCTTGACAGATGGCTAGAAAGTCACTAACATAAGATCCAAAAAATCAGAGCAGCACATACATAGGTAGCACAGCTATGGTAGGATCTCGATGGGCATACACATAAGCAATTTTAGTTATGATGATGCTAAAGGTATATATGCAGCATTAAAAAAAATACAAAGAAGAGCATAGTATACATTTTATCTCTTAAATAATTTTAAAGGGTATATGCACCTTATGTTTTCTAAATACAAAGACCTATATAATTTTTTCCCCATGGCTGCTGAACAGGGTAATTCATAACCCGTTTTGAATCTGGTACTTCCCAGATTTCTATATTCACTTTCCTGGGAGTAAGGCTGTAATCTTAATCTTATTTACCTGAGAGTAAACCTCACTGAATTTAATAGCACTTTTGAGTACGCATGGTTAGAATTGTGTGTTACAAATCACTGGGATTTACTTATGAGTAGATATAGGGTTATATTGGTACTCTCTCCCACCCTCAAATCCTATTCTAAAAGCAAGTAGTCAGGGGTTACTTAGGTGTCATGGCTCTTATTTGGCAGGAAACTCATATTGATTTTTATTTTTTCATTCTGTGATGCATTTTGAAAATGTGTTGTATGTATTTTTAAATCTGCAGTGTTGCCAATATCTTTGTTTTGCTTTGCTAGTTTATTGTAAAATATCAGAACTGCAGAACGTTGCAGCTGAAGTGGGGGGTGGGGGCTGCATTTCTGGCTTTGTGCATATCTACTTTTCTTTACATGAATGGCATTATATATGGGTATCTTGCTTTTATTCCCAGGAGCTTGAGGTATCCTACCTTCCCCCCTTTTTATCTTCCTAGTAGCCCTGTGAGGCAGGCCAGGCCAAGAAGTTATTGTAGCAGTTATCGCCAATATAGTCATATTGGACTCGCAGCTGTGCATGGAGGCGCAGGTCAATTCTGTGTCCAGGACAGCTGTTTACCAGCTCCATCTGGTATGCAGGCTGAGACCCTACCTGCCCGTGGACTGTCTCACCAGAATGGTGCATGCTCTGATTATCTCTCGCTTGGACTACTGCAATGCACTCTATGTGGGGCTACCTTTGAAGGTGACCCAGAAACTACAACTAATCCAGAATGCAGCAGCTAGACTGGTGACTGGGAGTGGCTGCCAGGACCACATAACACCAGTCTTGAAAGACCTACATTGGCTCCCAGTATGTTTCCAAGCACAACAGTGTTGGTGCTGACCCTTAAAGCCCTAAACGACGTCGGTCCAGTATATCTGAAGGAGTGTCTCCACCCCCATCATTCTATCTGGACACTGAGGTCCTGCACCAAGGGCCTTCTGGCGGTTCCCTCACTGCGAGAAGCCAAGTTACAGGGAACCAGGCAGAGGGCCTTCTCGGTAGTGGCACCTGCCCTGTGGAACGCTCTCCCACCAGATGTCAAAGAGAACAACAACTACCAGACTTTTAGAACACATCTGAGGGCAGCCCTCTTTAGGGAAGCTTTTAATGTTTGATGCATTGCTGTATTTTGATATTTTGTTGGCAGCCACCCAGAGTGGCTGGGGAAGCCCAGCCAGATGGGCGGGGTATAAATAATTTATTTTTATTTTTTATTTTTATTTTTATTATATATTGGCAGGAGGGGAGGTGGGGGTATCAGGTTCCCAATCCACGTACAATATACTGGGACCAGGAAATCCTGTAGACATTCTTGGTTCCTGGCATCCCAGGAAACTTTAGGGTTCCTGTAGTTATGTACATACATAGCAGGTTTTACTGCTATGCCGCCTCTCCATAGCCAAAACCATGGCCAAGGCGGCTAACAACATGAAAAAGATTTTTACATAATTACGAGCACACCAAAAGTGGTCATGAACAATAAACAAAACATCCAAACACAACCAAACTGAACAATTTCCACATAAATAATAATAAGATTGATAACAAAGATACAAAAATTTATCATCATCATCAACAACAACAAAGTTAGAAGAACATCTAGTTTCACATGGCCTGAATACTCATTGGTGCCATCAGGACAGAACTTTGGGAGAGAGGTTAAAGACCCCACTCAGGAAGGCAATCAGGAGGAAACACCCCTCCACAAAAAAACCCACAGGCTTACCATATTTTGAAGTAAACAAAGTAATGCACATGACCATCTAAAGAAGGCCCCCAGAAGACCATTGATCTAAAATGCATCTAACTGCTGCAGTCACTGCAGCACATACAAAACTAAAAAAGAGCTTTCACAACAGAGAGAGTAGAATACGTGTAAAAAACTTTTCAAACTGAATTTCTTTTCCTTACAACTGAACTGTGGAAAGATACACACACACACACTGACTGTACCTTTATTTGGTAGAAATATTGTGGCAAGCTAAAAATGGTTTCTGGGCTGGATCTGGTCCATGGGCTGCCACGTTATCATTTGAAGATTCACACTTTCAGCATTTAGTTCAGTGTTCGAAACTCCCATTGTTCCAGGCACATTTTGCGACAGGGAGTTTCATTAGCGAAAGCAGTTTCCGAGCTCTGGGCGCACTACTGCGCCTGAGATTTCAGATTAAAACTGCAGAGTGGAAGGAAAAGAGTACCTTTTTTCTGCCTTCCCACTTCCAGCTATTCTCTGAAGGCTGGAGAAGACACCCTCTTAAGAATATGAATGACCATGAATTTTAGCTGCAGTTCATTCATTTTCAGCTTTGTATTGTTATAAAAAAGCGAGCCTAGACATTCTGTTGTTGCGCCCATAACCTAGGTTTAAGCTGCCATTTAGCTCCTAGCTCCTAGCTCTCGTATCTCAGTTTCTAACACTGATTTAGTTATGAATGTGCTATAACCATGCCAATCCATAACGCATCCATGAGAAAAGGGATGAAGGCAAAACAGTGGTACCTCAGGTTAAGTACTTAATTCGTTCCAGAGGTCCGTACTTAACCTGAAACTGTTTTTAACCTGAAGCACCACTTGAGCTAATGGGGCCTCCCGCTGCCGCCGCGCCACCGCGCCACCGGCGCACGATTTCTGTTCTCATCCTGAAGCAAAGTTCTTAACCCGAGGTACTATTTCTGGGTTAGAGGAATCTGTAACCTGAAGCGTATGTAACCTGAGGTACCACTGTATCCCTCTACTGCTATTGCCTTCTTCCAACAGTTCCATTTAGCTGTCATGATTAACAGCAGCTGCAAGGTCTCTTCACTATATCCTGGAGCAGTGCATTGCATAAATTAATTACATGTTGAGTAAAGACTTCCTTTTACATTTTCTGAATCGACTATGATCAGTTTCATTGGCTGACTGCATTCTTCAAAGTGGGACAAAGTTTCCGTTCTCTCCACTATCTACTGACAATGCACAAATTCTTATGAACCTCTGTCATAACCCTACATTAATGCATTTTTTCCTAAATTAAAAAAATCCAAAAAATGTAACCTTTACTCATAGGGATGGTGCTTCAGCCGATTCCCACCCACCTGTTTTTAGTTATTAGACATACTGAAATATTTCTGCCCCTGTCCTAATAATTATTTGCAAGGTATTTGCTTTTTTACTGCCACATATTCAACAGACATTTCTACTATGACCTCAAAATGTCTTCCCCAGTTAGTTACTTCCACTTCGGACTTTCTTTACCATATATATGACATTAGGATTTCTTTGTTCCAATGTGCACTGTACCACACTGAAGCGCATCAACTCTTACTTGCCATTTTTGTTGCCTGTTTACCCACTTTGATCTTTTGGAGATTCTTCAGGTTCTTCAGATGGTTTCGTCATCCTGAACAATTGGGTACATCACTGCTCATTCCTGACTGCACACCATTTATGAACATGTAAAACAAGTTGTAATAACATGCTGCAGCGCTGTTCTAAACCACTCTCTTTCCACCTGCCCTGTGGCAACACCTCAAATGTGGACAGTGGATTACATTGGCAGGGCAACTTTAAAAATGGTTAATAGCAACAACTCATTCGCCCCACTCCAAAATTATATAGATATATGCCCCCGAATAAGAAAGCGGCTGTCTTTTGGGGGGAGGGGCAAGGAACATGTTGGTGGCCAATCACAGTTACAGAATAAAAGCTGGATTTTTCCGTTGAGTTCTTTGGAAAGTTCTCATGTCCTTCACAGAAGAAGCCAAGAATGGTATGGAAAAAGCAAGGAGGATTTCAAATAGAAGAATGGTAGAAAGAAGTGAGGGATATAGTAATTAGTGATAAATTAATGTGTGCTAAGAAGGGGAATTTGGAACAGAAGTGACTTTGAGGAAATATGGAAGATATTTGTGGAATTTGTATTGTTAAAGTAGAAAGGGGTCAAAATATCTCAAGAAGTGTTAAATTTTTGGAACGTTGGATAATTATGATAAATGATGGTCTCAGGGGCAGGGGGCACATTTTATTTGAATTATTATTATTATTATTCTGTAAGTAAGTAAATACATATGTATGTATGTATGTACGTACATACACACACATTATACATACATACATACATACAATAAAAAGAAAGCAAGAATGGTGTACATCTGAATTTAAATCATGTAGGACAAAGAACTCAATGACTCTTAGTAATGAAGTTTCAGGGGTTCCAGCAAAATATTGTTCCCACACCCATAATGTACAGGGGAATATCCCAGTAGTGATCAATATGCATAAGTGATCATGTAAGTTCGTGTCTAATTGGTCCCTGGAACTTCTGCCACTTCTAATGCAAATAAACACTCTTTCCAAGCATTAATTAATTCTGGACAGTAATCAGAGCAAGCACCTTCCCCCAGTAATTGGATTGCCTAATTTAAATTTAAATAAAATTTATTTAATGAACAAAACCGACAAACATGAATTATAAACATACATGGTGACATCTTGGGCAATTCAATTATCTAAGTTATGCTACAAATTAATCCGCTAAAAAAACTATGACAAGAGACAATGAGAAAATATATCTGTTAATCAGTCTTGTTAAAATTCATACCTTATAACTTAACATTATCCAGTGGGGTTGGATAATTGTTAACAGGGGTTGGATTCAACATTGCACAATTAGGAAAGTTTCATGTGCACAAGCATTTCTGCTTGTCAGATGGAACAATCTGCTTTTTCTCCTCCCACACACTGTTTGGGGTGTTCTCCCTACCCCCCGAGCTAATTTTTTTTGGGGGGTGCGAGGTGGACAGGGGGGTAAGCTGTGTTGTGCAAGTGGAAGTCCATATTTATTAAGTGTAAACTATACATGCACACACAGGTATAAATAAGTAATCCCTGTTATCAAATTTTGTCTTAATTTATCTTTAGTGGATTGGCTAAATTTACATTTCCTGTGAAAGCACTAACACCTTTGCCAATTGTTTAAAAAATGTAGATTGTCTTAAGAGACCCTGTGTGACTTTGGCACTCCCTGGCAGACAAATTATAATTTCACAACCTGAATTTGCTGGTACGTGACATGATCCCACCCAAAATCAGTGACAGGGTGGAACCACCCTTAAAGTCTCTTCCACCCAGCTCTGTCCTTAACAAGATGACCTTCTGCATCAGACCCCATACCCATTAGAAAGCTCCTTTCTGGATATTTCTTAGTCCTCACTTTATTCAATCTTCTACCTAAGAGATAGCTCCATCAGTTCAATCATCTCCAATCAGGCTATTCCACAGTGGTTGGTCCTCTTTGCCAGGTGCTCCAACAATGTGGATCATTCCAAGAGCCAGTCATCTTCTACTTCATCTTGATCCCTTGCTCTCCTCTTCCCCGTTTCCCTACTTCAACTTTTGTTCGTTGTTTTTCTTTTTCAGGAGTACTCAGGACCCCTGTGGGTAACCAGTGTTACCCAAAAGGATTCCCCTCCCTCCATGTTTAGCCATATTAGAAGGCTTCCTAGAAACCCAATGGAATCACATGTAACAAGGACTTCCTAGAAAATCTTTGCCTACTTTTGGCCGCCCATTGCTGCCTGAATCCTGATGGTCTGGTTCGCCATTCCCTTCACAGGAGGAAGAGTTAGATTAACCTAGCTTTGCTTGACTGTAACTAACCTTCCTTGGAATGCATCTTGAAGTCACTATGAAAAACCTGGAAACTCTAGTGTAATTTCTTCCTTCTGTTCCTCTTTCCTCAAGACAGCTAACATTGCATTGCAGCCTTCTTGCTTGTCAGTCTACCTTTCTTACTTGCACGGGAACATTTCCCATTCATGGTTTGTTTCCTACAGTTCTGCTGGGCTCCTAAAACATATGTCCCATGACTCCATATAAGACAATATCCACTTCTCTCTCTTTCTTATTGACTGTCTTATGGTTATGATCCAGGGAAAGTGCATCCATCTTACTCACTGTCAGCCATCTGTGTAAATAAATGTTCTAACCATAATATTTTATTTATTTAATAATATTTATATGCCACTTGCTGTTAACAAAGCACTCTTAAAGTGGTTTACAAAGTTGAAAATCAAAATACATTAGAAATTCAATATTAAAAAACCCCCCACAATGCCACAGATGCAACAATGGCACCCTCACTATGTTGTTTCCATGGCATGCTGAAGATGAACCTCTTTATCCTGGAGTGGATCTACATACAGGGAAAAAAACACTATAAATAAGTCATAAATCAAATCATTATAACAAAAGAAAAAAATGCTATGTAAAATCACATGGAAAAGTTTTGTGCTCTACAGCGCCATCTGGTGTTGCATGTTTATAAAATCCAACCTAATGTAGCTGAGTCCACAGTCTTTAACATATTTTTAGGACTCCCCCTATTCTATTAATTGCATTTGTTTTTAACTAATTTTAACATTGCATTTAAAATTTCTGTAGCTTGCCCTGGGACCTTGTGGTGAAGGGCAGGTGAGAAACTGCATGAACACAGGGCAACTGGGTCATTGCTAGTGGTCAGGGAAAGCCTGTGGTATTTTTGCCAATTCCCTTACGAAAACAATGTAATTATTGGCATGTATTGGATTTTGTTAGTTTCCACAAAATGAACAAAGCAATGTTGGTATTTACCAATCAAGTGCATTGTAATGGTGTCTGTGGTGTACAATCATGTCTAGTAAAGATTCCCCTTGCAAGTTCATGTGTTCTTGTGTATAGACTAGCAAGCAGACCTGGTAATAAACTCAGTCTTGTTTTGCGAACAATACATAGAAGGTTTTGTTTCTGCTCCTTGCCCCTAAAGAACAGAGGTAACTGTACTTGAAGAAAGAGGCACACTTGGATCTAGGGACCACCAAATGGCAGCAAGGTTCACATAGAATACTGGGTTGAATAAGAAAGGGAGCTTGTGGTGACTTCAACAGATAGTTGACACCAGAGAAAAGAAAACTGATTAAAGTTGCCTTTCAAGAAGAAAAAAGCATGTCTGTTAAGAAATGTGTTGTACTGGTACGTGAACCCAAGTTTCTTATACAGACCTTGAGGCCAATCCTTCTGCAGAGAGAGAGAGAAACAATAGAAAAGAACAACACTCTGCTGCCCCCGGTCAATGACTGCTACTCTGAAGGTCCCAGGAGCTCTTGTTTATTTAGGACTTTCATTGTCATAAACCCAAATGTAAATGACTGAGCACTCCATTGTTTAAATTAAATTAAAGCTGCTTCAAAAGTTGAGCTGCAATGCTGAAAAGTAAGACACACAAGAACAATTCTTTCACTAAAAGATACACACACACACACACACACACACACACACACACACAGACAAATGTTAAAAGTACAGTAAAAAGATTGACACAGATTTGCTGTGAGCAGAGTTCAGACCCGAAACACTGCAGTGTCTCCATCTGAATATTAAGCCTAGAGGCTTCGCGCTGATTTGAATCTCTTGGCTTGTTGCCCTCACCCTAGAAATAATGTGACAGTTCCTATATGACAGTTCTTCTCCCAGACTAGCTATTGGCAATACTATAAGCACTGAAGGCTCCATTGTATTTCAGCGCTTGTACACCTTTGCCAGACCTAGGAAAAATATAAGCGAGAAACAATGAAATTAATTTTTGTCACCACTGCTTTCTCTTTTAACATGAAAAAGATTTCCTTTCAATACAGTGGTATCTCTGGATGCGAATGGGATCCATTCCGGAGCCCCGTTCGCATCCTGAGCAGAACACAATCCACGTCTGTGCATGCGCGGGTCGTGATTCACCACTTCTGCGCATGCATGTGATGTCATTTTGAGCGTCTGCGCATGCACGAGCAGCAAAACCGAGAAGTAACCCGTTCCGTTACTTTCGGGTTGCCGCGGAACGCAACCTGAAAACGTTCAACCTGAAGCATATTTAACCCAAGTTATGACTGTATGTGAAGGGACGCGAGTGGCGCTGTGGGTTAAACCACAGAGCCTAGGACTTGCCAATCAGAAGGTCGGCGGTTCGAATCCCCGCGACGGGGTGAGCTCCCGTTGCTCAGTCCCAGCTCCTGCCAACCTAGCAGTTCAAAAGCACGTCAAAGTGCAAGTAGATAAATAGGTACCGATCCGGTGGGAAGGTAAACAGCATTTCCGTGCACTGCTCTGGTTCGCCAGAAGCGGCTTAGTCATGCTGGCCACATGACCCGGAAGCTGTACGCCAGCTCCCTTGGCCAATAAAGCAAGATGAGCGCTGCAAACCCAGAGTCGGTCATGACTGGACCTAATGGTCAGGGGTCCCTTTACCTTTACCTTTATGACTGTATGTGAGTAAAATGAAGTGATTGCCTTTTCTAATAATTGAGGGTGTGCACAGCACACATAAATTAGTGTGATGTGGATATAGCACACACTAGAAATTTGTTTAAAATGTGATCAGAAGTACAACTGGAAGGTACATTTACATGCACATCCAGTGATTGGCACACTGCTTTGCTCTGATCCCCTGTGGGGATGGATAATTGCAGTGTTGGATAATTGCATATTAGCCCATAACTGAAAATGAAGCATCTAGGCTCCACTCTCAATGGCATAGCCTTTCCCAATCAAAAACCAGGTGGTAATGGGAAATGGTTGGTTGTGATGTCATCATAAAAATATGATAAATTTAAATAAATATTTCTGCATCACTGTAAATACACGTTTAGGACATTCAGCACATTTTAGATGCACGGAAAAAATTCTGCCATTTGACTGACAGAAGTAGCACGATGAAAATTTTACAAGGAAATATGAGAATGCTGGGTGGTGATTTATTTCATGTTTCCACAGAAATTTAAAAAAAAAAATACCAGGAAGAGTTGCAACACTGTTTCATGAACCCGTCTTCTCCAGATTCAGCAAAAGAAAGTCTAGTTTAGATTACTGTCTAGCATATTCCCTCTTCAATGTAAGATATTTAAGAGGCATTGTGTATCTTCTTACAAGATGAAATTAATTATTAATAGCTGAAATCCATATGCCTGAAAACGTCATATCGGTTTCATAAATTTATGCTGTCCAGCAAGTTCAACAAGGATTAAACTTGGGCACACATTCTACATTGTTATTGGTGGTTATCTTTTAAATCAAAAACATATTTTTGTTGAATGCATCACAATTAAATTACTTCACTTGTCAAATCCGACAGTTCATATGCTGGAATAAATATATCACCTATTAAGCATATCATAACTAGAATTGGAGTGCATAATTTACTTATCACAATAACACAACAGAATTTATTAAGACTGATTTGACAAGAACTAAATTATTTCAGTTACACATAGCATGAGGCGTCAAACCAGGTGTGATTTGTAAATCATTCACTTGTAGGGCTTCTGAATCCAGATTAGGAATAGAGGGAGAAGTTTAACCCATTTCTCCATGATGTTTTGCCACCGAACATCCCACCTAGCCCCTTCTCCCACTTCACTGCTACTTGATTTGTGGCAAATAGCAGCTTGGGTGGGATACTTTCATTGGGAAAATTAATGAGGGGGGGAATTAACCTAATTCCCTTCTCCCGATTTACCCCACGTGGCAGCTTTTTGCAAAAAACAGATATGACCTGTCATAACTGCAGGATTACAATGTGCTTAAAAGTCATGACTACTTTGGTTCCCAGATATTCAATAAAGGAGGGAATTTTAAACATAAAATTGAGCCCAGTTTCTCCCTTCAATGTGAGTGATAATCAAAGTCCTTCAACATACTGTCTGGTAGAGGATAGTAAACCTTGACAGTAAAATAAGAATCATTCATCTATTCAGTTTTTCCATCTACTGTAAGCACTTTAAAATAGAGGAAGGCATTCTAATCCATCTGAGCTGCTAACAAAACAAAATAAATTGGAAATCTGTTGATATCTAGCTGTATCGGAAGGAAACAAATGCCACATCTATTTTTAAAAGGAGGTGTTATTTTGGGCAATGTAAATCAAACTTTTTTTGCATTCTAAAACCACAACAGCTTGTATGAATAAATGCAATTCATAAAATGTATTAGCAAGATACTGATTAACCATAGAAGAGGCAGATTTGTATTGAATAAACTGGAATTAGTCGGTAAGCAATTGTGTACATTTCATACTGCATAAAATTAGTGAAAATTGTGTTTATGATTGTTGGCTATGCTTTAAAAAAATATTATATTGTGAACATATCATAACCACTAACATTTCAAAGATAGAAATATGTGATACGTGAAAGAATTGTGCATGAACACTCCTGTGCAGTTTTGCTAAGCTGAGGTTTGGCTTAACTAGGGATGCCATATTCCCAAATGTGAAAATTCGGACAGAGTTGTTGAGCTATTTTTTATGGTTAAAGTTGTTTGGCTTTTTCAGTGGAACATTTCTGGGGGAAAATTCATTTGGGGGTTTTTCTTTGATTTTTTTTTAAATAAAAAAATTCCTGGACATTTTGCCAGGTAAGGACAGGCAGCCCTTGCTAAGCCAATCAGAGTCAGGGGCCAGGGGGCTGTGACCAGCCTGCCCCAACCTATTTAAGGGGATGGCCAGTTGAAGGCCACTCTCTTGGCCAATTGTCGTGGGATTTTCCACCCATAAACCCAGTCTTCAGGAGCTTGCCCGGGTGCCGGGGTGGGGGCGGGCATATTGCCTACAGATCTTGCTATGGTTTAATTGGTCACCGTATTTGGGGATAGGGAGTAATTGTCATCTACAAGCAAATTGGTCGGCTTGCAGGTTTTCACCTACCTCATTGCAACTGCCACAACTTTGGCAGATAAGGCATTGGGCTGGGTCCTTAGTTACAGGAGCACCCTGTTAGAGGGGTCCAAGAGGGGTGACTACGTCCAGGAGTCCACTGGGGACCCGATGGGGCAAAAGTCCTCTTCCAGTGGTGGCCTGTGCAGGGTTGTGGCACCCAATCTTTGTCAGGGGAGATTCATCAGCACAGGGGCAACATGCCCAGTGCTTTAGCCAAACCTACTCCTGTAATCGGGGACATGGGTGGCGCTGTGGGTTAAATCACAGAGCCTAGGACTTGCCGATCGGAAGGTCAGCGGTTCAAATCCCGGGACGGGGTGAGCTCCCATTGCTCCATCCCAGCTCCTGCCAACCTAGTAGTTCAAAAGCACGCCAAAAGTGCAAGTAGATAAATAGGTACTGCTCCGGCGGGAAGGTAAACGACGTTTCCGTGCGCTGCTCTGCTTCGCCAGAAGCAGCTTAGTCATGCTGGCCACATGACCCGGAAGCTGTACGCCAGCTCCCTCAGCCAATAAAGCGAGATGAGCGCCTCAACCCCAGAGTTGGTCATGACTAGACCTAATGGTCAAGGATCCCTTTACCTTTACTCCTGTAATTAACAAAGTTGTGGCCTGATTCAACCCAATACCAGTCTCCTGTGTTCATTCTTGTGGCCCTCCCTTCACCTGCCAAAGCCATTATGCACCTGTGACAGCAATTGGCTCTCAGCCTTTCAGGTTGACTTGTCTCCTATTATTGATCTTTTCATTGAGGAATTGCACTTCTAAAGAACCCCAGGGCTCCTGGGAATCCACTTTGCAAACCACTGATAAAAATATACTCAAAGGGTTAAATTGTATATATGAAAAGGAAGGCGGGCAAAAAGAATCAGTGTGCTAAATAAATGCACACACTCACAGAAACTCTACTAAGCGTTAAATTATACCATCCTGTCCTTAGAGGCACAATCAAACTAAAGTTAAAGCTTTTGAAGTCTCATTGAATTCAACAAATCTAAGCACATGCTTGGTGAAACTGAAAAGTGCTTAACTTGGACTTTCCAGAAATATACAGTATAGCTTTAAGCAGCCAATCAGCTACCACTCTAACAGTGTTAGTCTTTTCATGCAGATAATAGATAACACTCTAGTCTGCATCAAAATCCTACATAGTTATAAATCTGATCATATCCTTGGGAGGGAGGAGGAAGAGAAGAAAAGAAAAGAAAATCACATTAAGAATACATGCCAGTAATTTAGCAATATTAGTATTTAAATTGCAGTTTTGACAGCAAATTAAATGTTATATTAATAGAAAATTAGATTTTGCGTTGAATTTTCTAGCACAGAGGTAGTATTGAGTGATGGTTTAATTTACTTTTAACAAGAATTTAAAATACATTTTCTTGCTGTTGTAAATGAAAAATAAAGTGCATGAGACTGACGAAAGAAACAAGTTATGTTTCTACCGCAATAGAAGGAAAACAAATAAATCATGTAACGTATAATTCAGAAGTTATAGTATAAAAAAATTCTTGAAAATATTTTGGCTTCATTCAAAACTTTCCATACGTTTTGCCCAAGTAGAAACCTGCATTTGAATTTCACAGTTGTTGAAGCTTCAATAACAACTCTTAGTCGGCCCATCCTTTTGAATGAATGGAGAAACCAGTATCTCTGCCGCACCAAAAAACCCATCTATCTGATTTGAATACCATGTTTAAGAGTGAGAATGATTTATAGTATCCTCTTCCTCTCTAAGGCATCCCTGGTTTTACTGGAATATCTATAGGAATACCACAACCAAAGAATATCAAAGGGCCCTTGTATGCCATCATCCATCCATTTCTTTCTTTCTTTCTTTCTTTCTTTCTTTCTTTCTTTCTTTCTTTCTTTCTTTCGTCTTACACAGCAGTATCAAAACGAGGTCCATACATAACTGTTTCAAAATTATTTAAGGCACCTGGAAGGCAGAGAATGTGGCACCTACTTTATGACTACCCTTCAATGTACACAGACTCAATCTAGTGTAAGAGGAAAATTACTAATAGCATTATGGTCAAATGAGGTAGAATAAATCAAATATTATTGTCACTGTCAGATTATAATCACTATGATAACCTTCTATGTAAATCTGATTTCCTACTTCCTTTTTCTTGTTAAACATTCTTGGAAACGGAAAACCTATTTTTATAAGTCTCCAAGGTTTAATAAAAACACATTTCTACAACTGGGTCATTAATATATTTACATTTTAACATTACATGCTAAAAATAATCTCCCTCTGACTCATTATAGGGATGCTAATAACACACTCCTATGATGAATCATGATGGGGTTCATATTTAATTATCCTATCATTTGTTTTTTCAGTCTCTTTCTTTTCTTTTAAGCCAAATTTTTAGGCTGATGACTTTAGAGTTTCATAATGGAAATAGTTTAAAACATGGGAATTTGCTTGCTCAAGTTATTTCATAGGCTTTAAATGGTAAACTATGAAAACAACTGACCTCACTGGACAGAGTCCCTTGTAGACTTTCACAAGGGGTAAAGGGCACACACATGCTTTGGTAACCCTCGTCTAAAAAGTGCTAAGTGCCTGCTTTTGACAGGTTGGCAATGTGTTTCTCTAAGTGCTATTCAGGTACCAAAAGGTAATTTATCATCCCAACGTCAATCACAACAAGCTACTGAGCAACATGCATGCAGCACACCACAGGGCTCTGATGTTATCAAGATAAAGAGACATTCTATTAATCATAACACAACTGGAGGCAAAATGATCAATTTACACAAACTGAAGAACCGAAGCAATTCAGTTACGATGACTGGCTGTACTAACAGGAAAAATCCTTATGTCCAAGAAAATTAGGTTATCTTGCTCGATTCCACCAGAGGAAGCAGCATGATGAAATGGCATTGGGTCTGGAATCCAGTATAAAGCTCAAATTTCTTGAGAAGCAAACTATCCTCTCTCAAAAAGGCAGCATTTAGCAGTTGCTGCCAAAAGTCTGGGAGATGTCTACTGAAGACTCTGGTTGCAAGGTAGCTTTTAGCATGTTTTTTGACAACGATGTTTAAGTATCTTGAAAATCTCCTTCTCCATGCTTCCTAAGCTCCTATTCCAGGCATAGGCAAACTCGGCCCTCCAGAAGTTTCAAGACTACAATTCCCATCATCCCTGACCAGTGGTCCTGTTAGCTAAGGATAATGGGAGTTGTAGTCCCAAAACATCTGGAGGGCTCAGTTTGCCTATGCCTATCATCTGTAATGCATAGGCATAATAACTTATTTTAACTGCCACTTAGGTATTCCTTGTCTTCCAAGAATATGAAAATGTAAATATTCTTGGTAGATTCATATCACAAAATCCTTAAAGAACCTGCACTGGTTTGCTACAGAGCCCAAATTAAGGCACACAAATACCTAAATGACTTGGACCCCAGATATCTGATGAAGCACCTCTTTCCATATCAACCCTGATAGGGGTACTGCTGTCCTGTGTGGCTTGATGATAGATATGCTTTGTAGGAGTCCTCAAGTTGTGGAATGCCCTCCTGTCCCTTGGTGCATTTTGTAACATAGTCGTTAAGTTTTGGGTGTCAGATCAAGCCTTTGAGTGAGTGGAAGTTTCCCTTTCTGCTGTTTTTAGAGGTTTCACATACAATTATCTACAAATGTATTCCGTGCTTTATCCTCCTATCAATTTAGTAGCACTTGAAAATCTCAGAGTTGATGGCTTTATGCAGAAGAATTATTAAAAAAGGAAACAACTACTTCGTTCTTTGTTGTTTCATTATTTCTAACTTTATTGTATACGTCTTCCTCCTAATCACAGGAGCACCTATGAAGATAGGCTGAGTAGAAAGGTCCTCACAGTGCTTCCAGGGGTACTTACTCTGTTCCCTGCTATCCTCTGTCAAAATAACCTTCCAGATATCTCTCTGGATTCACATGCCTTAGGGAAGAGATATTGTTGGATTGTACGCCTATATAATATAGGAGACATATCCACTCAAAATGATCAGGGTGGCGAAATCAAGCTCAGCAGCACAGATTCACCTTCTCAGTTGACTGTGGAGTCCATTACCACTTTGCATTCATCCTCTAAACACTTGCTGTAAAAATGTATCCTCGAATTAGGTTTTATTGTATTTTAACACCCATCCTAATAATTTCTGGGAGTCTTTCTGCCAGTGTGATGAAATGGTTTGAGGGCAGGGTGGGATCTACACACATAAAAAAAAAAGTTGTGAAAATGCTTGGCGGGGGGGGGAAGTTACGAAAAATAAATTTAATTTTGCATAGCTCACTGTTGCCATCTAGTGTCACATTTGTATATTGCACTTTACAACACATTTAAAATGTTTTATTTGCAGCTGTGTAGCTGAGTCCTAAGACTAGGACCCAGGGGAGAGGAGTTCAGATCCCCATTCATCCATGAAGCTTACTGGGTGACCAGTCACTGTCTCTCAAACTAACCTACCTCACAGGGTTCTTTATGAGGATGAAATGGGAAGGGGGAGAACCATGTACACCACCTTCAGCTCCTTGAAGGAAAGGTGGGGTAGAAATGTAATAGCAAAATAAATAAAGTTTCTACAATTACATTGAAGATGCATTCCTATGCACTTGAGGTCTACTTCCAAGTAAACACACATAACAAAATAAAATAAAATAAAAAATACACAGCCCATCAGAAACTCTACAACAAATATTTCAAAACAAAAATGCATTTCTCCCCTATCTGTTTTGAAAATAAAGCATTAAATATATTTTCAAATTTAGATAACATTAATAAGCAGTTTGTTCCACAACAGCTGTTCAAGTGACAAAACATCCCTTTAATCTACAAATAACAAGAGTGTATCAACATCATGGGGGGGGGGAGGGAAATACAAGGCTACTCTCTTCTCCCCGCCACACACAAAAAATAATTAGAAATTTGATTAAAGTAAAGATGAAGGAATTGCAATGTTTCATCTTTCTTTCTTTTAGGCTAACCCATTAAAAGTTCCTATGCTTAACATAAGTACTATTCAGACAAGTGTTAACAGGATAATATCATATTATAAAGACAGGGAGAATCGCTCCTAAGGCTGAGCTTTAGAAGTGGAGGATTAGCTGCTCCAAACATCATGAGATGCTATCAAGCAGCACCTCTGACAGCTTTGAGTCAATGGATAAAGAATTCAGGTGGAAACTAAAAAAACAACAACAGAGAAGTTGAACAACAGAGTTTCTATTAATAGAATAGCTATAAAAATCATGTAAGAGAATAAGTTATTATCTTCCATTAGGTGGGGAATGATGCCTTTCCCCACTAATATTTTAAGAAATAGCAATTTGATGGAGAATCCATTTTTCAAAACAACATTAGTCTGGAAGACGTAAACATAGCCCAAGAAGTCCATCTTGCTCCCCTTTCTTGATAAACACTTGCTGCAAACTGAAAGCAAATAGCAGGGTTTGGGCAGGATGGGAAGAATATGGGCCAGGTTATTTTTTAGAGATGCATATGTTAACAGTCAGCACCTTAAATTCAGAACTGATTACATAATCTCAGTACGCTGGTTTAAAATTCAACAGCTCAGCACCTAGTCAAACATCTGGCCATTGTGCAGCAATGGTCCCCATTCACATTTTGAAATTTTGGAAAGGATCAGAGTTTTACTCTTTCAATGTGTGTGTGAAAACAGATCTCAGTTAAATTGTGTCCTCCCTAAAAGAGGGCACGTGTTGCGGTGAGACCTGGAGACCGATCTCCTGTGTTGTGGGTGGGTAAGATTGGTCAGCCACAACACTTGATTGGTAGGTCCCTCAATGTTGGGTTCAATCTGGCCAATGGGGCGCAGTCCAAACGGATTGAGGGACCTATATATACCCATGCACATGACCCAGAGCTTCCTCTTTTGGTGCATGCATTCGGAACAAGCTAGCAGCATCCTCTGCGCAGCCAAGAGAGATTACCTTCGACGGATCGTCCTGGTAATTTCTTTCCGTTATCCCTTCTTTCCCTTTAATTCCTTCCAATTGTTTTCTTCCCCTTCTTATAATTATTCCCTTCCCTTCCCCTTCCCCCCTAGGGGGGCTTTCGCCCCACGGGGCTTCTGCCCCCTGAGCGCTCCCAGTCTTTGGAGCTTGCCGCTGCCCGCTTAATTTTCCCTTTGGGCTCTTTGCGCAGCGGCTTTTTTGTTCTCGGTTCTGGCTGTGGCTGCAGCTTTGGGGCTTTAAATTTATTGAGCGATCTGTGCGTTTTGTTGTCTAAGTTGTTCTGTCCAGCTGATCGCTTTGGGCATGTTTGAGAGTTCCCTCTCTGAGTGATTTGCTAATTTTCCGTTACCATTCTGCTTGGGAATTTTCTAGGGCTGGGAACCCCCGCCCCCCTTAGCCCAATCGCCATTTTATCTATTTCGATTTGGGGGAAGTTTTAGCCCCAGCTAATTTGGCGGGAGTGCCATCTTGCCTTTAGCGGGAGCGCCATATTGATCCCAGGGTGCTTTTATTATTGTGTGTACGTTTAGTACACACACACCCCGTTTAGTAAAGAAGGGATCGGGATGCTTATTAAGAGGAATCCAAGTCCTGCTCTGCCTTCTAAAAGGGTGATTAGAGGCCCGTCTCAGTCACTGCATTCAGCGCCTGCCCCAGCGGTTCCTCAGCATACGCTGGATTGCTTGGGTGCAGCCATGGCTGATATTGGTTCAGACCCTGCGGCCATGTCAAGGTTTAATATGGAGCTTGAATCTTTGGCTCAGCAATTTAGGAGGCAGTCTGATTCTCAGCCCGGCCCCTCCACGTCTTCCACTGTTTTTGAGGCTCATGGTCTTTCAGATGTGAGCGAAGGGAGTGAGGCTTACGACCCTTCTGGTGCCTTGCTCTCCCAATTTCAGCCTTCCAGGATCCCAGTCCCAGCTAGCCCTAGGGGTTCTCCTAGGATTATGGGTACCATGATGCAGTGGGCCTTCCACTCTGGACTGCCTTGTTCGCAATCGGCACCCCCAGGGCCTGAGAGTTCAAGGCCTCAGCTTGCACAGCATGTCTTCATCCCAGTCAAGCTCCTCATTTTAGTTCTGTGCAGGTTCGGCGGCTCCTTCGAGGGAGGTGCTCAGCACCCAGTCTTCAGAGGAGGATCTCCCAGTGCCTAGAGTCCCTTCATCTGGTGGCAAGCGGCAAAGCAGTCGTCGCTCCAAACGCAGGGCCAAGAGCTGCAGAGATGGCAATTCCTCCTCTTCTATTGGCACGTCTTCTCAGACCTCCGATGACAATTCAGACATGGCTCTGGGTCTGTATTGGGGTCACGGTGAGGGGGCTTCGGGCCTTCCCAGGTGGGTGTGGCAGTGTAGAGCCAACACGCACAGGGCCAGGTATGGCCTTCCTCTGGAATGCACTGATGGTGATCCGGTCAAAGAGGTTAAAGTTTCGACCAATGCTGTCAGGGATAATATAAATATATAAATAGGATGCAAATATCTCGTTGTGTGGAGAAAGCAGCAGGATTATCAGGCACCATGGGACACCTGCAGCAGCATTCATTTCAGATGTCTGGATTGGGGCGGGGGAAAACAGACTCCTGTCCCTCACTTTGATCAAGGGGTAGGAGAGACTCAGAAAATGGGTAGCTTATGCAAGAGTCACACACCTGATTACAACCCATTCCTATATGTGTTTATGCAGAGGCAAGCCTGGTGGAGTTCAGCTGGAGGACTTACTCATTTGCAGTTGGACATAAGACTGTGAATGCATTTTTTTTCTTGGAGGAAAAAGTAAGGGAAGCTGTCGCCGCACCTGCCCTCCATTAGTCCATCTGGTCCTCTGCAGCAGTGGTGGCTATCTTTGCCAGAGGCACAGGCATTTTCTCCCACAGCAGCTGTTCACAAAGCGGCCATTGCCAGAGCAAATGGAGAACAGCTTCTTGCAATTATAGCTGCACCTTCCGAGGATCAGAATAGGATTCATGTACCAGCTTCTCTTACTCTCCTCTCCTGGCCAGTGTATGAGGTGGATAACAGTAAAGAAGCTAGGTTATGATCCTACGCATAGCTACATGGGAGTAAGCTCTAATGCATGGGTAGGCAAACTAAGGCTCGGGGGCTGGATCTGGCCCAATCACCTTCTAAATCTTGCCCATGGACGATCTGGGAATCAGTGTGTTTTTACATGAGTAGAATATGTCCTTTTATTTAAAATGCATCTCTGGGTTTTTGTGGGGCCTGCCTGGTGTTTTTACATGAGTAGAATGTGTGCTTTTATTTAAAAAGCATCTCTGTGGGGCATAGGAATTCGTTCGTTGTTTTTTTCCAAAATATAGCCCTGCCCCCCCACAAGGTCTGAGGGACAGTGGACCACGCCCCTGCTGAAAAAGTTTGCTGACCCCTGCTCTAATGCACTCAGTAGGGCTTACTTCCTGGTAAACTTGCATAGGATCTGACTAGAAGCCTCTCATTTATGTGTCAAAATGCTGGCTTTACTGCAGCCCTCTAGTGATAATATAATCCAGTAACCTGCAGAAACACCTGCCATTCATGACGGCATTTGAAGAATTTAGAGGAAGTATAGCCATATCTCTGATTTTTATTACTGAATGATGAACCCAAGTTTCATCCCCACAGTAATCAAAATCAAACAAGCTAAGCGAAAAACAAACATAGCCCCCAAGTGGTTACAAAAACAAATAATGGCTTAAGTAGAGAAATTACAGAAGCACCATTAATACAAAACACAAATTTATTCCTTTGTGCAAGAAAAAAGAAAACCCACTGCTATGAGCTAAACAAATTAGCCACTGCACTGGGTTGTACAGAAATCATAATGTAATTATGAAGGCTGAATTTGTCAGCTAACAAAACAGGGCAGCTTCTCCAATCCAAATACTTTTGCATCTGATCTCCTGTGTGCACTGATTGTCCTGTTCATTACAATCAAGGGTGGAGAACTGCATGCTTTAACCACCATATTTAATAGGGCCTTTTATGCATGGATCCTGCACTTGGTAAAGATGGCTGGATGAAGCCTTCTAAGCCATCCTTCTCCAACCTAGTGAACTCCCTATACCAATCCACAAGAGCCTTGCAATAAAACAGACATTGCTGTTATTAATGAGCCACATGTGACACCAAAGCAAAAAGCTTCTGAGCATATTCAGAGTGCCTTGCCAAAAGTAAAAAGAGTCATTTAGTTTCCTGCATGGTATAGGGGAAGGAAGCCGCTGGGCATACACAGAAGCTTGTACTCAGAGTAGAGCCACTGACATTAAAAGACAGGATAGCTCAATTGGTTAGAGCGTGGTGCTGATAATGCCAAGGTTGCAGGTTTGATCCCTGTAAGGGACAGCTGCATTTTCCTGCATTGCAGGCGGTTGGACCAGATGATCCTCAGGGTCTCTATGATTCTATGACATGAGTAACTCA
Organism: Podarcis filfolensis; assembly: GCF_964270895.1. Classification (NCBI taxonomy): domain Eukaryota; kingdom Metazoa; phylum Chordata; class Lepidosauria; order Squamata; family Lacertidae; genus Podarcis; species Podarcis filfolensis. The sequence continues at coordinate 14,745,985 of NC_139603.1, forward strand.
GGACCATTAATTTCAGTGGGTGTTCTCTGAGCATACATTAGTTGGACACAATGCAGAATGCCTTGCACCCACAGACCAAAAGGAGAAATATAGTCATGAAATTGCCTGCAGCTCAAGGGAAAGGCAGCTCTGAGCATAACTTACTTCACCTGCACAGCTTTTGCTACCAAACTATTGGTATATCAACACAATTCCAGGATTTTATTTTATTTTTTGTAAGAAGTGCAGTGGATGTTGAAAGGGGAGGGAGCATACCTAGATCAGCTTGCGGAGAAAAATGTAGCAAATGGAGTTGCTTGCATGGTACAAGAGAATGAAGCCTCTGGGCATACACTGAGTGCAATATAACTAGCTGAGCTTGCACAGTCTGTTCTTCTGGACTGCAGGTATTTCAGTAAATTTGCAGGGGAGGGGAAGCAATGTGTGTTGAAAGTGAAAGGAGAAAAGATGCAAGTTAGCCACAGTGGACATGCCCACTTTGTGTACAGAGGTCAATGATTTAAAAGCAGCTCTTGCTGTCTGCATGGTGTGCAGTTGCGTGTGACGACCCCCAAAACCTCCCAAAGAAAGACACAGTTGACACCAATATTAGTTTAAGGTTACAGTGGTACCTCGGGTTACATACGCTTCAGGTTACATATGCTTCAGGTTACAGACTCCGCTAACCCAGAAATAGTGCTTCAGGTTAAGAACTTTGCTTCAGGATAAGAAAATAAATCGGGCTCCGGCAGTGCGGCAGCAGCAGCAGGCCCCATTAGCTAAAGTGGTGCTTCAGGTTAAGAACAGTTTCAGGTTAACAACGGACCTCCGGAACGAATTAAGTGCTTAACCCGAGGTACCACTGTATTGGCATAATTTTGGCCACAACTTTATTGATTGCAGAATATGAGTGCTTTGCTTAGGCATTGGTTCGACTAGCTGCACCTACACCTCTGGCAGGGCAGCACTGACAAGTGGACACTAGCAGAAGTCAGTAAGGGTAAACATACTGGGGGAGCATTGGTCCTATCAAAGACGCAACCTCACCCCAAAATGTTCCCAGGTGCTCTGGCGTGGCCCTAACCCCTGGAAGTGGATCGGACAAAAGCAAGGTGAATACCCTATCGCACATTGGGAGGGGCAGGCCAATGCCTAACAGCCAAACCTTATAAAGTTGTGATGATTTGCTATGCAGCAGGCAAAACCCAAGTGGCACCAGGCAATCAGCCAAATTGGAAAATTCCTACTGGGCCCCTGCCCCCAAAAGCAGATGACCCATGACGGCATAGCAAGGTCATAGCAAGACCCTAAATATAGGGAGGGTGGGTGGGTGATCCGATGCACGAGGCGCTAAGAGGAAGCTCGATGCAACATTCAGCGGCATAAATAGGTCCCCCTCCCGGCTGCAAATTCTCTCAACCCCATTGGCCAGAATTACCCCAGCAACCGAGGGACCCAATCGGGTTGTTGTGGCTATCCAAACAATCCTACCCACACAAACAGTGAGGTCGGTCTTAGTGATCTCACCGCAACATGTGCCCTCCGTGATGAGGACACAATTTATAGACACTTGCAAAGTGCTTTTGGAGAACCCTAAACTAAGGTTACCAGATTTTTTTTCAATGAATCAGGGGACACTTTTCAACTTCAGTGGATTTTGTATGGGGACGGATTTGTAAATCCGGGGACTGTCCCCGGGAAATGGGGACTTCTGGTCACCTTACCCTAAACCACAGCAGTTCAATGGCTACAGTAATTCACAGTATATGAAAAAGTACCAGATTCCTGTCCTCCCCACTTTCAGCAATGAGATATATATACACACACACACACACACACACACACACGCATACACACGCACACACGCGCACACACATGCTCATTTATAGTAACAGCTTACCCAAAAGGTTTTTTATTGAAGCTTAGAATGTGCAAAACCTGAAGGAGAAGCTATGAAAACTTTTCAGTGAACATCCTAGCAGCTGATACAGAAAACAGAACATGGGCTTAGCATAAACTCTTCTCTGTTTGAAACCTTACATAAGCTATGGTTTTCTGGCACAAAAATGTAGTCTTTTAATAATTCTTGGCTCCTCTAGAAAGGCTCTCATATCCTACTGTGAGAGGTGCCAACAAAAGAATCTGGAGTGACAGATAAAGTACTTTGCATATGGGTTCTCAAAGAACTTTAAAAGTAGAGGAACAGAGCCAAGAGGTCAAGTGACTTTCAGAAGCGACACTGCAGGCAGGCAAGACACACAGGCATTCGCCACATGGAGAGATATGAGCACAAAGCAAGCTCCTAACATAATAACACATGTCCACCCTGTTTAGCTACTTTCAAAATATTTATTTTCCAAGGCAAATCTGGTTCTTAAAATTACTTTAGCTGGATCATGTAAAAATTAAGTAAAAAAGTACTTTACCAAAATTGTGCCTCATTGATTTCAATGCACGGAATATAGCATTAGGTCAACTCCCCCAATGAAATCAATGGTGTCTGTTATGCTTTAACTTTAGCTTGATTGTTCCCATTAGTATTCAAACGTGCACCAGTGTCGACCAAGACATCTTTTTAGTACCTAGAGCTAGCCAAACTGCATGCACAGAAAACCCAACGTATTGAAGAGTTCCCTCATTTATTGCAATATCAGGTACGGATCTACATATGCACCCCAATATACACGTCAGGGCACATGAGAAACACCTTAGAGCTTTGGCTTGGCAGCACAATGTTTTCTGCCATAAAATCTCAAGCAAGGTCCAGTCAATCCAAAAGTTTAACACTGAAATTTGGAAATGAAATAAAGCACCAAGGAAACAGAGACAACCATGCAAGCACAAACTCCCTTTGGTATTTATTCTGCCATTGACTGACTGTAGACTCCTTCCATCTTTAAATTTATCTCCTTTACCTATTAAGCTCAGGATATGTGTCAAAAGCTTATAGCTGTTTATCAACGTAGCTCTCCATGGAACAGAACAAAACTACTCTAACTTCCCCAGATTTATGGCTTTCAGTACAAAAATTCTAACTTGGCCTAGATAACAGTAAAAAAAAGAGGAAGTCCAGATATATCATTCCAAGCAAAGGAAAACAAATTGTTCCAGCAAATTATTTCTCACCTAAGAATTCCCCACTTAAACCTATAGCAAAAATTAAAGAAAACATATGCCATTTGCATTTCATCCATTCAAATGCAAATAAATGTATGAAAACTCACCATTTTGAGTGAATAGCATACTAATTTTCAGTTCCCTTAAGGCAAGGAAGAAAAACGAAGACTTCAAACCAACGTCTCAGTGACAAAATAATGCAAGTGGATTAAAGAAATAAAATATTTTTCAGAATATATTTTGCGCCTTAAAGGTACTCAAGCAAGTAACAGGTAGAACTCATGTGTATAACACAAAATGTAATAATAGCACCATGGTTTATTTGAAATTTGTCTCTGTTGCTTACTTGTTCTTTGACTGATGCCAGAATGGCAGATGTAGTCTCTGTTTCAGATCCATCTCCGTTAGATGTATTCAGGACAGGGCTAAGGGAACTTGTCTTGTCAGAAGACGATGGCTGGTCTGGAACAGGCATAGCTCCTGTAACACAGAAGCAAGGCATGATTACACATCAAGAATTCAAAGAGCATAGAAATAGATGACTTGGTTTCAAGAATGGAATGTCTAAAATTTCTTATTTTTTTGGTTGATGGCCAAAATTGTTTACTTTCATGGAACTTCCCCTTGTATTTTTCACACACACCTTTTCTGTTTTCTTGTATGGTGACTCTAAGATTTCCTTTTGCAACATGCACAATACCAAAGGTGGCACATGTTGCCAAATACTTTGATTGGCCTCTATGTGCTCCATGAGGTGTTAAAAAAAAATCTTTCAAAGAGTTCAGGGCAAAGTACATAGGGAAGTCACCCTACTTTATTCTCACAACCTTGTAAAACAGGTTAGTCTGAGAGACAGGGGCTACCCAAAGTGAGTTTCACACCTGAGCATACATGTGTGTGAACTCAGATCTCCAGAGTTTAAGCCTGACACACTGTTCACTACACCACACTGTCTTCCTATGGCTCAAGTTGCCTCTGTCCGTGAAAATACATGTCCAATATCTCTGAGTGCATGGAAGTAGTTGCGCAGTCCTTTTGATCCTAGCCTTACACATTTGCTGTTGTCACGAATTCAAAGTATTGTTGTGAGTTGGGGAGGGGAGGGGGCAGAGAGGGCTGTATACCAAGACTCTTCTAATTCCTGGATCCAGCAAGTGTTAAAAATCTAAGCAAGGATAGCCAGACAAGTCTCTTGGTAATGGCCCTCTTAAGTATGGTAAGAAAGGAAGTGGCTCTGTGCCAGACAGCAAATGGGTGAGGGGGCCCCTACTTCAACTTGCTGGTAGTAAGAAAAGACAAAAGCCAGAGCGCTCTCTCTCTCTCTCTCTCTCTCTCTCTCTCTCTCTCTCTCTCTCTGTGTGTGTGTGTGTGTGTAACATAGAAGCTAGAAGAAGAAGAAGGTTGAAGCCTGTGTGGTTTTTTGAAAAGAAGAAATGAAACGTAGGACTTGCTCTTAAGAGATTTTTACAGTCCTTTGTCATTAAGGGGGGGGGGGAGGCAGTGCTAAAGAAGCTAAGTCTCAATTTCATGGTGTTAACACTTCTACAAGGATACTTTCACTATTACTTCCTCCCCTTTGTACCCTAATGAATTATTCACCAGGTCTGATTTCCAGTTTGTATACTAGGCATGAATTTAATATTTAGCTATTTTTTTTAATAACAAACTAATAGTATTAAGAACTTTTACATCTAGAAAGCATTGCTGCTTTAATTTAGCAGAAGGTGCTGGTGTCAAGACATATAAATCTAAATGGTTAGGTACCAAAATGCCTAAAGGGGTTGTCCCCCTCATATGAACCCATCAATCTGCTAAGATAATTATCTAAGAGCTTACTTTAGGCCGCCTCTGCCTTTGGAAGTTAAGTAGGTTTGTTACCAGGCAGGCTAAGCCTTTTTTGTGGTGGCACCTTGACTGCAGGATATCCTCAACAACAGAATATTCTGAACAAACATATTTGCGGTGCCAATGTTATTTTTCTACTAGGTACCAGGTTAACAGTCTTGTTTTTTTCTCCTGAGCCTTTGATAGTAAATAATGCAACCTGCTTTCCCACTTTTTCTTGTTGCTTATTCATTGCTGATGGTTCAGATGTAAAGCAGCCTCGAAAAACCACTGGTGGAATAATAAGGCTGAAACGTGGTTAAATAATGCTTCACAGAAAATGAACAGGTTCATGTGTTAACTGGCATTTAGACGCTTCTTACTGTGTACTAGCAAATGGCCTGTCAGTATGATAACAAGCTGCAGTCTTTGCGTATTCAAGGAATCAGTAGGGGAGGCGTCTATGCACTCCACAGCATCCTGTCAGCTTTTACACTAGGCATCTACTATGCATATGCTTCCTATAGAAATAATACAAACTTTGTGCCCATGATTACATGAAGGAGATACAACAGCAACTCTGAGATTGTGTATTTAGTGTAGCAACTCCTCTCTGCCTATGCAAAATTGCAGTGTTCTCAACAGGGCATCTCTCTTCTGCTTCTATTATTTCTCACATGACGAGTTGAGATTTCCCATGCAATTTGGATATGAAGAACTCCTCTTCCAAAAGGGTCGTTGTCGTCCCTGCCCCCACACGCCTGCCAAACACACAATGGGCAACTGAAATGACTGGGTCCTAGGAACCTTGGGAATTTAGTCATTCCTCCAGACTGCTTTGGGGTTAAGTGTAAGTTAGGAACACATGAAGGTGCCTTATACTGCCTCAGACCATTCAGACAAGCCAGGAGAGCATGGTTAGCGTCCAAAAACACATTCAAGCCAGGCAAAGCACTCAAAAAAGGGTGCCAAGCCAGAAAGGGGTCTGCCTCAGGAGGGTATATAGCCTGGGGAAAATCCCAAGGGCTAGTTAAAGAGGCCTGTTTTTGCCCCCGCTCCCCGGCCTGAGGTTCTCCATCCCTCTGGCAGGGAAAGCAATAGCAGTAAAAAAAGAATGAGATGTATTTTCTTATAAAGAGCTTTTTGAGGGTGGGGAGTATTTTCTCCTAAAATTTTTTTGAGGGGTGGTGGTGGCATATTTCTATTTACCATTTGAAAGCACCACTTTCACCTTGAAAATCAAAACAGGATGCAACCAGTTGGAAAGAAAAGAACTACATTACAAAACTATAGCAGGACTATGTTGCTTTAAAGTTTGCTCATATGAATTAGCAAATCAGAAGTTTCCATTGTGCTCGATCCAAAATTTCTGTTCCATGAACAGAAGGTCTCCTTCAGTTCACTGAAATTATTTAGATCCAGTGGAAGCTGCTTTTCAGAGGGGTTATGCCATTTTCAGCAATTTCCTGTTCCCTCAAAATTACCACCCATGCCAGTGTTTCTCAAACTTGGGTCTCCAGCTGTTGTTAGGCTACGACTCTTATTATTCCTGACCATTGGTCTGGCTAATAATAATAATAATAATAATTTATTATTTATACCCCACCCATAAAAACAGTACAGCATCAAACATTAAAAACTTCCCTAAACAGGGCTGCCTTCAGTTGTCTTTTAAAAGCAAAATAGTTGCTTATTGCCTTGACATCTACTGGGAGGGCGTTCCACAGGGCAGGTGACACCACTGAGAAGGCCCTCTCCCTGGTTCCCCGTAACCTCACTTTTCGCAGTGAGGGAACTGCCAGAAGGCCCTAGGCGCCGGACCTCAGTGTCTGGGCTGGACGATGGGGGTGGAGATGCTCTTTCAGATATGGATGATGGTAGCTGTAGTACATCAACAGCTGGAGAGCCAAGTTTGAGAAACACTGAATGCTGTTCCAGCATGTACTACAACCATCCAGAGCAGATTTGGGTGCCATAGGAGGCTGCAAAAGAAAGGAGGAAATAAAGGGGGACTACTACCTCCCTTACATCTGTAGGAACAGTACGTATATAAAAACTTGTTTTACAGGAAAGACAAATGGGTGTTACTGTACATAGTGAAAATGTGGGTGTTGATTTCAAAACATTTGATTTCCATATAATTTTTACTTTGTGTGTTGCCAGTTTTCTACAATAGCAACCATTGGAAATACTGTATTTTGCAAGAAAATGCATCTTTAAGCATGGTGGGAGAAAGGGAATAAGAAGGTAGATGAAGAGATACAATACACAGAACATGTAGGACCTGTTAATTCATGCCTAAGGCATGAATTAAATCATGTGTTTACTATGCACGGTATTGCATTTCAAGATTTTGATTCAAATTAGTTTAGCAGTAATTGGTTTAAATGCTTGCTATGTAATAAGAATTCATTACTGCTCCACTTTCAGAATATACCTGTTGAATAATATTTCATTGTTTAAGAAGATACCAAGGGACTTTTATTGTTTTGCTTATTGAATTATGATGGTTTAATTAAGCTTTCTGTTTGATATTCCTAATTCAGTGCAATTGCTTTTTGATAATTTGGTATTTGCATAAATCAATATTGGCAGTTCCTTAAAATGCAGTGTTCAAAATTTGTGCACCTAGCAATCAACCTGAATCTTAACTGGGGCTTAATGTACGGATGGAAGGAGCCATGGTCAGGATCCAAGCATTGTGTAGAATATATGATATTGACGTTCTCTCCCAACAAATGGCATCAACAAGGGCGAACAATACAGTTTCAGTACCATGGCCAGGCATGAAGCCAGACTGGAATGGATCCGAGTAACCAGTTTCCTCCAAGCATGCCTGAAGCTAGACTACCACCACCTTCTCAAGCACCTTGCCTAGAAAGGTCATATTTGCCCCTGGGCAGTAGTATTTTTACTTCCTTTTCCTACTGAACAAACACATTATGGGAAATAAAAGCTTATTCCAAGGGCGCAGCAATAAAACTGCTAACACATTTGCAAAGCTAAGCAGGGTCCGGTCCGGTTTCAAATTGGATAGGAGATGGTGTGTTGCTATTCCTGCATTGCAGGTGGTGGTACTAGCTGACCCTACTCTACAATGCTATTATTCTGTGAGTAAGAAGCCAATTATTTTCAAAAGGTACTCAAATTGTCATAATTATATGGCACTTAAGGGTGTTGTCTTCTTAGTAAATAGTTAGCATAAGGCAGAATTTATTCTGCCTAATTCCAAATATGATGTAATACCAATACAATGTAAGCTTGAATTTATTTCAAATGAACACTAATGAACAGATTACTCTATAAAAGGAGAACCAAAGGGGGCGGAATCAATACATTCTCATGCTACATACTTTTAAGGCTTCAAAAAAAGGTGGTATAATGGAATGCAATCATGAATTATGGAGCCTTGCCTAGAACCATGTCTACACAACTGCACATCAAGCAGGACTTGCTACTATTTGGGGATGGAAATAAATTATTTACTATCTGGCACAACAAATAAAAGCTAGCCTCATGACTGCACAGTATTAGGCAGCTTCAGAGGTGAAGTGCTTTCTGCACACTTGAAATTGAGAGCTTGGCCTCAAATGATAATCATACAGACCATCAGGATGGGCTGTGGTTTCCCTGTCTTGTGGGAAGCACTAAATCAAAGGCATAAGCTATTTTCTTTAAATAGTGTATTTGATATAAAACGGATTCTTAGGTTGAGCTATGGCTCTGTTTAAGCTTGCGCATGGTCCTTCCCATGCCTTTATCTTTCCCAAGTCTAATTTGTGGGATGGGATGAAGAAGGCTACTTATTTAACTTCTATTGAGTCACTTCTGCTAGAATGTGCCTTAACAGTTATACTAGTCGTAGTCTCCAAAAGTTTTCATATACAACAGCATACAATTTTAAGGAAGAAAGCCTATGCATGAGAGGCTGGCATGAAGCGAGGTGGTGTAAAATAGTATTCAAATACTCAGCTGATAGACTAGTAAACATATTACAATCAACATTCATTAACAATATTGGATGATATGAGGTAACTAATGATGGATCTTTGGGGTCTCCTTGGGAATTACCATTATGTTTGCTTCGATAAATATTTATCCCAAGGTGGCTAGCATTGCAGATGAAAACAAAAACCAATTAAACAATTAAAAAACAATAAAACAGTGCAATCAAATCTGAATTTAAACAGCAGAGTAGAATGTTTCAATTCTAGTGTTTTAAAATACAAGCAATTCCCCATGTGTGTAGGGATTGCATTCTGAGGCACCACACACATTGGTGGGATGTCGGCGGTTGTGTGTGCCTTGAACGTGTGCCAGTGGGGAGTTGTCTGTTCATCTTCCTTGCAATGCTCAAAAAAAATTCATTAAAAATGTCTCATTGAATAAGGGAACAGTCCTATATACAAGAAGCTGGCATAAAGCAAGCTGGCGTAATTTTATGCTGGGTCCAAACCTTGTTGAGGAGCAAGACTACTGCTGGCTGTGCAGCCCCATGCCTATCAGAAACAGAACAAGCCTTGAAAGTAAAGTTTGACTTATGCCACCCTTTTTGCCAGGTCACATGATTGAGTTGAACAGAGTTAGGATCCAGCTTAAGTCCCTACTTACTGGTCTCCCCACCTCCATGTCCCTGTAACCCTCTCCCTTTTTGCAACTTACATTGAACTCAGTTCAGCCAGCTTCAGCACAATCAGAAAAGCGCCAACTGAGCTTGGATGAGCAAATTACGCCACTGTCTCTTCAGCTGAACCACGTTTGCAGACTTAATGCTGACTGAGCCAGGAACCTCTTGCTAAGGCAAGAGATCCACAGCACCCTAAGTAGCTTATCTCAGCAGAACTTGTAGGATTGCATCCTAAAAATGTCTTAACCTGACACCTAAAAGGTAACAAACTGTCTTGGGGAGCTAGAATCACAACTGGGAGGTCATATGTTAAGGGTATCGGGTGGTTGCTCGAGAGCAATCAGACAAGATGCCTCACTAGTCTGTTCTAAAGCTTTCTTATTGGTGCTAAAAAAAACCTTTGCAATGCATAGTGCCTCTATTCCATTTCTTGCTCATTCACTGGCAGAATCTGAGAGTGGGCGGTCCTTAAATCTTCCCCAGCAGAGTAGTTTCTTGACCCCCAGTCTGCGCCTCCCCTCTCTGCGTGAAAGCCTACTGCGCAAGGACGGCTTGGGTAAAGGGGGACCGCCCTCCTCCCCGCTTTGCTCAGGCAAGGTGTCCTGGCACCGCCTTGCATCCTCCGAGCCCTGCATCTCCTCCCCACTAGAGGCGTGGCTTCCTTCCTCCACTGAGGAAGTGATGCTTCCCTCGATCTTTGGGGGCTCTCTGTAATCCATCCGACTTTTCCCCTCTCACCCCTGAGCCGATGGCAGTTCCCTGACATCATAGATAAATAGCCCAATATTTGGTGGCTTCCTGCTTGATAACTGGTCGTGGTGGAACTAGGACCTCAGGGAAAGTTCTTAATGTTTGAGAAGTATAGTATAGTAGAAGCTACCCAAGTCCCAAGTCACAAAGGGCTTCAAAAGGTTAAAACCAACACTTTGAACGGAGCATGAAAACAAAACTGGTAACTAGTGAAGATCTCTTGAAATTGGCAAGATATGTTCTTAGCAAGCCATTCCAATTAAAATCCTGGCAGCTTTATTCAGAGTAATTGCACAGTCTTCAAGCGCTGCCCCACATACAACTCATTGGTAAAGGTAAAGGGACCCCTGACCATTAGGTCCAGTTGTGACCGACTCTGGGGTTGCGGCGCTCATCTTGCTTTATTAGCCGAGGGAGCAGGCGTACAGCTTCCGGGTCATGTGGCCAGCATGACTAAGCCACTTCTGGCGACCCAGAGAAGTGCACGGAAACACCGTTTACCTTCCTGCCGGACCGGTACCTATTTATCTACTTGCACTTTGACGTGCTTTTGAACTGCTAGGTTGGCAGGAGCTGGGACGGAGCAGTGGGAGCTCACCCCATTGCGGGGATTCGAACCGCCAACCTTCTGATCAGCAAATCCTAGGCTCTGTGGTTTAACCCACAGCGCCACCTGCATTCCCATACAACACATTGCAGTAAACCAAATAAGATGTTATCACAGCACAGGTCACAGTTGCCAGATTATCCCTGTCCGAGAGAGGACACAATTGGCAATTTTACATCAGATATATCAAAATCCCACTAAGTTGTATCTATCAACAATAGCCCAATTCATGCTAGTAGCACTAACTAACCTGTTTATAAAAGCAGTGCATTCAAACTTTTTAATGGTGAAATGCTGAAAAGGCAAGAGGAATAAAACTGCCTTCGTTTCTCTCTCCTTGCTTTGGATCACAAGCTTTCTCAGAGCATTTTAGTTAGTGAGACATGCATAAACCTTAACAGCAAAGGAATGCCTGTCTAGTTTAGCATCGCTTTAAAACTGGCCGCAGCTGCCATCTGTGTAGCTGTAGTATACAAAAAAATATACATATACCACTAAAAGTACAGGGATTGGCTTAGTAATGCTATTTGTAAGAGAACATCTGGGATCTGCAAAAGGAAGTTTCAAAAATAGGCTCATGATAACATCTGTCGTGTTCTATTTATAATTCATCTTAGGTGGCCTTTTACAGTCACTTTCAGCCTTAATAAGGCCATCCTATAGATGCCCATTGTTACCCAAATAATAGTGGGTTCCTATACATTTCTACTCAGAAGGAAGCTCTATTGAGTTCAATGTCACACTGCTCAAGAAGTCTGTATACCATAAGATTACATCCTTATCTGGGGAAATAAACAGCTATAGGTAGTTTTGACCTGGAGACTCAACAGTGTCTGACTATCATGTTATAGGTGGCTGAGAGGCCTTCACTGTTTTGTTAAATAAATTCAGTTTGATTAAAGAGAACACCGTTAACATCTAGACCAGCCATAGGCAAACTCGGCCCTCCAGATGTTTTGAGACTACAATTCCCATCATCCCTGACCACTGGTCCTGTTAGCTAGGGATGATGGGAGTTGTAGTCCCAAAAACATTTGGCGGGATGAGTTTGCCTATGCCTGATCTAGACCCTGATGCTTACAGTCTCCTTATTTTACCTTCTCCTGCTACGAACTCCTGCAGCCAAAGCACATTTCAGCCCTGGCTTAGTTAATTTTTGCTGTGCCAGGAAATAGGGGTTAAGCACACCACAGTTTTTCACATTTTTTTTTTTTATATAGCACCATCAGGTTATATGTCACTTTACAGATATATACGAATGAAACAGGGGGTTTCAGATACTGGTTTGTTTCATTTTAACTAGCCAGAGTTTCTCAAGTTTGGATGCAATGGGGAATTGTTGTTAAAAGTTATTTCTTTTTGTGAACTATTTTGAGGTCTGCCCCCCTTTTTTACAATCAAATGGTATATAAATTTTGTGAATTAATTAAAACTAGCTACAGTTGTACCTTGGTTTTCAAACAGTTTAGTTCTTGAACGTTTTGGCTCCCGAATGCTGCAAACCTGGAAGTGACTGTTTTGGTTTGCGAACTATTTTTGGAAGCCAAACATCTGATGGGGCTTCTGTGGCTTCTGATTGGCTGCAGGAAGTTCCTGCAGCCAATCAGAAGCTGTGCTTTGGTTTCTGAACATTTTGGAAGTTCCAGAATGGATTCCATTCAACTTCCAAGGTATGACTGTAATTGAAAAGTGAAAAATTGCAGCTTTCGGGAGTGCATGGGTCTGAGATTCACGCAAGCTCAGTTCTTTTAATGGCAAAGCATGGTTTGCTGTTATGTCTAAGCCAGTATGCCATGCATTAAAATATTCAGAAAGGTCAAAAAAGATACAAATTATCTCCTAAAATGTTTGCATTTGCAGAAAATGCCAATTAGCTGAATTTGTTTTTTATGGTTTGTTTTAAAACATGCCATTTTATTTATACATGTTTGAATGGTTTCTTTTTCTTTTTTAAAGGAAGGCAACAAGCGTACTGAAGAGAAAACTAGACAACCAGAAAACAGCCACTAGCGTTTTAACAAGTGTTCTAAAGAGTCCTTCAAAGAAAAAGTAAAAGAGCGGGTGACATATGGTTGAAGGCCATTTCTGCTTCAGCTTTTAAATGAGTAATAAACTAAAATCTGTTCACCTCCATCTATTGCAATGCAGCAACAGCCAAAAGCAATGATTTCCTTACTCAAGTGAATTGCCCCTTAAGCACGCAATACAATACTTTTCCAAAGCACTGGATGCGGGTTCACCCACCAATATAACTCCTATTTACTTTAATGTAAACTTGTGTGTGTGTGTGTGTGTGTGTGTGTGTGTGTGTGTGTGTGATACTTTGAATATGTAAAGGACACAACAAGATGTGATTTTGTTAAAGACGTTGAATTTATTGTAGATTGTTAGTTCGACTGAGTGTAGAGCAGGCTTCCTCAACCTCGGACCTCCAGAAGTTTTTGGCCTACAACTCCCATGATCCCTAGCTAGCAGGACCAGTGGTCAGGGATGCTGGGAATTGTAGTCTTAAAGCATCTGGAGGGCCGAGGTTGAGGAAGCCTGGTGTAGAATAAGCAGTTGTAGAAATCTGATAAAGAGTTGCTACTGCCAATTTGACCCTGCTGTTTGTTGTTCTTGTTTTTGCATATGCCTGTCTTGATAGACAGTGTGTGTCATGATGTGCGAGGTCAGTTTGTGGATGCATGTGCACAAACTTCTGGCCACACCCACCATTGATGTGTGGCTCCCACACATCTGGAGGCGAAGCAAAACCACTGCATTAGAAGCCCAGAAGTGACCTCCCCAGGATGTAAGCCAGGGATATGGAGGTCCTGGGCTGCCCAGACAACAAGACCACTCTCCTTGGCGTGGTCCAAAGGAAAGCAGAGGAGCAGCTTGGCTGCAGGAGTTGCCAGAAGGAGGAGTACAAGGTGCTACCCAACCATCTTAGGATTGGTGTAGGGCAGGGGTCTGCAACCTTTAAGACAAAAAGAGCCACTTGGACCCGTTTCCGAAGAAAAAAAAACTGGGAGCTGCAAAACTCGTCATTATAAAAATAACTTTTTTGTCACTTTTTTATTATTTATTTGTTTGACCCCTCAGAATTACTCCTCCTCATAGAAATAAACGTTAAATTAACAAGTTACCTTTTTGTGTGTGTGTGTTCTTCACTCCCCTTCAAAACAGTGACCAGCGTACATGCCCCCTTTCAATGCAGTGACCAGCGTACATGCCCCTTACAATGTAGCAGGCAGGCGGGCGGGCAGGAAGGTGACGTCGGGACGGTGCGTGACTAACGCACGCACCGCCCCCATGCGACGTCACATCCAGTACAGCGCCCGCCACAGTGGGGAGTGTCGGGGCGCACAATGCGCCTCCTCCCCTCGCTGGTATCCGCCCCGGAGCCGCGGCAAAGGTGTAAAAGAGCCACATGCGGCTCCGGAGCCGCGGGTTGCAGACCCCTGGTGTAGGCTTTATTCCTTAGCCTTTTCTTCTCCCAAAGATATCCCACAAGACAGTGCAGGTTTGGGGTCTTCCTTCCCCTAGATGGGCTCCCTTCCCTGGTTAACAAGCCCCATCTGCCTCTCATTTCCCTCTATAGTATGTGCGGAAACTGCCTTTCTGACCACTGGAGCCACTATTGGTTTTGTCCACTCAATCTGCAGGAGCCTGTCTTCTCATGCAGGAGAAGTCCATAACTCACTGAGAGTTAGAGACCCATCACCTGTTTTAGCTGGCCAATTGAAGTCACTCCCGGGGCGTAGCTGCTGTCGCATGCTGACAGCTTCTAGAAGCCACAGGTGAGAGCTGAGTGCAGGGTGGGGAACAAGATGGACAATGTCTTCCCAAAAGCACACTGGAAAAGATGGAACAGCAAACAGAGGTTTGCTCTGTTAACAATTAAAAAAAAGAGAGAGAAGGAAGCTCCATGTGCAGACATAAACACGCTACCTCCAGACAAATTTATGCCCCATCCCCTTTCTTCCTTTGCTTCAGCCCAAACAAATCACCCAGAAATGCCCCACTCAAAATCAGACAAACCCCAAAACAAAATGAAAGTAGAATAGTCCTAGCTTGGAATGCCCCTGCTGTGATTTCTGAGTGTCACCTTTTAAAGACTCCTGCCTACCTATTTGTTCTCTCTTGCATTGCAGAGGTCTACTTAGGTCAATGTAAGTATAGCAGGTCAGTACTGCTGGCACATAATAGCATATACCGCATCAGAAGGTGTGCAGGTGAAATCCCTTGATGGCATGCTGATGTTGTTAGGTCTTGAGGGTGTTCCTTGAGTAAATATGCTGAGCTTTGTATTTCTGCGCTGTCATCCATCTTGAGATATATGGGGATTGATCTGAGTACATATTGCTCCTAATTGGATCAGAGAAAATATATCTTCTGTCCCCTCTTATTGGAAAGCACAACAAAAAAAATATCAAAGCATTTCCCCTAATTTTACTAAGGCTTACTAATTAACTGGCATTTTCTTTTAGAAAAGCTATTTCTCAGCATAACTCTGAAACCTAATCAGATTTCATGAAAATGTCAAACTGCTGCCTCAAGCAATGTTCTGAAAATTAAACTTGCGTGGCATTTATTTCATAAAGTGGATTACTATGTTTAATGAATTTTGTTTTTGCATATTAAAATTAAAATTAGAATATTTTACATTTACGGCATAGCATATTTGCAAACCATATCAATTTTTTATTGTTGCCTCCTAAAAATCAGCAGCGTGCTCAACAGCTACAGCTCCACTGCAATGTGTGCTGGCCAGCTACAATTTTATTTTTAATGACATTTAAGAAAAAATAACAAACAGTATTTAAGGGGGCAATCCTCTGCAGTTTAAGCTAGCATAAAGCAAGGCAATGCAAGATAAGCCACCTAAAGTTATGCCACACCCTCTGCCTAATCTGGCAGAAAGAAGACCTTTGTGGGTTGCCAGGGTATATGATGAAGCTGAACAGGCTTAGGATCAGGATCCCCCTACTGTCCCGAACCCATCAAGTCACAGAATGCCCCCCATTTTTCAACTGCTAGTCAAGGAATATTTTTGTTTCTTTATTTACTTATTACTTGCAAATGCTGAATATAGATAAGTAACAGCAATCAAGACCCCCAACTCACCAGCCACAACATCGAGTCTTCCCTTTTCCCTTCTTAGAGAGTGCAGCTGAACACACCCTTTGGCAAAAATTCTGAGAGGCTCAAACTCAGGACCGTCGGATTATGAGACTGACATGTTGCTTAATATGCTAAGAAGGGGGGTAGACAGTGGCATCTGCTCCCCATTGGGGATGGTGGGTTGGGCAGCTCACGGCAGGTCTGGTCACAAAAGCCGGAGCCAGGTGGTTATAGGAGGTGGAGACAATGTTGTTTTTCTCTCCTTCCACTCTCCTTGCAGAGATGCACAACTCACAATTCATTGCTATTTATGCATAGTGATAATGCATCACCTCTGGTGAGAACCTTCAGAAATGCAACCTTCAGGAACAGTTAACACCGGTAGCCCAATCCAAAGCAAGTTTACAATGGTACCTCGTGTTAAGTACTTAATTTGTTCTGGAGGTCCGTTCTTAACCTGAAGCTGTTCTTAACCTGAAGCACCACTTGAGCTAATGGGGCCTCCTGTGTCACCGGAGCACAATTTCTGTTCTCATCCTGAAGCAAAGTTCTTAACCCGAGGTACTATTTCTGAGTTAGCGGAGTCTGTAACCTGAAGCGTCTGTAACCTGAAGCAGTATGTAACCCGAGGTACCACTGTAATAAGGATTGTTAAGAATGGCCTCTTTTGAAATTACACTGGCCTTGGTTCATCAAGCCTTGGCCGAGTCCCAGAACAGGCTCCAACAATTTAAAGCTGATAATAATAAAAAAACAGTTAAAAGAGATTACATTTATAAGAAAGGGGCGGGCCCTGAAAACACACACTTCAGGTGTCAAAGGCTAGAGTAAAGAGGTAAATTCCACATCTTAAGGGCTGTCACAGAGAATACCCCCCCCCCCCGGAGGCGGAATTAGCAAGAGGAACCCCTCTGCTGATCTTAACAACCAAAGCAACAAAACAAATCAAGCCAAGTATATGAGATAATATTGACAATCTAGAAAATCCCTAACAGCATTATAAGTAATAGATTTAACTCCCTGCACAAAATCCACTGAGCAATTCATGCTGCAATTAACATATAGTAAAGATGTAGGAGGGTTACTCAACATTATTGATGGAAAAAAACTTCAGCATTTTTTCTTCATTGGTGTGCTTAGGAGGCAGGTGTAAAAAAAACAAATCAAAGATAAATTCGTTAATTGAGGCGGTTTAATGGGATTTTTTTTAAAAAAAATTGTTTGATTTGCTATTTAAATTTCTTACTCTATACAAGTCCGCTTACCCTTCCAGTATGCAGATTCACACAAAAATTGATCACCAAAAGCAACTGCTCCACATTAAGGAGTACAAACAAGCGAACAAATAAATTACAGAAGCAGCCTTTTTCTTTACAGTCATTTGTGTATTTGGCAGAAGCAACATATCCTTCCAGTATGGCAGTGTTGGAGGCTGGCATTGCCTCCTGCCACCAGGATCCGATGGGAGCCAAGGCTGTCCTGGGAATTCGGATCCAAGCCTGCCTGCAAAACTGGCCAATGGCAGGCAGGCTTGGAGACAGGGCCCTCCTTGGGGGCAGTCCTGATGGAGCAAGTAGGCTTCCCTCAGGTCCACTCCCAGGATATTTAATGCAGAATTCCCTAGTTCCAGCACTTGGTGTTTCCTTGTTGGGTCTCTCTCCCACCCACACCTTCTGTTATGCTATGTCTGGTACCTTTGACCTTACTAGGCATTGTTGGTTGCTGTATTCAGGGTCGGGCAGGAATTTCTCCTCCAAGAAATTGGCTCCAACCTGGTGGTTTTGCCTACCTCATAGCAATTGTCACAACTTGGGGCATTGGGTAAACCTTCGTCTTGGAGGTTGTAGTCTCTGCCTGCCCCTTCAGATGCAGGGTATCCCATTAAAGGGATCCAGGAGGAGCTCCTTCTGTCCATATGCCCAGGTGGGGGCTTGGGCCACAGCACTCCTCAAAGTTGCAATCCCCACAGGGATCCCCCTATTTGCTGTAAATCATAGGAACCCCATGCTGCCGAGTTGATCCTTGGGCATCACTTCTGGCAGGCGGGCTCGAAGTAAATGGTTGCCCAATGCCTATGCATTTGTAGTCAAAACATGTGACCTGATCTGATACCATTTAAGCTGTGTTGTGTCCTTTTTTTACAGTCCAGCTGGAGAGGTGGCGGAATACAAGTTCATATACAGTGGTACCTCAGATTATAGACGCTTCAGGTTACAAACGCTTCAGGTTACAGACTCCGCTAACCCAGAAATAGTACCTCGGGTTAAGAACTTTGCTTCAGGATGAGAACAGAAATCGCACTGTGGCAGCGGGAGGCTCCATTAGCTAAAGTGGTACCTCAGGTTAAGAAAAGTTTCAGGTTAAGAATGGACCTCCAGAATGAATTAAGTTCTTAACCCGAGGTACCACTGTACTGCATGATATCTGCAAGGAGGTAGTTATGAACTACTGCAGTTTTCTGGAGTTGCTTTAAATAATCAGAAGTTCTACATGAGAATTGGAAAGGTTAAGGGCAGGAGGGCACATACTGGGGAAATTCACATCAAATCATCTTGGAAAAATTAATAGATCATAAAAAGATGAAGGCTGTAAAATTTGTAAATGTAAAAATGGCTTGGCGGCATTGGTAGAGAACAAGGAGCATAGCTACCGTTCTGCAAGAAATGTTTAGAAAGAGATGTGAATTCTTTTGCTAGTAAAATTGTAGCTCCTGCTTCTAGCAAATGCAGGTACTCAGTAATTAGCATTCCACTAAATAATTCAGTAATTAGATTCAACGCATTTGACTTCTGCTAAACAAAAATACAATGTAATTTGGTAGTAATTATTGTTGAAGCTTCTGCTGGAGCTCCTTCTGCTTTTTATTAATGAACACATTTCCCAGAAGTATGCCTATAATTCACAAATTTGAGAAAGGTTTGTATCCCTCTCAGCTACTTCAATGATCAGCAAAGCAAAGTATAGCCTAACTGAAGGTAAAAGGTAAAGGTAAAGGTACCCCTGCCCGTTCGGGCCAGTCTTGCCAGACTCTGGGGTTGTGCGCTCATCTCACTCTATAGGCCGGGAGCCAGCGCTGTCCGCAGACACTTCCGGGTCATGTGGCCAGCGTGACAAGCTGCATCTGGCGAGCCAGCGCAGCACACGGAACGCCGTTTACCTTCCCGCTAGAAAACGGTCCCTATTTATCTACTTGCACCCGGGGATGCTTTTGAACTGCTAGGTGGGCAGGCGCTGGGACTGAACGACGGGAGCACACCCCGCCGCGGGGATTCAAACCGCTGACCATGCGATCGGCAAGCCCTAGGCGCTGAGGTTTTACCCACAGTGCCACCCGCGTCCCTATATCCTAACTGAAGGTATTAAGGATCAAATGTATGAAACTTCAGCAAAACATTAAAACAAACAGAAAGGAAGTCCACAAACTCTAAGGTAACACTAATAAAAAACATATGAGCAAATGTTGTCTATGCTGTGTTTGTAATTAAACGTTGAAACAAGAATAAGCTTTTCTACTTTTGCAAGATGTTGCTGAAAAGTCATGTAAATACAGTCCAACACTATTTTTTTTAAAAAAGTCCTTTATCTTTTAAAATTGAAAAAACCCACAAAGTTTTCCCCACTTACCCTTAGTAATCTCAGCTGTGGAGGTGAAGTATTGTAAAGCTTATTTTACATCAGAGGAGCTATACATAGGCTAAGGCACCTGCAGCTAGCATCTGCGCCTCAAACATCACAGAAGTCTTACTACAGATTTTCTTTTCCTTGTGGCTTTTGTAAAATGTAATAATTTCATACTGAAGGGATGTATGGGAATCTGATGACTACATAACCTAAGGTGTCAGCTAGTTATTTCTCTCTCTCTCTCTCTCTCTCTCTCTCTCACACACACACACACACACACACACACACACTCACACACAAAGTTTCACTCTGACTTCATTGCAGATAACAAATGGCGTTAAGAAATACAAGGCAAATGTAGGATAAAGAAAGCAAATATGGGGAAAAAGGCAAGGTTGCAAGACCATCAGGAGGGATCATGACCTTAGCTAGTATAACTTTGCTTTGAACTATAAGCATATATTTTCACAATATATGCACAGAACAGAGCTTGGAAATACCGCACTTACAAATCAGATGCTATATGCTGATAATGACAGATCAATCCTACTCAGTTCTGCAAATGTTTCTTTATAATTGTAGAACAATTCTGTTGAGCACACATTAAGTTCTTTATGAGGTTTCTCATTCTTAAGTTTTACAAGAACACTGCTGGGACCACAATCAGTTCTTTTTATAGGTTGTCTTATCAGCTAAACTATTTGTGCCCAATCTATCCAAGAATTATTTAGTAAAGTGCAAGCGTTTTTAATTTTAAAATATAGGGCTGTGGTATAAATAACTTCCTACCAGCACAATAAATCTATCTTCCCTAAACTTTCAAACACTGGGAAGAGGGACTGATAGTTAAAACACTCTATGATGGGAATAGGAGTCTCCTAACAACTCTCAACACCTTTAATAAACTACAGTTCCCAGGATTCTTTGGGAGAAACCATGATTGTTTAAAGTGGTATAGCTTTAAACGTATAGTGCTGATTGGACCTTTATATGTTTGTATCGTTTTTATGCCTGGAATTGTTTTTAATTGTTTAGATATGGAACAGTTTTTAATTGTTTTTACACTTGTTTTATGGCTGCAACTGATCTGTTTTATAATTGTATATTTTATTGCTGTAACCTGCTCTGGGACCTTGTTGTGTGAAAAAGTTAATAAAATAGAACAAGTACGCTAAAGCTGTTAGCCAGATTTTGCTGTATCAGAGAAATTGGCACAGGGCATAAGGACAGTTTGGAACTATGTAGCTTCAGTTAATTCTGATGAAACTTTTTTTTTTAATGTAATGAAACACACAGGACATAATCATAAGACCTCCAAGTTCACACTCAGTCCTTCAAGAAAACTGGACCTAGTTTAAAAGGACTGCTTGCCTATAGACTCGGCACAGCAATTCAAACAGACCATACAAAGGTGACAACTTGTTTTCTGTTGATGGTAGTGAGGAGATTTCACCCCTCCCATATCCAAGAATCTGCTGATGTTCTCTGCTGATTCTCCAGAGAGGAGCGGGCGGTTTTTGCTCTCTACTTATTCCGCTCCAGCCTCACATCAAAGAGAGAGAGAGACTGAGTGTTAGAGAGAGATCGTGTGTATAGATAAGGTTGCTGCTAAGAGCAGCTGCAGACACTCAGTGCAGTTCAGCATTTTCGTTTAGACCTCATTTAGCTCTGTACATAGTTGTGTATTATAGTTGTAGATAGAATAAAAGAAGATATTCTACAGAGCTGCTCTCCGAGTCGTTTATGCTCTGCTATACTCTGCTGTACTCTGCTGTGCAACGACTGTCTTCTTGTTGGAGTGAATCCGGTGCTTACAACTCTAAGCTGTGAGTCCACAGCACTTTGACCTGTTCCTGTGCAGAAGGTGGTCTCTGGAAGTGCTACCCAGCTCGCCTAGCCCAGTGGGGCTGAAGTGTATGAGTCCAGTTGGTGGCACTGGCTCAAGGGCGATGCTGACAGGTAGAAGTGGAAAGTGTTCATGGGCTTTGTTGTTTGTGAGATTGGTGTTATACCTGTTGCACCTAAGTGTTGTTAAACACTTATTAAAATCATCTGAAGGGCATGAAGTTGAAGTAAACACTAGTTCATAGTTTGCTGTGGACCACTTCCTACTCATGTTTGGCGGTGTATGTTTGTGAAACATGATGCCTAGCTTAGTGTTACACCCAGGCCAGGGATCATGGTTGGTTACATTCCAAAACAAAAAACGAGCAGTAAGCAAACCTTAGCTATGGACCATGGTTCCTTGGAAGTGAAACAAACCACAATGTCTGGTTTGGAGATAAAGTTAAACCAGAGATTGAGACCCATTTCCTCCCAGCATGCATGAGGAGAAGCAATGTGGGTGCAACTCACTCATGCATGGGAAGCCATGCTTTATGGCTTACCATGATGTGTGATCACAGCCACTGTGCACATATAAAAGCGTCATGTAATAAGGCCGTAAGAATGCTTATATTATGACTTGTTCTATAATCTCGGTTGCTAATTGGTTCTGTTTTCTCTCTCCTACAAAGGCAAGTTTTTATGGTGCATTTTATCGCTTTATTATTTCATTTTAAGCATCTTATTTTGCATTTTTATGTTGCATTTTATGCCTTCTGTTATTAGGCAGATCACACAAATTTAGTAAATAAAATTTACTAAATAACTACTTCAGATAGTTGCTCTGCTACAGGTTGACCCCAAAGAGTTGCTTGCTAACCATGGCATTGAGCACCACAGCCCTGAAGGCAAGCCTTGGGACTACACTCTTCCCTTTTAAAAGGGCTGCCATACGTCCGGGTTCTCCTGGACACATCCAGGAACTGGACAGGAAAATGGTGCCGGGGCGGATTTTCTGCAAATCGGCAAAATGTATGGCAAGTTTTAAAATCAACTTAGATTTTTGGGGGAGATGTGTTGGGAATTCCATTCCTCCCGTGCTGCAGATGTGTGGGATTGTTACATGTCACATGTCTGTGTTTACATTCCAGCACTGATTGTTGGAGTCTTGTGGGTGGAAATTGAGATACGCTGTTCCGTTCTGTACAGCTATTGCATTTGCAGTTCTCTCTCCGAGGAGGAAAGACAGAGAGAGAAGCCATGTTTTCTTTGTTATGTTACGTTTGATTTTGTGTGCAATAAATTAGGCTTAGACTTAAATTAGACCTCAAGGCTCAGCTTCTGTTTGGACTCTGCTAGTCATGTGCTCATGTCCTTGGATAGGGGTCACATCAGCATGACGGGACACCAAAGTGATGAATCCTGGGCGACGCTGTATTGGGGGAGAGGCACTGTAGCACCCTGCTTGTGGTTAACGCTTAGCTGGAATGAAATATTCAACGCAGCAATAGAGAAATTAAAATAATAATTTATTTGTCAGACAAATAAATGTGAGGCACAGTGGTATATGGTTACCAAGCTCTGGCCTGGCCTCCTGTCATTATGGCCAGCACTTATATTCCCTCAGCTCAGCCCCCTTGCTCCTCCTTTGGCTGCCTCTGTCCAATCAGCCTGGTTAAAATTCCTATTGGCTGTTCGCTAGAACCAATCATAAAAGATACACCCATTTCCTATTACCTTTTATGGGAGACAAAGAGCTATATTTCCTTCTATTTATAATTGGCAAACAGCCATTAACCTCTACAAGGCACCTTAATTACCAGATAACCTTTTGCCCTAGACTAGGCGCCTTAACTAACATTTCATCTTTTGCCCTATTGCCCTATTCACTCCAAAACAGATGGTGGCTAATTTTATCTGAACAGATCCCACACATTATCAATGAAAGATCTCCTTCTTTGGAGGTCATTAAGCAGAGGCCTGACAACCATATGTCAGGAGTGCTCCGATGGCGTCTCTCTGTCTGGCAGGGGTCCGGACCCAATGGCCCTCGTGGTCTATTCCAACTCTTCTATGATTCTATAATTTCTTACTTTCTAAATCCTTTGCATAATTACATTTAAGCCAATATATTTCATACATATATAGTTTTTTTTTAGAAGAAAGGGAACTTAGTAAAAGCTAAGCTAAGTTTTCTAAATTCTCTGAAGCTTTAAAGCAGCTTCAAAGAGAGAGAGAGAGGCCTCTTCCCTAGCCAGCTCTGTTTGTATTAGCTCTTGCTTTTTTTTAACCTTAGGAAGATGTGGCTCAAGTTTAATGGGAGGCACAGTGTTTTTGCAACCTTGATTGATTGTATTCTATCATTTGTATGGTCAGTGTGACCTTTTGTTCCCAGGCTTTAATTTCCTTTTACAACCCTGAGACACTGCTATAGATCAGGGGGGCCCTTGATCAAGAAGATAAACAGCTGCCAGAGTATGGTTTCTGCCTGGCATGAGAGATACAAACATTTACAAATATATATTTCTTTAAGGTCATTTTTAGAATACAGGAATCTGATCAAAATATAAGCCTTGATTAAAAATGCAGGCTATGATCAGATGCCTCATTCCCCCCTTTCAAGCTCAAGGACCTTCCCAAGTGTCCTTGATAGCTTGACCTTCATCATATTCCTGAGGTAAAGCTCTGTATAGGGCCATGATATGAGGTAGAGTTTCATTTGAAATCATCTTGCTAATTGTACTTCTAAAACATGAAATGATACATGGCACCATACACAAAACCATTACTACTACCGTCAAGAAAAACAAGCAAGACAATAGTATCCCTTTGAGTCCTGCGACATTTGGTAACCAGTTGGTGAGCCATCCCATATCCCATCCTTCCCATGTTTGTACTGGGACATGTGCTATATTCTCCATCTTTGTGGCCAACACACGGATCGCCTCACCATTATCAGAAATGTTAAAGCAACAGGCATTCCCTGTCAAGTTCAAGACTCCACATAGGCCTCCCTGCCTGGCAAGTACATAATCCATTCCCATTTTCAGCTGCAAAATGGCGGCTCTACTTTCATCCAACTGTTGTGCAATAAGTCTCAAACTCTGGGCCGTTGCATTGGTTACAAGTTCCACTACTGCTTGCAATCGAATTATTCTGTTTAGATTATAAATAGGATCTCGAGCCCCTTGTATGAGCTCATCAGGATTCCAGGAGGCAGGTTCATAATAGGCTATAATGCGCTCTGGTGGCCAATCATCAGTATCGCTCCAACTTTGGGTACTTCCTCCTGCTATATGAGAAATATCAGCGTTTCTTCGTGTACGCTTGGCCGAACTAGTGGGCATAATCCACATTGGTGGTAATACCCATCCCAGGAAACAAGTCCCACTCCATTTGGAAGGGAGTTTCTTGTATGCCCATTCTCCACATATCCACCACAACCATCGGGTCTGAGGTCTTTGGTACGTGGAGTGCATAAGGCGAAATATCAAAAGGGGCATAGAGCTCACAGTGCAGTATGTTAGATTGCCTTTTTCTGTCATAGTTATGTTCCACACCATTTTCCATGCATGAATAAAAGGAGGTGCACAGGGCAAGGTATTCCGAGTTCGATAGGTAGTACCGTTTGCCCAGGTTTGACTATTCTTAATATAATCCCAAGTATAGTGGCAATGAGAAGAGCCTATCATGGTAGAATCAGCTGCCTCTGATGATTTATGTACACAGAATTCCCCTTGTACAGGTATAACTCGTATTGGTTTAGTTGAGTTCCATCCGGGGAAATTCTGTACTTCTGTTTGGTGTGGCATTTCGCTTACCATACCAATGGCATTTAATGGTATTGGTAATAAGGGCATACCTCCCTCTGAATCATCTGGCCCAAGAGAGCAAACAAGGCAATTGGTCCTATTTGTAACATTGGCTACCATCTCAGCTAAGCCTACCCACATATTGTGGTTTTGACTGAATCCATATTTAGCAAATTTGCTCAAATTCAAGGACCCTTCCCCTTCCCAAGGGATCAGGATTAATAATAAAATCATGTTGATGTCTAGTATATGCATTCCTTCCACAAAATATTACCTTATTGTGATAACAAAAAAATATTAGTCCCAATATAATTCCTCCAGTGACAGAAATGGGGAACCACCAAGACCAAAACATATGTCCCAAGGATCCCCAATGAGTAATATCTCTGATAATTGTTCCACAGGGGGGGGGCAGTCAATCAATTGTATAAGAGAATCTTTCCGTTCACAATCGCTGGTTCAGATGCTCCTCAAGCTTCAGGCGTGCGCAGGTCAGCCAGCTTCCAGGTTGTGGCTGCAGCAGGCCGGTCGTCTAATGTTGCCCGTGACCTAGCCCGTTCCCCGTAGGGCTAGATACAGGGGTTTTTGGAGAGAGTCAGTTTTAAAGGATTAGAGGGGTCACCTTTGCACGTCCAACTGCCTTCGGACTTCTTCAAACGGGAGTGATGAATCCAGGGGGTCACCTCAGCTACCTTCACCGCTGTTGGAGTAGAGAGCAAGATGGTGTAAGGTCCACGCCACTTAGGTGCAAGTGGATCGCGTTTCCACTCTTTCACCCATACGCTATCGCCAGCCTGGAACTGATGAATCGGCTCGGCAATGCTGCACGGCGTGCGCTCGAGGGCCCACCTGTTAAGAGAAACAAAAACACGGGAGAGAGATTGCACTTGTCCCTGTGTCACATAGTCTCCTATTTGTTTAAGGTCAGCTGGAATATCCTGAACAAAGGAGGGCGGCCTCCCATACAGGAGCTCAAAAGGTGACAACTTAAGTCTTTTTGTGGGTGCGCACCGAACACGAAACAGTGTTATGGGTAACACATCTACCCATCCCAATCCTGTTTCCTGGGTTAATTTTGCCAATTGGGTTTTCAGAGTCCGATTCATTCTTTCAGTTTTCCCTGAACTCTGAGGTCTATATGCTGCATGCAGTCTCCATTTCACTTGTAGGACTCGACATACTTCTTGTACTACTTGATCAATGAACGCTGGCCCATTATCACTTCCAATGCATCTAGGTAATCCAAACCTTGGGATCAATTCAGTGAGGAGTCTCTTAGTTACCTCTCGTGCCTTTTCAGTTCTGGTGGGAAAAGCTTCAACCCATCCAGTAAGAGTATCTACAAACACAAGGAGATACTTGAATCCCTTAGAAGGGACCAGCTCTGTGAAGTCCACAATTAGGCTTTCCATGGGGACGTATCCCACATGTTGGATTCCAGGAGGTTGTACCGGTCCCTGCCTGGGATTGTTTTTAGCACAAAGAACACATTTCTGGGAAATGCAAGTTGCTAATTGTGATAGGTTAATAATATACAACTTCCGACTGAGACTCTCTCTGGTTGCAGTACCGCCAAGGTGAGTAGATTCATGATAATTTCTTACAATTGTGCCTGCTAAGTGATGAGGTACATAAATCCTATTGTCTGGCAGGATCATCCAACCGTCCTTCACAATCGCCCCTTCCTGTTCAGCCCACTTCCTCTCTTCTGGGGTATAGTGAGGTTTAACTTCTTCTGGAACTACCTCTGGTATGAGGGCTGCTATAAATCCTCCCACAGGCTTTTGGGCTGCCTCTCGGGCTGCTTTGTCAGCAGCATGATTTCCTCTGGTTATTGGATCCCTTCCACGTCCATGACCTTTGCAGTGCATTACAGCAATCTGTTCTGGAGCCCATACTGCTTCCAACAGGATTTCTACTTCAGGTCCATATTTCAAGGCCTTCCCGTGGGCTCCGATTAGACCTCTTTCTTTCCATAGAGCTCCATGTGCATGCAGGGTTAAGAAGGCATATTTAGAATCAGTATAGATGTTTGCCTTACATCCGGCTGCCAATTGCAGAGCTCTAGTTAAACCTATAAGTTCAGCTTTTTGTGCTGAGGTGCCAGCAGGCAAAGCTTCAGCTTCCACAACTTCCTCATTGGTGACCACAGCATATCCTGCTCGTCTGGCACCCTCATGCAGGTAACTGCTACCATCAGTATAATATACAACATCTGGATTTTTCAATGGTTCATCTTTCAGATCGGGTCTACTGGAATAAACTTCATCCATTATTTGGAGACAATCATGTGATTCTTCATCATCTACCTCTGGTAGGGGCAGCAAAGTTGCTGGATTGAGCATATTCACTACTCGTAGATGAATCCTGGGATTTTCACACAATAGGCCTTGGTATCTAGCCATCCTTGGGTTTGTTAGCCAATAACTACCCTTATATTCCATAAGTGTCAGAACAGCATGAGGTACATTCACATACATCGTCTGGCCAAAGGTAAATTTATCAGCTTCTTTGACAAGGCTTGCAGTGGCCGCTACTGCCCTTAGGCATGGAGGCCATCCTTTTGCTACTGAGTCCAATTGTTTTGACAAATAAGCTACTGGACGGTTCCAACTTCCTAATCTCTGGGTCAGGACTGCCGCTGCAATCCCATTCTGTTCATGTACATACAGCTGAAAGGGTTTTTCCGAATTAGGCAGTCCAAGGGCTGGGGCCTCCATAAGTCGTTGTTTGATAGCTAAAAAGGCTTGTTGCTGCTCAGGTCCCCATACGAATGGGTCCTTTTCTGCACCTCGAGTGCTTTCATGTAAGGGCTTGGCCAGACTGCTGAAATCAGGTATCCATAGTCTACAAAACCCTGCTGTTCCCAGGAATCCTCTGAGTTGTTTCCTTGTGGTAGGTTCCTTAATAAGGCAAATAGCTTCTTTCCTCTCTGGTCTCAATGCTCGTTGTTGGTGTGAGATGTCAAAGCCCAAATATTTGACCTTTTCTAAACATAACTGTGCCTTTTTCTGGGAAACTCGGTAGCCAGCTTCCCAGAGCAAGTGGAGCAGTTCCTCTGTCCCTTCTTTACAGGTATCAAAATCCTTTGCCGCTAGTATAAGGTCATCTACATATTGCAGAACCACCTTTTCTCCAGGTATTGAGGGGTAACTTGTTAAATCTTTCGCCAAGGCAGTACCAAATAAAGTTGGGGAATTTTTGAATCCCTGGGGCAATCTTGTCCAGGTTAGCTGGCCTTTTGTTCCTGTCAAAGGGTCTTCCCACTGGAAGGCAAATATAGGTTTTTATTTATTTTATTTATTTATTTACGGCTATTAGCCCATAAACAAATATAGGTTGGCTCTGTGGTGCCAGCCGGCAACAGAAGAATGCATCTTTCAAGTCCAATACAGTAAAAAATGTTGCTTCTGGTGGGATCAAACTCAGCAGGATATATGGGTTTGGTACATTTGGGTGCAAGGTCTCGATAGCCTGGTTTACGAGCCTCAAGTCCTGTACTGGCCTGTATTCATCTGTCCCAGGTTTCCGAACAGGCAAAAGGGGTGTGTTCCATTCTGATTGGCAGGGCTTAAGCAGACCATATTTTAATAGGCGGTCCAAATGTTTCTGGATGCCCTCTGCTGCTCGCCGGGGTAAAGGATATTGCTTTACAGATACAGGGGTAGCCATAGGTTTTAGGGTTACTACAATTGGAGCTATATTCTTAGCCATTCCTGGTGGGCTATTTTCGGCCCATACTCCTGGTGGCACCTGTAGGGTTTGGAGGAGCTTGTTTAATCCTGTATCCAATGTGGGTTGGACTTGCAGGGCTGACATTAGGCGCCATGATTGTTCCTTAGGTACTGAGAGGGTAATTATTCCTGCTGCCTTTGATGGCAGTTTCATTTCTGGACCTTGAGGAGTGAAGGTGATTTGGGCCTGCAATTTGGACAGCATATCTCTACCTAAGAGAGGTATTGGACACTCAGGTATATACAAAAACTGATGGGTTAAACGATGTCCCCCAATCTGGCATTCCAAAGGTTGAAGGAAAGACCTCTTAGCTGACTGACCAGTGGCACTTTTAATGACTACACTTTTGGATGCCTTTTTCTGCAATAGTTCTGGGAGTACTGAGTATTCAGCCCCAGTATCAATCATAAAGTCTATTAAATGGCTCCCTAATTGAATCGTGACCGTGGGCTCCTGGAAGCCTAACTTTATGGAGTCCGGTCGTTCCTAGTCTTGGGTAAAATCCTCCTCTGCCAGTCCAATGAAATTGTCTCTACTCTGTCCTTGTCCAGGTCTCTGATATCTTCCATTTCGGATCATTCCCCGTCCCCGTCCCTGGTTTCTTGGGCCGGAGCCTGGGCCTGGGCCTGGGCGTACTTCTTCCAACCTCAGGGGTTCAGGACACTCCCGCTTCCAATGACCCTCCTTCTTGCAATTCGCACATTGATTCCTTCCCAGTGGTGGATTCCTTCCCCGCCCTCTCCCTCCGTTTAAAGGGCGGTAGTCTTGCTTCACTGCTGTGGCTAGCATCACCATCTTTTCCTTCTGCCACTTCTTCTTCTCTTGTTTCTCAGCCTCATCCCTATTCCGATAAACTCGACGTGCAATGGCCATAATTTGGCTCATCAGCATCCCTTCCCATCCTTCTGATTTCTGAATTTTCTTACGAATGTCAGAAGCACACTGGGCCACAAATGTAGCAGTAATCATTCTGCTGTTTTCAGGGGCTTCAGGGTCAAAAGGAGTCCATATACGATAGGCTTCCTGCAGCCTCTCTAAAAAGTCTCCCGGACTCTCATTTGGTTTCTGTTCTACTTCTGAGACTTTAGACATATTAGTGGGCTTCTGGCATGCCCTGCGGATACCTTGCACAAGCGTCTGGCGGTAGGTGGTAAGCCTGGCCAGGTGAATTGCATTGTTTGGATCCCAATTAGGATCTTCCAAAGGAAAGTTATCCTGGAGATGACGGTCAATATTAAAAATATTTCCCACTCTGGCCTGCTCACGCAAATATATCTGTGCCTTTTCAATTATGTCTCTTCTTTCCTCAGTGGTGAACAGAGTATTCAGGAGTTGGCGGCAATCTGTCCAAGTAGGACTATGAGTATTTACTATTGAAGTCACCAAGTCCATCATAGCCTGAGGTTTTTCTGCGAAAGATGGGGTGTGTGTTTTCCAATTCATCAGATCCGTAGTTGTGAATGGAATGTACTGGAGGGTCGAAGTTCGAGGTGGCCGTGGTCCGGGTTGCCCGTTAACCAGCACAGGCTCCTCAAGTGCATCAAATACTCTTCTAAGAGGGGCTACTACGTGACCTTTCTCTTCGCTTTGCTCTAGGGGCCTCAAATCATAGGGGATGGTATCTGTCCCAAGGCGTTCTTTTAGCAGCTTTATACGCCTGGCTGTATTGCTTGCTGACTGATCAAGGTCTTCCTGTAACTTCTGTAATAGTTCTCTAGGATTTGGATGTACAGGGGTTTGGGGTGGGCAATTGGTTGTTCCACTAAAGGAGACTGTAGATGGAGTTCTACTGGGACTCACAGGTGGAATAACCACTTCTGCTTGGGCTTTATTATAGGACTCCAAGGCCTCCTGAAGATATTTATCATAATCTATCAAGGAATCAAGTTCTGTGACTCCACCCCCATTATTCGTTCCACTTTCTTGCCTTGGGGTTACAACTGGTGGAGTATTTGGATTAGGCTCCCTTCGATGTGGAGCATAGGGTGGAGGTGGAAGCACCTCTTCCTCTGGTCCCTCAAAAATGGGTTTGAGTTTATTTGGCAAGATTCCTTTCCTAGCTTCGGCTTTTACAGCCAATAATTTGCATCGTTGGACTTTGCATTCCCTTATCCATGGAGGATTTTTATTTAATGTGCTCAGCCAAGAATCTATATATGAAAATTGTTCTGGGCACCCTCCCGTTTCTTTGGCGATGTTAGTCCAAAGTTTGCTTACTAAATTTATATCAAAGGTTCCCTGAGATGGCCATTCAGTATTTTGTTTCGGCCACTCTAATTCACATAACGTTCTCAAGCGCTCTGGCGTCATTTTGACTCCATATGCCCCTGAGAAGGCTTTCTTAAAATTATTTAACATACATTCAAGAGGTGTATTTTCCCCCTTTGAACCCCCAACTCCCATTGTATGGCCCTGTGAAGTATCCACTCAGTCACTCACACACTCGCTTCGTGGGGTTCCTTGCCCAGTGAAGTCGCCTTACTGGGAAACGAAGTACTACCCACTCCACACTCAGGTCAGCTACAGATTGTACTTTCTCACACATACAATGCGCTGGATACTTCACCACACTCTACTTCCCAACCTTTCCCTTTTCCTCCACCAGACCACCGTCTGATGTACCCAACCACCTAGCGTACTCAGTTTCCCCCTTACTGAGACGCAGAAGTTTGATCAAGACTTCTCTTCCTCCCAATTAATTGGAGGGCCAAAACCCCTTTGTGCACTTACCCTTAGCGGATCCCTCTTTATTTCTCTGGTTCCCCCCGGTCCGTCGCCGTCGGTGAGCAGGGTATCAGACAGACGAGACTTCTGCGTTCCCCTGGAAAAATGTTCCAGTGCGCGCTGGGTAAGCAGTTAGTGGTCCTCCCTCTTGTACCCTGCCCAGTAAGGCGAAGGGGCTGCGTTCCAGCAGACCACTTATCCGAGTCACAGAGGCACCATAAAATGTAGCACCCTGCTTGTGGTTAACGCTTAGCTGGAATGAAATATTCAACGCAGCAATAGAGAAATTAAAATAATAATTTATTTGTCAGACAAATAAATGTGAGGCACAGTGGTATATGGTTACCAAGCTCTGGCCTGGCCTCCTGTCATTATGGCCAGCACTTATATTCCCTCAGCTCAGCCCCCTTGCTCCTCCTTTGGCTGCCTCTGTCCAATCAGCCTGGTTAAAATTCCTATTGGCTGTTCGCTAGAACCAATCATAAAAGATACACCCATTTCCTATTACCTTTTATGGGAGACAAAGAGCTATATTTCCTTCTATTTATAATTGGCAAACAGCCATTAACCTCTACAAGGCACCTTAATTACCAGATAACCTTTTGCCCTAGACTAGGCGCCTTAACTAACATTTCATCTTTTGCCCTATTGCCCTATTCACTCCAAAACAGATGGTGGCTAATTTTATCTGAACAGATCCCACACATTATCAATGAAAGATCTCCTTCTTTGGAGGTCATTAAGCAGAGGCCTGACAACCATATGTCAGGAGTGCTCCGATGGCGTCTCTCTGTCTGGCAGGGGTCCGGACCCAATGGCCCTCGTGGTCTATTCCAACTCTTCTATGATTCTATAATTTCTTACTTTCTAAATCCTTTGCATAATTACATTTAAGCCAATATATTTCATACATATATAGTTTTTTTTTAGAAGAAAGGGAACTTAGTAAAAGCTAAGCTAAGTTTTCTAAATTCTCTGAAGCTTTAAAGCAGCTTCAAAGAGAGAGAGAGAGGCCTCTTCCCTAGCCAGCTCTGTTTGTATTAGCTCTTGCTTTTTTTTAACCTTAGGAAGATGTGGCTCAAGTTTAATGGGAGGCACAGTGTTTTTGCAACCTTGATTGATTGTATTCTATCATTTGTATGGTCAGTGTGACCTTTTGTTCCCAGGCTTTAATTTCCTTTTACAACCCTGAGACACTGCTATAGATCAGGGGGGCCCTTGATCAAGAAGATAAACAGCTGCCAGAGTATGGTTTCTGCCTGGCATGAGAGATACAAACATTTACAAATATATATTTCTTTAAGGTCATTTTTAGAATACAGGAATCTGATCAAAATATAAGCCTTGATTAAAAATGCAGGCTATGATCAGATGCCTCAGCACTGGCCTCGGCGTTATCACCCAACAAGATGTTCCCCCCAAAATGTCAACAAGTTCGAGCAAAAAACACCACCACTTACCCCTCCAAAAAGGTTTAACCTTAACTCCCTCATAACTACCCACACCTACCTGTGACCAATTATCAGCACACAGTAAGCAAAAAAACCAGCAAATCAAATCAGCTGATAAACAAAATATTCCTACTTGGCCCCCCAAAAGGTGACCACCCACTGCTTGCACTGCCAGTAGAGTGGGGAGCCCAATGAGTGAAGAGGCCAGGAGAGGGGTGGGGGCTTAAATAGGCCCCAAGTCAGCCCTGCTCTCTCCCCAGTGTTTGCACATGGAAGTCTATTGCCAGGCACTTCCATCCCGAGTGGCTGCAAAAGCTGCTCACGGCTGCAGCTGTTTTGGGCACAGTACTCTGCAATCTGCTGCCCCAAGCAACTGTTTCAGTTTCCCTTTTATCAAACCCTCACACAATGTTGAAACTATGTATATGCGGATAGTATGCACAACTATCATGCAGTAGATGTAGAAAGCAAGCCAAAGGCCAAATAAAATGTTATTGACCAGCAAAAAACAACAACGAGATTTTGTGAGCCAGTATAGCAAGTTTACGTCACGCCCATGAAAGGGATTCTCTGCAACAGCATGAAGTGCTACAGTATGCCAACAAAAATAATTAATATTGCAGAGGCTTTATATTTACACACAACATGCACAGACACTGCATAAAAGGTTTTGAAAATGGTTCAGCATACATACTGGCATGCAGCTCAGATTCATTCTCACTTCTCTTATTTAGCATTGTTTCTGAGTTAACTTGAAAGGTGCAGGTGGGCAAACCAGAAATATCACACAATATAATATTGCCTCCTGAGAAAACATCTAGATTTTGGCATCTACATAGTCCTTTAATGCAACAGCCACATCTTTATATAAGCATAGACTGAGGGCATTTCTAAATAAGGGGTTGCCAACCTGGCACCCATGGGCACAATGCCCTTGGATGAACTGTAACTCCCAGATTCCCAGCTTTCATTTAAGTAAACCTCTCGCATTCTTACAACCTGAGATATGAGGCAAAGAGTACAAACTGTGGGATATTCAGCCTCATATAACCAATATGCTTGTCTAATTAATGCACAAAGGGGTTAAGACCATAGAGTAAGCTGTCCTGCCTGAGTTAGCTGGGTCACTTCCCCCACCTTGGGAGGAATGGTTATCAAGCCTTTACTCTTCCCATTCCACCATGTGAACCCTACCAGTAAAGAAGTCTAAGATGGTTGTTCCAAGCTTAGACCACATGGCTTAAGCAAGCCATCTTTGTGTTTCTATACAAATAATTTGGAAACATTTACCACTTTGGAACTTAAGTTATACAGTGGTACCTCGGGTTAAGTACTTACTTCGTTCCGGAGGTCCGTTCTTAACCTGAAACTGTTCTTAACCTGAAGCACCACTTTAGCTAATGGGGACTCCTGCTGCTGCCGCGCCGCCAGAGCCCGATTTCTGTTCTTATCCTGAAGCAAAGTTCCTAACCTGAAGCACTATTTCTGGCTTAGTGGAGTGTGTAACCTGAAGCGTATGTAACCTGAAGCGTATGTAACCTGAAGTGTATGTAACCCGAGGTACCACGGTACTTCCTGTCTTTTCTTACTGCTGTATAGAAAAGCACATGAATCTTACCTTCAAAGAGTTTGTAAGTAAACTATTTTTAACTTACCAAACATGTGGTCACCCCTGCTTTAAAGATAAATGGGAACATAGTTTGGCCCTAATGAATTTTATTAAGTAATAATAAAATAACAACAACAACAACAACAACAACAACAACAACAATAGAACAAATAAAGCAGTGGATTCCCCGCCCCCACGTCAGATCACTGGCTATGACAACTCACCACTTGAAGACCAATGCCCTAACACATGTATACTGTCTGTGCCAAATTAACATGTAATTGTAGGATGCAAGGATTAACTAGTCTGCAGAGACACCCCACTTCTGCAAACCTTAGCTTGTTCATAATAATTGCCAATTACACCAGCAAAAAAATGGCAGAATACAGAATATACAATCACTATTATGTATGAATAACATCAGTTTGGAAACAAGTTACTTCCTTTCAAATGAGATTCAAAAGGAAGTAAAATAGTTCACATAGCATTGTGTTATAAGAGAAAATACCGTAGTTGCTTTTAGAAAACTTCAAGGATAGGAAAAAATGCTCACACTAGGATAAAATGAATTCCTATGCATATTTTTCTATGAAGTTTGAAAGGGGGAGAAATTCAATTTAGTTCTAGTTTAAAGACAAATTTATCAAATCTGAACTTTCCAAAAGGGAACTGAAATGCAGCCAACCTTTTAAAAATTGCTCTTATCTGAATTTTGTAATGCAGTTCTCTAACCAAACAATGTTTACAAAGAAAGCACATATAAGATGAAATGTACATAAAATGAGTATATTAGTGAAAACAACATACACAAATACACTGGGAGAAATTGCTTGCAAAAGTGTGTGTGTGTGTGTGTGTGTGTCTGTGTCTGTGTGTCTGTGTCAGACAAAATGTGCTTATTAGGAGAAATTTTCACTAAAATGCTGAATAATTGCAAACTATTGAAATCTCTTCAAGAATTCTCATTCCAGAATAAAGCAAATATACACCAAAATAAAGATAACTATGGTTTGGTAGTTAGTACATATGATTTTAAGCGTATAAATCAAGGTGGCTACACAGATTATTCTCAAAGTTGAATGGAGCTGTAATTGCACTTCCCTATGAAAATAGATCCAATCAGGCAGCTGCAATTATTATCATAATCTTCTAGGTTAGTAAATTAGTTTTAGCTGCAAGCAGCACATCATAGAAATCCCATAGTATTTTTCTGCTAACTGAAGGGACAAGAAATGGGAGCATCATACCTTGCATTTACCTTAAGTTTCCATTTTAACTTACCTTTAAAAAGCTATTGTAATCTCTGTGTGGCCTACAAAATAACCACGTTCCAGTTTGACTCTGCACAAGTCTAGAACTCAAAAACGCTTGGAAGCAGTCATGCACAGGATATCCATAAAATATTAATTGCATTGACGTGCCATTAGTAACTTTATGGGGCACAATTCCTGTCTCTCTAAAAATTATGCATCAGTCATTAAAAATTGGATCGTGAACACAGCCAATATAACCCCATGTGCTTCTCTTGAAATTATTACCCAGTGAGATCTAAAGTAAAATGTTAACCTGTGATTCACATACAGGACAGTATGTACTTATGAGATAGGTAAAGGTAAAGGGGCCCCTGACCATTAGGTCCAGTCATGGCCGACTCTGGGCTTGCGGCACTCATCTCGCTTTATTGGCTGAGGGAGCTGGCGTACAGCTTCCGGGTCATGTGGCCAGCATGTCTAAGCAGCTTCTGGCGAACCAGAGCAGCGCACGGAAACGCTGTTTACCTTCCTGCCGGAGTGGTACCTATTTAACTACTTGCACTTTGATGTGCTTTTGAACTGATAGGTTGGCAGGAACAGGGACTGAGCAATGGGAGCTCATCCCGTCGCGGGGATTCAAACCGCTGACCTTCTGATTGGCAAGTCCTAGGCTCTGTGGTTTAACCCACAGCGCCACCCTCATCCCACTACTTATGATATAGGAAACATCTTATTTCAATGATTTTCCAGGGTTCTAAGAGCACTTTTCATGACAGTTAGCTACAGAACTCCTGCTGCTGTTGGCATCTGTCTGTCTCAAGAGACAACGGAGTGCACCTTCGGGGATGAAGACAAGCTGCTGGAGAATCACAGTGCCTGCTGTGGCTGCAGAGATCAGTACCTCATAACTGCTGCCTCTCTCACTGTTTTGCTGCATTAGTATCACTGAAGTGAACTCCCTGGGGCACAGGTCTGGGCAGTGTGTATGGAAGTCTTGGGCTGCCCAGAAGAAAATACCCCTCTCTTGGCCTCACCAGTGTGGTCCTAAGGAATGCAGAGCAATACATTTGGCACCAGCTTGGCTGCAGGAGTTACCATCCAAGAGTCTTAGAGACTCCACTCCAGATTTGTGTAGTTTACTCCTTAGACTTTTCTTCTCCTGAAGATTTCCCACAAGGCAGAACACCACATGCACAATGCAGAGAGAACTCAGGGACATGTTTCAAGGTGCACACTTGGTACATATACTAGTGAAGTCTATTGCTCCTCTTCAACATAGCTACGCATGCAAAAGGGAATGATCAGTATGTTTTTTCTAATAATTTCATCTATACCAGGGTTTCCCAAACTTGGGTCTTCAGCAGTTTTTGGACTACAACTTCCATCATCCCTAGCTAGCAGGAACCATGGCTAGGGATGATGGGAACTGTAGTCCAAAGACAGTTGGAGACCCATGTTTGGAAAACCCTGATCTATATTCATGAAGAATATCTGTGCACAACAGTTCCTCCCTCTCTGCCTTTTAAACCGGAGAGGGTGGTAATTATTTTTGTTTGCTACTATGCTATGTATTTTTGTGGTTTTATATTGTAAACTGCCCTGTGATCCTCGGATGAAGGGTAGTACAGAAATTTAATAAACAATAATAGTAATAATGTTCAAATCCTGCCACTTAATCACAGACACCCACACAGCTGCAGGAAGAGAAGAAGTGTTTGTGTCCCTTCAAGTTTTAAATTCACCAGCTGATATGTGGCTAAGGTCACAATGGGAAGATGTGAGCAGAGGGGGCTGATTTATGCACAGTGTTTGAATATAATCAGTGCGATACCGAATAAGCTATTCTGGCTGTCAAAGTTTATTTTTAATTTTTTGTTGAAGAACTGCTAACACGTGTCTTTGATGACTAACAGAGCTGGGTGGTAAAATAAAACACACACACACACTATAATAATAACAACAACATAAGTAGCTTTGTGAGCAGACCAGCTGAGAATCAGGTGGCAAGAGTGCCAATACCAGTACAATCATACAACTGATACTCATAATTCCAGGGTCATGACCTGATTCCCCCACAGCTAATATCATATTTAGTTATTCATGCAGGCCATATTTATGCAACATAAATAAAATGCAGTATTAAAATACCATTATCACAAAACAACAAATGATAGCATAAAGATTTTCAAAAGAAATCGTTTATTTATTTATTTTTTACAACATGACTAATGACCATTAAAAAAAGCCAAAGAAATCACCCTGGGGAGGGTGTTCCACGGCTGGCTTGCTACCACCAAGAATACCTCCTTCCTGGTCACACTTCACTTGGGGCCAACTCCCTGCTGAGTTGTGCAACATGGAGACTAAGTTAGCTGCTTCTGCCATCGCCTAGACTGGTGTATTGCCAGGGAAGCAGCCAGTAGATGGTGCTCCTGTTTTCAATGTAGCTGTAGCTTCTATATCCATAGAAGCTACAGGTTTCTCACAGCTGCAGGCTGTGAGAAAGAAGGGAGCCACCTTGCTCAGAGCCAGCTGCGGAGGTAAAGGAGGAACACAAGCGAAGGCCGACCTTGCCCTGAGCCACGTCATGCACTGACTTAAAAGTGTGAACTCTTAAGGAGGTGCCCTTAGAGGTAGATGGGAAAAGGGGATGACAACATTAATACCTGGCATCAAAGACTATGTAATCCTGGCACAGGGCCACTGCAAACACTATATAAGGCCCCAGCTCCAGCAATCCATCATGGTTCCAGTTTGGACTGCCCAGGTAAAGTGCCAAGCATATTTTGGCCTGAGGAAGAGGGGTGCCATCGCCAGTTTCTGCAATCTCCCTGGCAGAAATGTCATGTGGCTGAGCTAGCTTCACAACTTTATCTTTAAGTATTCTTTAATAGCCTTTAAGTGAGAGCTGGACCATAAAGAAGGCTGATTGCCGAAGAATTGATACTTTGAATTATGGTGCTGGAGGAGACTCTTGAGAGTGCCATGGACTGCAAGAAGATCAAACCTATCCATTCTGAAGGAAATCAGCACTGAGTGCTCACTGGAAGGACAGATCCTGAAGCTGAGGCTCCAATACTTGGGCCACCTCATGAGAAGAGAAGACTCCCTGGAAAAGACCCTGATGTTGGGAAAGATTGAGGGCATAAGGAGAAGGGGACGACAGAGGACGAGATGGTTGGATAGTGTTCTTGAAGCTACCAGCATGAGTTTGACCAAACTGCGGGAGGCAGTGGAAGACAGGAGTGCCTGGCGTGCTCTGGTCCATGGGGTCACGAAGAGTAGGACACAACTAAACGACTAAACAACAACAACAAATAACAATTATCTTTACTTTGTATATAGCACCTGTTGCTGCTTCTTTGCTTTTTAAAATAGTAGTTAATAAAGCTTGCTTCTGCTGCCTACAAGTTTGTTGCCCTCCATTTACTGAGATCCAAAGAACCTGCTGCTGCTTGGTGGTTGCCACAGTTGGGTGACCATTGGGGGGCAGTACAGCTGGTTGTAAATTGAAAAGTAGGCTGGTGGGGGCTGGCTGATGGCTGGGTGAGGTGGTGCACCGTTTGCCCTAATGGGCTAGCCTTCACTGGGTTACTGCACAAGTTCAACTTGCAGGACGTATCAAGTTTTAACAAAGCAGCTGAAATGTAACATGAAGCTTTAGAAATGTAAACAGCCTTGCAAAGAAGTGCCATGACTTAAAATTGAAGTAGAAGCCCAACTGGAGAACCTGAACGTTTCTGTTCATTGGTCAAAGCAAGGATCTGTTGATTATCCTGCTGCTCCAGCAGGGAACACCGTTGTTGCTGCTCTGAAAAAAATCCAAGAGCTGTGCTCTCTTGTGTCCCTGCCTGCTCCACCACACTTCTATTCCACATGTAAAGGTAAAGGTAAAGGGACCCCTGACCATTAGGTCCAGTCGTGGCCGACTCTGGGGTTGTGGCGCTCATCTCGCTTTATTGGCCGAGGGAGCTGGCGTACAGCTTCCGGGTCATGTGGCCAACATGACTAAGCCGCTTCTGGCGAACCAGAGCAGCGCACGGAAACGCCGTTTACCTTCCCACCGGAGTGGTACCTATTTATATACTTGCACTTTGACGTGCTTTCGAACTGCTAGGTTGGCAGGAGCAAGGACCGAGCAACGGGAGCTCACCCCGTCGTGGGGATTCGAACCGCCGACCTTCTGATCGGCAAGTCCTAGGCTCTGTGGTTTAACCCACAGCGCCACCCACATAGCTTGTGTGAAAACAATACTTGTTAAGGATTTAAAACATAGGGGATAGAATTGTTTTAAGAATGTAGTTTATAGTACCAAAAGGGTTAAGTACCTCCCCTCCTACTGCTTTCCCATTCTTAATAGTCATCTCCAAAAACTGCTTTTCTAAAAAACACAGAGAGTGCCACAACCTACTTCAGTTAGTCCATTAGATAAAACTGTTTTTTACATTTCTGTAGCAAATCAAATCCAGGGAGGAAAAGCTTGGCTATAGAGACAAAACAACATATTTCAAGGTTTCTCAGGACCAACAACAACACTTCTTTCTGGGCTGACATCTGTGTCCTTGGAAGGATGCCAAGAGAGTAGATTAGATCATTCTGGTTTAATGAAGCAAAAGGCTTTCCTAGAGAGTGTAATTGTTATAGGCCAATCTTGATCTTCGGGGCTCCAGCAAAAGATCTTTCATATGTGTTCCACTTGTTCAGTGCTTCAGCTGCTGTAATGCCATGCTTTCAACCTGTGCTGTCATTTTTTACTTTGGGGGGGATCATAAATGTAAACTGTTATTGCCCTCTGCCTATTGTCGGGCATCTCTAACAAACTGAAAATGCAGCCTAGATTAGTCTTAAGGAATGTGCTACACCAGGGTTAGGTAACCTTTCGGAAGTCACATCTTATTATTATTTATTCAATTTATATATCACCCTATATCATCTGAAGGCAGCCCTGTTTTTTAATGGTTGATGTTTTATTGTGTTATTAGTATTTTGTTGTAAGCTACCCAGAATGGCTCGGGCAACCCAGTCAGACTGGCAGCATATAATAATAATAATAATAATAATAATAATAATAATAATAATAATAAAAATAAAAATAAAGATCTCAGGGTGGTGTACAATATACCATGGCCAAATCCAGATATCCCATTTACAGTCATCTATCCATCAACACACTCCTTAATTCTCTCCTGCTCTCCCTGACATTTCATTTTTCTCTTCTGGTCTTTATCCCCCTCATCATCCATTAATTGTCTCTCACACAAACCTATCCATTCACATTTACAGTATTTCACTTCCTGTAGTGGCATTTCCCTTTTAAGAAAGCTGCAAATTTATATGTTCTACTGGGTTCCCAGCAATTTTTTTAGGATGTATTGCAAGACTGGCAAGGAGAGAAGATGCAAAGGACCAGAGAGGAACCAGAGGTGGATTTAGGGGAGCCCGATCAGTTCAGCTGCACTTGGCGTGGAGCCTCGGGGGCACCGCAACTATGACAGAATGGAGTGCAAGAGATGGGGGATGCCGAATTCTGGTGCTGCATGAGGTTCCACTGAAATTTGAAACCTCAAGGAACCCTGCAGGGTGATGGTGGATTTAGGTCAAGGGTCCTCCACCCGCCTTTTGTTATATGCTTTATATAAAATTTGGCATGGAAATTCTGACAGATATTTCCTTCCGCTTAGCAAATGACTATTTTGTCAGGCGTGGAGAGTCCTCCCCTCCCTTCGGTAACTTCAAAGACAAGAATTAATGAGCAGTTTATATTTATAGTCCTTTTGATTCAGTTATCTGGTTGCAAGCAAAAATCCACATCCCTCCACAAGGAGAGCAGTTGGTTATAGTGGTAGCTTGTGTTACGTACCGCCCCCCCCCATGAATGTTTCAGGTTGCGCGCTCCGCTAACCCGGAAGTAGATGCCCCTTGTTGCGAACTTTGCCCTGGAATGTGAGCGGAAGTCGCTCTGGCAGCGTGGCAGCAGCAGGAGGCACCATTAGTGAAAGTGCGCCTCATGTTATGAGTGGTTTCTGGTTACGAACGGACCTCCAGAACGGATTAAGTACGTAACACAAGGTATCAGTGTACTCTAAATCCTCTCCCTTCTGTCTCCCACAACATTCTGGGTGCCAACAGGAAGTCCCTCCTCCTTTCTGCATTCTTTGTTCTCTAATACGGATGGATCTCCTAGTCCTTGGGGAGGGAGGGTCTTTCACACTCTCTAATGATGTCTCTGCTGGTTGTTCACTCCCTCCTGGTTATCTGTCCATTATCCTGTAGCTAGGCAACTCTTGTCTAATCTCTTCTGTGTCTTTGTCTCTCCCTGCTTCTGAAACCACTGGAGACAAGGAGGGGCGAATCTTCCCCCTCCAGCTCCTCATCAGAGAGAAGCTTCTGTGCCTGAGAATGCATTCCCCAATCCTCTGATCCAGACCATTCCCTGACAATATTATTCCAGACATCATGAATGAAATATACTCGGAGTCAAGTGTGGATTTAATGCTCTTTATTCAGCTCATAGTAGTGAGGAATGAAAGTTCTCCCAAAATATCTTCTTTATATACATTATTTACACAATGGGTCGCACATGATTGGCTAATTCTGGGATTCTCCTGTAGGCCAATCAGGTTGCGGATTCACTTCCACCTGGAGCTGGATTGGGTGGCTCCTGCGGACCAATCATACTGCTGCATTGTTCTAGGACCAATCAGACTACTGCATTCTGGACCCTATTGTTCTAGGACCAATCAGACAGCTGCATTCTGAATCCTATTGTTCTAGGACCAATCAGATTGCTGCTTTTTGGATCCTATTCAACTCAGTACGTAACAATGATATACACCTTTGAGGACACACAACTGAGGAACATATTCTGACTTCTGCTTCCCACCCACCCACTCTTCTGTGGAGAGGTTTGTCATCCATCAGATAAAAGTCACAACCGGTTAAGGAATATTCAGTCAGCATACTGAAAGGCACGTAAGTGCTACCTGTAGGAGATCACTTGTTCCATTAGACTGAACTGGGGGGGGGGGGGAATACCACAATACTGTTGGAATCTCAAGCCATATCAGTCAGAGGAATTGGCCACTCTCCAGGTGCCCGGCTTGAGTTCCTTGTTGATCTCCCCCGTCAGCGACTCCCGGCAAGACAAGGCGAGATCTCTTATCGGCGATCCTTCCCAACGTGAGAAGAACACAACCATCCCTCCTCCCTCACTCCCAGGGAGGGGAGAGAGACAGACAGAAATGTATTTACATGCCTTTATTTCTGTCTTTCCAGCAGTACAGAGAAACGTGTCTGCACTCTTTCTACAGCAACAGCAGAGAGAGAAAAAACTCCTCCCATGTACTTCCAGTACAGGGTCATGTGACACTCTGAGCTAACATCCGGTGCTCAGTGCACAGAATAGACTGTCCCTTGTTCCCACGGTACAGTCCCATAACATCAACATCCTGTTTGGCTTTCCAGCCATCTGGAGCACTCAGCAGCATTGCTCCTTTTTCGTAACAAATACCACAAGGCCTACACAAGTACTAGGCCTTTTTATCACAATAGCATCTTGTGTCTTAATAACCTTGAAGCAGATGTTCAACATGGAACCAGGTTTTCACTTAAACTGTTCTGCAGTTCACTGGAAATAAGAATGGAATGGCTGACAGGTGCACGTAACTGGCCTTCTGTGGTGTTTGAGCATTAAAAGAGGAAAAATACATGTCCTGATTTGGGAGGAATGCTAGTGTTCTTTGTCCCACTGGTTGTAGCTTCTGCCAGCTTATCTGTATATCTTTAGAGAGAGGGGGGGAGGGAGGGAGGGAGGGAGGGATAGTACAGTATCAGAGATGTTAATCTCCAAGGAGAAATATAACTGCCAGTGATAACTGGCAACTGGTATAAGAAAGATCTGTATCCTCAAATTATCTGGCTGATTCTTTTTTTTTTTTAATGACTGGATTCTATTTCTCTGATTGTCTTTACAAAACAGTTCAGTATTTTAAATTTTAAAATCTGTATAAAACTGTGCCCCTCAAAGGTCAGTGCTACACCCCTCTCAGATCTGCACCCTAGATGGCTGCCTAGTTGCCCTAATGATAGCACCAGCCCTGGCTACAAAGCTTCTTTTCCAGGCTGTCTGGAGTACTGAACTGAAGCACACCTGCCAAGGGTTAGGAATATGCTGCAACATTCTGTTGCAGGCCCCACTTATAAATTCAAAATGTCAAAACTTGCAGAGTACACTCCTTGCACTATCCCCCTGCTGGCCATGCAGGAAATGGAATTAACATTTCTATAATATACCAGTAAATGTTGCCGGTGTAAGTACTTTGCCGTAACATGCCACAAAAAAGAATTACAATGTTCCAATGTAAGGAAAGCAGATTGTAAGTGAGAATAAAATTGCTGATGCTGATAAAACAGCTGTTTGGAGAAATCAACACACAGAGCTCTCTTTCTCTCTTGCTCTCTGTTACTCAGAGAGAGACATTAAAAAG
This sequence comes from Podarcis filfolensis, assembly GCF_964270895.1. Classification (NCBI taxonomy): domain Eukaryota; kingdom Metazoa; phylum Chordata; class Lepidosauria; order Squamata; family Lacertidae; genus Podarcis; species Podarcis filfolensis. The sequence goes on from NC_139603.1 coordinate 14,790,510, forward strand.
TCTGCATAGGATAAAGGGCTATCACAGCTAGATTGCAAGCATAAATCCCACTTTCCTAATATGTTGATAGAAATATATCCCTGTTTCAATTCCCTCATATTGATTTGATGAGCCTATTATAACTGTAATTGAGTAACAACAAATCAGAATTTCAGATAGTAACAGGAAAAAATGACTGTGTGTGCTTTATATAAAAAGTTTTTTCATTCAAGAAGACCCAGTTATTGGTGGTAAATATTTCATTTTTTTCTTCAACACTGTCTTGGATGAATGGACACACCTTTATCAAGCCTACCCAGATATCAATAATGCTGTTGGTGTTTAGGGTTTATTGCTGGTTTTATTTTTGGGATGTTTTAATTGCTTTTAGTAATAATTTAATTGCTTTTAGTAATAATTTCATTGTTTTATTCTTTTTGTAAACCACTTTGAGGTGTAGGGTGTTTTTTTGGGGGGGTTGCAATCAAGTGTTATGTAAAGGATCCCCAGGTATGCACCTCCAGATGGTGGAGACGCCAGGTGCCATCCTGGGGCCTGGGCATCTTCACTTGGTCGCAAGTGGCCGATAGCCAGATGCCAGATAGCCAGATGCAAAATGCGCCTGGTGAATTCTGAACGCTGCTTGCCAGCTACTGCCAAAATAAGCACATATAGCAAGTGTAGCTCACAACAGAAGCTTCTCCAACAGAGCAGTAAAGAGCAGACAAACCAAAAATTCTGTAGTCAATTCAACTAAAAAGTGGAAAAACACACACAGAGAGACCAAATATCTTGTTGCTGTTAGTTTCTGTTTGTGCCACTGTGCAGTTGTTTGGAGTCACAAGACTCTGTTTACATTCCAGAGATTCCATACTGATGGAAGTCTCATGGAAGACAGGAGACGGATGTGACGTTACTGGTTTCCTGTTCCTTTGTTTTTCAGTTGCTCTCTGTCTTTCACAGAGAGAGGATGATTTCTTTTCTGTCTGCGTAGTTAGAAATAAAATGCTCTTTGCAATGTAGCACATAAATCCCGTCACTTCTGCTGCTTTGATACTCTGTGTAATGGGAACGTGCTTGGAGCCTCATCAAAGGCTCAGGTCGTTAATCACGTTGGAGGTGATTCTGGGAGAGTCACTTGGTCGAGCGAAGATTCTGACAGTTGCAATAGTCAGATAATCCAATATTCTATAGTCCAATATCATGGGGTGGGGTGGGGAGAGGAACTCAGTGAACATGTCGCAGAGTGAAGCATGACAGGAAGACATGGTTACCAGCTTAAACTGCTGGCTCCAAAATTCACCCTCCACTGGCTGACATGCATAAGCCAGGACAGGTGATGGTCAGCCATGTTTGCCTGTTCCCCTGCCCATCCCACTCTCTACTTCTATGTGCAGAATCCCCCCCCCCCAAGTTGCCCACTGCATAGCCAAAACTAAGCCTACATTACATGGCACTCAGCAATCCAACCACAATCCACTGACAACATCCTGCTGCTGTCGGGGACTGAAAAAACAATGAAGGATTATTGCACATCTGGCAGGTCACAATATGAGACTCGTGGGTACACTTGACTTTCAAGTTGTGCAGACTGGACTGTTTACAGTGGGATCTCCTTATGGCAAGACAATCTTAATTTGCCCGCAGATTTCCAGGTCCAATCTGATGCGGCAGGGTCCACTGAGGTTTGGGCTGTTCTTTAAGGGCAGATGGTGCCTCAGCGCTGGCCAGATAGTTGGCAAGGTGAAGCCATCACTCGGGATCTTACTTTTCTGGAGTTTTTTTCCCATAGTTGTGGCTGTCCACCTTTGGACCGAGGAATTCCGAAATCGCCAGGTGTGTTTCTGGACCGATAACCAGGCTGTGGTTAACGTACTGGCAAGACAGTCATCGCGTTCCGAGAGGGTGTCTCGCCTGCTTCGATCATTTGTGCTGCTGTGCCTTGAGTGTAACATCATTTTTTTGGCCAAATTTATGCCAGGCGTTAATAATGACATAGCAGACACCCTATTTCATTTTCAGATGGTTCGTTTCTGATCATTAGCACCCTGGTCCAACCCCCTGCAATGAAGGAATAAGCAGTTGTCCATATGGAGATCGAACCTGCAACCTTCGCATTACCAGCACCATGTTCTAACCAACTGAGCTATCCATTTGTATAGAGGGAATATCACATTTAATCTATTACGTCTGTAGGCTATCCTCTCAGCGTGCAGTTTCTCAAGCACAGGTGGTTATGATTACAGCAAGAAAGTAAAAACAGCCTTTCTTAGCTTTTCATTCTGAAGGCACCAGACACTTTTCAAGATCATTTTAGTTCTGTAACGCTTGTTTCTTCCTTAGATTGTCAAAAAACTAAAGCTTAATTATTTGTTATGCTTGTTTTAGTAGAAGTGACACTGAAATGTTAAAATATTAATTTATAAAACTTCTGTTACAATAGGAAGAAAACAAGTTAATCATTCTAGCTGGTATTCTTAATGACAACATAAACTCCATTATCTAAACTACAAATTGCATTTCAGGTGCCTTCAATTTAAATTCTGTTGCCTCACAGTGTGCTTGTGCTTGCTGTGATATATTCATGATTAAAATTCCTTTACGACTTGCCTTCATGGCACAAAAGAGGATGGGCTGCATCATTCCACTCCCAGATGCATCTTTAAGGAGCCATTTGAGCCATCATCTTCTTGGAATGTTTGCAACAATCCTCACAGAAACCTAATGCATGTTTGCCTGTTCTTATGTATAAAGTGAAACAGTAAATTCAAAGACTTTACTGAGACAAGTCAATTGGGTAGCACATTTGCAAAGCTAAGCAGGGTCTGGTATGGTTTCAAATTGGATGGGGGACCATGTGTTGAGATTCCTGCATTGTAGGGAGCTAGACTAGATGACCCTATGGGTCCCTTCCAGATCTACAATTCTACCACCTAACACATTTGTTGGTTTTTTAAAAATGTTTCATGAACCACAGATATGAGCCAGCAATGCACATCTATCAACAGGGAAAGAAGGCCCAGATACATGGAAGCATTTACCCATGACTCCTCCTGTAGTTAGGGATGGAGGAAAACTTCCTTTGCTTTGCATTTTTGGAACTGACCTAATCTGCACCTCCCAGGCTGATACACAGATTGGAACATAATTATCCTTGGATCCTCACTGCAAAATGCATGAAAATGTACTTTAGGATAAAATGCATTTAGATATGTGTATATTGAAGTGAAATATATACAGTGGCACCTCTGCTTTTGGATGTGATCTGTTCCGGGGTGCCATTCACACCCCAAAAAGTCCATAGGTAGAGCACCGCTCCTGTGTGTGCACGTGACGTGATAGAGTGCTCCTGCACATGCACGAAGCGGCGAACCTGGAAGTAACTTCTGGGTTTGCCTCGTTCGTAGCCTGAAAAAAACGCAAGGTGAAGCAAACGCAACTTGAGGTATGACTGTATTGAAATGCATGCTCTGTGATAAAATACAACTTTTGAAATTATTATTATTATTATTATTATTATTATTATTATTATTATTAAAATGATTTACAAATTAATACAAAAACCAGAATGGAACAGGCTTAGCATGAACAGTATACTTTTTGATGGAGCCCAACCCACCAATTCCACATGGCCCCAGGAAAAATATTGACATGGCCAGATGCAAAGATGGCCAGAGGAAAAGATGTATACCTTGAATTTGTACATTCCATCAAGGCAAAAGTAAAGAAGGCCTGCCTATCCACATCTCTCCATCCTGACTGGAAGAGACGTTATCGCAGTTCGAGAACACTGTTCAAAGAAAAGCCCTTAAGTGGGGCACAGAACAGAGGGATGTGGTCTGGGGTCATTCCCATGGGCCAAACAGAGAGCCACAAGTTTTCTGTTCAATTTTCTGGCTTTCTATGGATGTGCCACTGGTACATGTAGCTGCAGGATTATCTTCTCAACAGGCAGAGGTAGAAGCACACAAGCTGACCACATCTGTCTAGTGCAATGTCACCCATACAGTTTGTATAGCTTTATACACTGAGGTCCAGCGCCGAGGGCCTTCTGGCGGTTCCCTCGCTGTTAGAAGCCAAGTTACAGGGAACCAGGCAGGGGGCCTTCTCGGTGGTGGCACCCGCCCTGTGGAACGCCCTCCCACCAGATGTCAAAGAGATAAATAACTTCCAAACTTTTAGAAGACATCTGAAGGCAGCCCTGTTTAGGGAAGCTTTTAATGCTTAATAGGTTATTGTATTTTAGTGTTCTGTTGGAAGCCGCCCAGAGTGGCTGAGAAAACCCAGCCAGATGGGCGGGGTATAAATAAATTATCAATAATAATAATAATAATAATAATAATAATAATAATAATAATAAGTCTTTATATTCTCATACCAAATAGAATCATGATTTAAACTGTCCAGATAGTCACTGAAATAAGGCCTGAGCCATGCAAAGCCATTCATGTATTAGTTTCACGCATGGAAAAAGCTTCTTTTCCATGTGGTTGTTACTTGCTGGATAAGAAGCCACTGATGTAACCATCTCAGTGCTGAGAGTGCATTATTTGGCCATGTGTTCCCATTCTGGATGAATGGTCATTTTAGTATTTCATTTTACTACAGATTTATACACACCTTTACATGCAAACAGGTACACACTTTGATTAAGCCACTTAGCCAAAACTGATGTTGTCAATAGTGATGGGCTATTCACTGAGAGAAGCAAAGTTACAGAGAACCAGGAAGAGGGCCTTCTCAGTAATGGCACCCTCCTTGTGGAATGCCCTCCCTTCAAATATCAAGGAGATAAAGAAGTACACAACTTTTAGAAGACATCTGAAGGCAGCCCTGTATTGGGAAGTTTTTAATGTTTGATGTTTTATTGTTTTAATAAATGCTGTAAGCAGCCCAGAGTGGATGGGGAAACCCAGCCAGATGGAGAGGGCATAAATAATAAAATTATAAATTATTATTATTACAGAGGCCATTAAGAGTCAACTAATTATGGGTCATTTCCAGCCTTAAGCATTACATATGTTTTAACTTCTTCATTAAGTACCACATACCCTATCCTCTTAATAAATTCTGAGCAGGCTTCACTGAAAAATCAAGGGGCTAAATAGATAAAAAAATGCTGATCTTAACTATGGGTGCCCTGTTACGTATTAAGAAGTACCCCCACTGGTTGGTATACAACTAAGCAATTCCACTAGTGCAAATACATTTGGCTGTGCAATGTAACTTCCCCTCCCTCTACTCTCCCTGTGCACCCCCAAAATCTGCTCTGGAGGGTTGAGGGAACCGTCAGAACATATTTAGGGAGCACACAGGGAGAGGGAGAGGCAGTTCCATTGCACAGCCAAAAGTGCTTGTCCTATTTTGTTGTTGTTTAGTCATTTAGTCATGTCCAACTCTTCGTGACCCCATGGACCAGAGCATGCCAGGCACTCCTGTCTTCCACTGCCTCCCGCAATTTGGTCAAACTCATGCTGGTAGCTTTGAGAACACTATCCAACCATCTCGTCCTCTGTCACAAGTGGCGCTGTGGGTTAAACCACAGAGTCTAGGACTTGCCAATCAGAAGGTTGGCGGTTCGAATCCCCGCGACAGGGTGAGCTCCTGTTGTTCGGTCCCTGTTCCTGCCAACCTAGCAGTTTGAAAGCACATCAAAGTGCAAGTAGATAAATAGGTACCACTCCGGCGGGAAGGTAAACGGCGTTTCCGTGCGCTGCTCTGGTTCGCCAGAAGTGGCTTAGTCATGCTGACCACATGACCTGGAAGCTGTACGCCGGCTCCCTCGGCCAATAAAGCAAGATGAGCGCCGCAACCCCAGAGTCGGCCACGACTGGACCTAATGGTCAGAGGTCCCTTTACCTTTACCTTTGGGGTTCTCTGCCATACTTTCCATCTGCTCCCTTATCTGTGTAAATTGTAAATTCTTTAGAGGCAGTAACCGTACCACAAGTTTGTTACCTGTAAAGTGCCGCTGGCTGTGATGGGACTATAAATGCAAGTACTGTCTTTTTTACCTAGTGCCTTCTTGTAATGTAAGCTGATACTACCATATTTACAAACTGTTTAAAGGGATATCAGCCTCTTTGTTTAATGGGGCTTCCTCGCAAGCAAGCATATGCAGGCATTTCAGACTAGGTCTTAATAGGCTTAATAACATCTGGTGCAGATCTTATTTTTCTTCTGATATGCTTGGCAATTCTAATTTTACTCAAGAATTCACAATAATACATCCATTAGAGGAATTACCTAATTTTTTCACAAATTAGAATGTTCCATAAATAGATTTAACATTTCTTTAACTGTTTCTGTATATCGCCCTCCAATTGAATGGAGGGATCATCTCTACACACAATGGGGATCAAAAGCAGCTGTAAGGCAGACACTGAAGGGACAAAAAGACAGCTACACAGAATTTGAATATTCCTGGGGCATTCAAAAGAAATCCATTTACTTCACCAAGGAAAAAATTTGGCAGTACAAAACAAAATAAAAATGTCCACACGATTAGCCTAAAAATACCACCCAATACTACAACCTGCATTAAATATGTTCAGTATAGAAATATCATATTACATGCAACCGAAGTATTCAAAGCATAATATAAAATATTACCATGTTATCTTCAAAATGTGCTGGCAGCACTGCAGATTTATACAACTGCATTTTGCTCTTTAAGGGATCAATTAAGTTTGCTTTTTCCATAATTGTAGCTATTATCTTCCATGTTTTTATTTCTTTCTCAAATTATTTGTTTTTTGAAAGTTTGTACGATAGCGTATCAGAAAGCAGTGCTAGAAATATGATGTGGTCTGATCCAAAGCAGCGTAGAAAGTCAGTGATTTTTAAGGACTCGGTGAAATACAACTTAATTTCAGCTAAGCATGGGTTTATTCAGGATTAAAGCAAATGTAAATTTATTGGGTAAAAATGAAAAAAAAGATGGGGCTAAATACATTCTAAAGGATTTGGGTTAATCTGAACCATGCTGACATCCATATCAAAGAGATCTATAGATTTATTTCTAGAGGGCCCAATCAGATTAACTATCCATTTCAGCACTGTGGAATTTTCCAGTATCCTTGCTTCTATGACTGAAGTACCAACTTGTAAAATGAAATTGGCCGTTATCCAAAAAGTAGAATAATGAAATAATTAGTTCCTACACATTTTAGAAACTTGACACTACATACCTAGAGTATTTCCAAGCTGGTTCCTTGTTGTATTTGAAAAACCTGAACACCATATATAATATTTTTGCTCTTCTTATTAAACCCCAAAACTTAGTCTTTCAATTCACATAGCACATTTGCGGCTTCCTGTCTATAAATATGTCCAGGATTCTATTTTGAGGGAGAATACCTCCAAGATTAAAACAACAACCCAAAACCTTAACTAAGCACAGCTATTTTTCATATTCATTCTGTACAAATCATTTTGTGAATATCAGGACCACAATTTAAATTAATAATGAAAATAAAAACACTTGGGAATGTGGACTAGAAGATACTGTATTCCATTTGGTGTACTGGCCAAGGTTGTTTTCAAAAGCATATACAGTGGTACCTCTGGTTACGTACTTAATTTGTTCCGGAGGTCCGTTCTTAACCTGAAACTGTTCTTAACCTGAAGCACTACTTTAGCTAATGGGGCCTCCTGCTGCCGCCGTGCCGCAGGAGCACGATTTCTGTTCTCATCCTGAAGCAAAGTTCTTAACCCGAGGTACCATTTCCAGGTTAGCGGAGTCTGTAACCTGAAGCATCTGTAACCCGAGGTACCACTGTACATATCGTTCTCCAAGAAAACATACCTTATATTTGATCAATTTTGGTACACAGTAGGGTTGTGCAGCCATAAGATCCATTTTGCACCTGTATTTTAGCATCTGGAGAACTACAGTTCCCATCACCTCTAACTATCATCCATGATGGCTGGGGCTGATGGGACCTGGAGTTCAACAAAACCTTCAGGGCTACAGGTTCCTGTTGCCTCAGTGACATCTAGAAGCAGTCCAATTTGTTTTGGATCCACTCTGTGTTGTTCCAATTTGATTCATTTTTGGGATCCAAATCTGCTTGATTTGGCCTCATTGACCTTTATAGGGAATCTAAAAATGGCTGTTAACTTTCGTTCTTTTCACACAAGTGGAGGAAGCTTGCAAGCAAAGGAGCCCCTCCCAAAGTATATTAATCATGCCAGGTTTCAGTCAATTGATGAAAATTGATGGACATGACCAAATTAGCTCCATAAATTTCAATGGATCTACTCTGAGTAGGATTATTTGATACAATCTTCAGTTTCCAGTAGGTTACACAGATGTAGATAGATACAGATTTATAGATATAGATATATAAAATTTAAAATATCAGATTTCCACTATTTTTATATTGATTTTCCTAGCCAAAGTATTCTAGTCATATTTCTAAAGCATAAATGAAATTCTTACATGCAAATCACAAGGAGATATTCCAGGTTTATACAAATTAGCAAATATCATTACTTGAAAGCAGAAAATAATTGGGCAGTTAGTGAGTATTCAGGGTTTGAGATCAAATTGATAATTATCCAGCCAAGGGGGTGTGTGCTAAAATAGAGGTATGAACTTGGGTATTTTGTTGATTTGGTTCTCTGCCCATGTTTGCCAGTGGACTATAGCACTTAATTGCATGTACTCTGCATGGAGTAACTTAAAATAGAGAACTATATTCCCTTGTGTCCAATTTGGTTTAATAACTGCTAAAATAAGGTTCTGCAACTATAAAACCTTTCAGAGTGTGCACAGTGGAACCAGCACAAAGTGAATAATTACCTTTTAGATTTATACTTTGGTATGCCACATGTAACTTTCTGGTTTCCTCTTCTTTTGGTAATTATCATTTATGCCTTACTGTTCCAATTCCAACTTTAAAATGTGCATGCTGTAACAGAAAGATCTACGTGGCACAGGTCATGCTGATAAAAAATAATGTTAACAACCTAATTTGCTATGCTATTCAGAACTTTATTCTTCATTTCAGTTCTCATCAGAATATATATAAAGAGAAGGATGCCTATTGCAACAAGAACAGTTTTGTTTTTCCAAAGGAAGAAGAGTTTCATATGGTTTCTTTAGATGGGGGGGTACAATTTTCCCATTAAAAAACAACTATAATCTAAACTTCATTTCTTGCTCATTGCAGTTAGGATCAGGATGGAAGTTAAAACATGCAACCATTCCTTTCAAATTATATGTGCCAATATGCAAACCTCATTTTACAACTACTTCAAGAACAATGAGATTGTTCGTGAATTACATAGTTTAAAGTTTAAGTTACTAGTAGCATGATTTGTGTACACAGAAAGAAAGTAACCAGAAGGCTTGCCACAAATACTGCACTATGGCTGGAACCATAACTTTCCTTCCATGACTAGAAAAGAGTTTATGTTACTGGAACAGGGCTTCCCTGCCACCCCCTTCTCTCTGCAGTCCTCAGCATCCTTCCCCACCCCCACCCCCCAAAATCTGCTCCTAGGGGTTGAGGGATCATTGGGTATGGTACAGAAGACGGCAATTGGAAGAGATCCTTCTTCTGCCCTTTATCTGTATGGTGGGGCAACTGAGGATCCCAGTCTCTAAAGTCTAGGTCATAGACTCTAAACAGGACCCAATAAGAAAAACATCAAGTGTGTAGAATTCAATATCAAGCTGTTCTCCAATGCACCTCCCCAAGCCACTTTCAGGGGGCAGAGTTTGCGAGTGATGGAGAAGGACAGTAAAGCCCTATTGTACAAGCAGAAGTCAGTGTGCAGGGCTTCTGCTGTTGAGGCTATTTGGGTGAATCCCACCCAGTCATTGGAGATCCTCGTAACCTGGTTAGAAACAAAGCTGTCAAGTGTTCAGCATATGCAACACAAAGCTTTATTCTTCCTCCAAAGTGGGAAGGAGATGAAATGGTCTTCCCACATTTGCAAGCAGTGAAAGTGGGTGAAGTGGGTTTTGCAGCAAACTCTCCCTGCAGTCAATATTTCTTCCCAGGAACTCCCTCAGACTGATGCTATGTAAGATAGACACACTCCTGTTTACTCTGCACCCAGTGTACTCACACTGCTTGTTTGACAATAGCCACAATCCATATCTATCCCATATGTATTTCTTTGTTTCTTTATAAAACACTGAATTTTGATGCATTTTCTCCATAACCAGCTGTGATCCAAGTTGAGAATGAGCTATCTGTGATTTAAGACAGTAATGTATACACAACCAGTTTCATTTCAAGGTGCAACTTGGAAGGAGGAAAGATGCCAAAACACAATCAACTATCCCTGTCAAATGTTACATAAAACCTTCACTGCCTTGTTCCATTTGCTAATATCTGCCTAAGTTGGTACCCAAGATGGATGTGAGATACACATACACAATGTTTCTTTTGAAAAATCTCCCTCTCTACCCATATTAGAAGTTTATGTTCATAATTATGAATCCTATTATTTAAACTCAACATAAAAATCAATGAGATGCATCCTTGTTTTGAAAACAAATGTTGAGGATATCAAAACAGAGCATTTGCTTTCAATTAAACTTGAAATCAGTGTGTGGGCTAATAATGATGATGTAGTAAAATCAGCCAACCTCAAAAGATCTGTACTGTCAGTTAAGGTAGATATAACAAAAACTTTGCAAACAGGATTGCAAAGGCTGTTAACCAACAAAGTTTTTTCCCCCTTTTTAATAGTTCACCATCCCTCACATACTGATATTGTTAAATGTGAAACAGCAATGACCTGAAAAAGTGGGGGGGGGGGACTTATTTTACTGTTTACAAAAAGTTTTTCTGCCTGGTTACCTAAATGCAATTTTTACTCACCACAGGTGACCAGACTAGTGATTATTTGCAAGCCTGTGCTAAAATACACAACGGTGACAACTAATCAACAATTTTTAAAGCCCCTTCAGAGAAGGCGGAATCTTCCTCGCAGAACAGTAGGAAAGTGCTTGTAATAAATTGTGTGTGATGAACATACAGCTGTTTCACCACATAAATATAGCAGGTTCCTGCCCACATGTACACAACTCACAGAATTTCTTATTAGGAAGAAGCTGTGGGAACTTTGTCTTAACACATAGCAGCCCTTTGAATGGCAGAGCTCAGCATTAAGAGGCACAAACTAGCACCATGGACAGCAATTAATTCTGTTGGAGGCATACTCTGAAGGAAAGAAATAGGAAGGTCTATGTCATAGCAATCATTTTCTCCATTAATTTCTTTCTTTCTTCTTAATTGCTTGTGTGTGTGTGCGCGCACGTGCACACACACACACACACACACACACACACACGTCAGTTGTGTGTGCATGTGGGGGTGGAAGTGGTTAGGGTCAGCTTTCAGAAGGCTAGATTTGGCCCAGGAAATACCAAATGCTAGCTCCTAGATTAGAATTAGTGTTAGCTGTATTTCATCAGCATTAACATTTCATTGTTTTAATAGGACAGCAAAGGCAGTTTATCTAATGTCCACTGTTATAGGATCGGGTCAATGGCCTGTCTAGTCTTGAATTGTGTTCTTACAGTAGCCAAGCAAATGTTTTTTTAAGCCCACAAGCCTGAGCTGAGTTTAACAGCACTCTGTTCACTTGGGAATCCAATCAACTAGCATTAAGAGGCATACTGCCTCAAACAGTAGAGGGGCATGGGCAGGAAACGAACAATGTTATATTGTCTGGTTCAAATCATTTTTGGAGTTTTTTTCGCATCATATGGCACAGGTGGACTATAAATTGCAGCATAATTGTTTTGGAGGTAAATTCATACTGACACAAACAGACTGAATGGCCTTGCCAAAGATGTGTGAAATATATTACAAAGATATGCACAGTAAGTGATAGCCCTCCCAAACATTAACAGCCAGTGGACCTAACTCCTCCTTTTTTTTATAAGGAGGAAGGTGGATTTTAATGTGCTGTCAGCAGGGAAAGCTGCAGGGTCCAAATGCCAGATGCCAGACTTAACTTCTGTTATTATTTATTTCCTCATGCAACACAATTGTGTCCCATACCACATTTGGTTTTCAATCGTGCATTTAAATAGCTAAACACGCAGAGTAAAACAGTCTTTCCACTGTGAAACTGGTTCGGCATTGTTTTATCCATCCTGAACAAGTAAGAAACATTATCAGTAGCCAGTGGGGGCTTGAAGCTACCACTGCCAAGCATCATTTGAATTTTATGTAAGGCTAAAAAGAGAGAGATAAATAATGATGCCTGTTAGTGAAATTCAGTAGGTACTGTTCAAGAGATGGATGCCAGGTTCACAGCCATCACCAACCCTGCTCTTCCATCCACTCACCTATAAAGGGGGACATGCTTTACATGCATGTGATGTGAAATTCTGATCATGCAAAGTTCCACATCATGGAATGAACCCACAGCAGACACCCCTCTTCACACATTTTCCTCCACTGTATTTCCATGCTGTCCATCACTACATGCAGGAAAGGGGGAGGAGAGCCCCTGCTCCCCTACTCTGTGCATTTATAAACCATATAAAGAGAATGACTAAATTAGGCTATTATGCACATAAATAGAGAGCTCCCCCCAATCAGCATAATCAAAACTTGTGGATGGCAGAAGTTGTCCAGGATGGGCAAGTCTGTATTAAGAGTATAGTATTAGCTTTGGGTTTGGAGTGGGCATAGGAAAGCCTCAACATCTCCAGGTAGGGCTGGGAAAAGACCCCCATCTAAAAACCTTGGAGAGCTACCAGTAACCTTCATCAACAAGGCTGTGCTAGGTGGCGCAATGGCATGAATCAGTATAAGCAACTTCCAATGTCCAGATCCTGGTTTGTCTATGAAGCTTGCTTGGAGTGGATTACTAGAGCAAAGAACTAAAAAGAGGCAGTGAATGGACTAAGACTGGCCAAAAATTCTAGAGGTTACAGCTTTGCAAAGATTGGCACAGCTCGGCCAATGATCCAGATCTGAAAGCCCACTCACTGACAGAGACAGCTCCCCAACCCACCTGCTAAGAAAATGTTAAAGAGGCAGAAGACAAACCACTGGCAACCTGGGAGAAGACTGACCTGTCAGGGCAACAAACTCCCAATGCAATGGTTTATTTATGAGTTTTTCAAAAATGAAGAGATGCGAACTATCTCTATCTTATTATCTCTCTTATTTATTGAATATACAAATTGCAAACTTCACAGATTAGTAAAACAATTATGTCACTGCTTAACTACTACTAGAGTTCTTATTTAGCAGTCTGAGGAAGCTATTCAAAACAGTGTTCAGGCATTTTTTAAAAAAATCTTACAAGTTAAAACTGCATGACATGTGGATGACAAAGCGTCTTCAGGCCTTAAATGACCCCATACACCCAAAATCACACAAGGTAGAATTGAATGCTGCTGTTCCCCTCATGTAACAACTTTTGATCCAGCCTATGGTTCCACTAATGGAAGGTGATGTTTCCCTGAAAATCTGTTTGAGGGCTGGCAGAGACATGAGGACAGCATGGAAGGTGATGCACAGGAAAGGAGAAATGAAAGAAAATTGTCTCCCTTTAGTCTGCTGGAACAAAAGCTGTTTTGCTTGTGTAATGGGAACAGATTTCATCCAGTAGTTCTTTAATTTGACAAGCTCTTAAGCTCAGCTATTTATATTTAGTAAAAAGAGAGAGAAAAACCTTATTTGAATTATGGCTTTGTAAAGTGACACATTCTAAGACTTGCATTTCTTTCAGATAAACATGTACAAGTCATAATACATGTATCGAATTCAAAAGCATAACTAGTGAATTCTTTTCAACATGAGGCTGGTGTGTCGCAAGGCTTATAGTTACAGCTTAGCCACATAATAATATGATCAGCCCTGTGAAAGAGCTGTCTCTGGAAAAGTGAAATTAAAATAAATATATTTAGTATTGTACTGTCTAGTAGTGATTTCTCCTGCATATCAAATATCCAAAGGACATACAGATTGTGCTTTTAGCTGCTAACTCACGTCAAGTTAGCAATTCCAATGTTAAGCAAAGTTTTTGGCACCCTCTAGAGGTTTTATCCTACTTTTATTTTAGCTATATTGATCATCAGCTCAAGAAGGGGAGAGTTGAAGAGAGGAAAAGTGGCTTGGTATGGTATGCCTCAAATGGTATTCCCCCCCCCCATACACCCTCCACACCCCAACGCCTTATATCCAGCTGTTCAAAGCTGATAAACCATTTCACCAGAAAGAGAAAATAGAGGAAAATTACATTTATCCTGTTTATAAAATAAAATGTATAGCACTTGGCATAGTATATCAGATCATCAGTAAACAGTGACAGTCAATAATGTATAAATACTTCATTAGGTTCACAGAATGGACTAAAGAAAAAAAAGCCCACATTCCTAGCTGTGCAAATTTATTTATTTCATAAGATTTATATACCCTTTGATTATAATAAAATCTCAAAGTAGCTTTAAAAAAGAAGAACACTTCCCCCCCCCCCCAGTAAACAAAGTTAACTATTTAAAACATTTTAAAAATAATTAAAATCAGAGATAAGTTGAAAACCAGATTAAACCAAACTGTCAACATTCTACATGTCGGGATAGGCTTGCCTAATCAAAAAAATATTTTAAGCGGGTGCTAAAAAGGGTACAATGAAGACTCCTGCCTGATGTCAATAGGCAGGGAGTTCCGAAGTGTAGACACACTAGAGATGCATTTCTTATGAATGCAGAACAAGTACGGTATTATGTGGGACTTGCAACAGTGCCAGTTCTGCAGGTTGAAGCAGTTGAGTAGGCATATATAGGGCAGAAATTTCCCATTAGGCAAGGAGAAGTAGTCATCTCAGGTGACGGAAGTACAAGAAGTGGCCTGTTCCCAAACCGTTAAGGGTCTTACATACTAATAGTAACACCTTGAACTTGACCTGGTAGCAAATTGGCAACCAATTCAGGTCTCTGAGCAGAGGTATTATATGCTGACAGTATCTCACTGCTGTCAGCAATATTTGGCTATTTAACAACTCTTCTTAATTCCAGAACTCCATAGCAAACAATCTGCAAAAACCCATAAGAGCCCGCCTACTGTTTAACATACACATTCAACATACCGTTTCACTAGGTTAAAAAGGTAAAGGTAAAGGACCCCTGACAGTTAAATCCAGTTGCGAATGATTCTGGGGTTGCGGCGCTCATCTCACTTTACTGGCTGAGGGAGCTGACATTTGTCCGCAGACAGTTTTTCTGGGTCATGTGGCCAGCATGACTAAGCTGCTTCTGGTGAAACCAAAGCAGCACACTGAAACGCCATTTACCTTCCTGTCGGAGCGGTACCTATTTATCTACTTGCACTTTGACGTGCTTTTGAACTGCTAGGTTGACAGGAGCTGGGACCGAGCAACGGGAGCTCACCCCGTCACAGGGCTCTGTGGTTTAGACCACCTTGCCACCCGCGTCCCTTCCTTCACTAGGTTAGGGGTCCCCAATATAGGCTTTGTGGGATGAAGGGAACCATTTTTCATGGGAAGCAATAAACACATCACCATTGCCATGGGAAGCCCTTGTTTCCGAGAAAAGAGAAACAACCTGATGCTTCTCTCATTTGCTATCAAAATTCTCTCTTCAATGTGATCTCAAGACACAGCTGATAAAGCAAGCTTTTTTCAAAACCACCAACATTATTTTGAGCCACTTGGACCACTTCTTAATCAAAGCCTTTTATTTTGTGAGTTTTCAGAATGGAAAATCCCTCTGTCTGGGGTGGAATTTATATTGCTGCATTATTTAAGTGACTTATAGTTTTAACTGATTGCTTTTTACTTCTGCTATTGTTCACCTTTTGAGTTGTACAGTATTGTGCTATGATGTGTAAGCTATGCCTAAAAGGCAGTCTATAAATGTATTAAATATAAGACATGCAGTTGAGGAGACCCACATTAATTTCCTCCTTTGTTTACTCAATTTGTCTATAGTTAGTTCCTAGGTCAAGAGGAAGTAGTTGAAGAAGGAACTTCTGATGGATATGAGCAGCAGAAGGAAGCCAGTGTGGATCTGAAGGCTGAGGAGTGAGCAGGGTTTCCTGTCTGATGTACTTTAATAAAGTTGTTCATGTCTGAGTTTACCAAAAGTGTCTGGATTCTGTGTCTAAGAAAGGCAGTATGAACTTTGAAAACCACTGGAAGCTAAAGGAAAAATGTAGACGTCTATATCAAGTTACTACTTCAAGAAATGAAGCTTAGTTCTGTAAGTATGTGGGTTCAAGCAAGACCCAAGCCAGTGATTCAGCTTAAAGGCTTTATTAAGGCCTCAAGAACAGACTGGGGAAACAGGGGGAGGGGTTTGATTTATAAACACTTCAGTAAGCCCCTGGCAGGGATGCGGGTGGCGCTGTGGGTTAAACCACAGAGCCTAGGACTTGCCGATCAGAAGGTCGGCGGTTCGAATCCCCGCGACGGGGTGGGGTGAGTTCCCATTGCTCAGTCCCTGCTCTTGCCAACCTAGCAGTTTGAAAGCACATCAAAGTGCAAGTAGATAAATAGGTACCGCTCCGGCGGGAAGGTAAACGGCGTTTCCGTGCACTGCTCTGGTTCGCCAGAAGTGGCTTAGTCATGCTGGCCACATGATCCGGAAGCTGTACGCCAGCTCCCTCAGCCAATAAAGTGAGATGAGCACCGTAACCCTAGAGTCGGTCATGACTGGACCTAATGGTCAGGCGTCCCTTTACCTTTACCTTTACAATACGATATATCTTTATTGTCACTGTCCCATGCAGGACAATGAAATTGAAAAACTACATAAAACTACACAAAACTATCACAAAACTACATAAAACTACATAAACTACATAAAAACTACATAAAACTACTATAAAACATTCAAAAACCCCTAAAAACTCTAAAACCCCATTTTAAAATACACTATACTGTAGAACCCCCTTATGCTGGCAACATCCACCTAGTGCATGATTGCCTGCTTTGAGCCAGGCACCGAATCACAATGCGGGCTTCAGAATCCTGGCCTACATTGTGATGCAGACTCAAGCTCAGAGCAGGAGACAACAAGGAACATAACAGACACTAAGGAACATACATAACAAGTCCTGTGCTTTGTGTACTGCATTTTGAAGAGACAAGTCCATAAGGCCCCTGGCCATGTGAGAGGAATAGAAGGGAATGTTTCACATTTGGATGCAATGTCTGAGAGAGAGGTTACATCGGCTGAAGCTGATCAGAGCAAGTCAGGCCGAGATAATCAGCCATAAAAATATCATTTGGTTAAGTTTTTTTTTAAAAAAAATATGATCCTCTTATAAATCAAAGATTGTTGCACTGTGTTCTGTAGGTTATAAATTTTTTTTTGAGTCTGAGGACATCTGGTGTGTCCTGCTGTTTCCCATATCCAAACCTTGTGTTACCAACAAAAACAGCAGAAGCAACATCTGAAAGAAGCTTGCTCTTGGGTGACAACACAGCTAATGAAGCCTAAGACAAAGCTCGTGAGTGCAGGAGATAAAGTGTTCTCAGTCAAGAGTGCTCAACTGTGGAACAATCTACTAGAAGTGGGTGGGGAAGATTGAGCCAAGTGTTACCTTGAAAGCATGAAGCAAAAGCCATTAGTCTGGCTGCAACTATGGGCAAGGAACAATACTTCTACTTCTTTAGACACCAGTATACCAATATACAGGGGACACTGGTGCTGTGGTCTAAACCACAGAGCCTAGGGCTTGCCGATCAGAAGGTCAGTGGTTTGAATCCCCGCGGCGGGGTGAGCTCCCCTTGTTCGGTCCCAGCTCCTGCCCACCTAGCAGTTTGAAAGCACGTCAAGTGCAAGTAGATAAATAGGTACTGATCCGGTGGGAAGGTAAACAGCTTTTCAGTGCACTGCTCTGGTTTGCCAGAAGCGGCTTAGTCATGCTGGCCACATGACCTGGAAGCTGTCTGCGGACAAATGCCGGCTCCCTCTGCCTATAGAGCAAGATGAGTGCCGCAACCCCAGAGTCGTCCGTGACTGAACCTAATGGTCAGGGGTACCTTTACCTTTACACCAATATACAATACAAAGATCCCAAGAGTATAGCAGGCACAAAAAGATTCCACTCTAATGTCACTTTGGGAAATCTAATATGTGACTAGATTCTGCAATGGAATATCAAAAATATAAATAGAATGTGTCAAATCTAAAGACTAAGAGCAGAAATAAAAAATAAAAGCACATTTAAGAAGTTAACCGGGGGGAAACATAGCTACATACTCTGCTGTGTAAATTTTTGAAAGACTTGTTACTTGATAACATTATTGTTATGAGTTTGGGTAGCGGTCAATCTGGATGATACTCCTTCTAATTCTTGGGATCATGTGAGGCTAGAAGGTATAAGAGCAAACCTGGTGAATAGGTCACACCAGTCCCTTTGTCAGGGTAGTAGCTTTAGCTGGCCAGTTATGTGTTAATAAGCACCTCAAAGAATGTTCTAAGTGATGTTGCTGTCCAGGAAGGGAGAAGGCATTTTAGCCACTCCCCTCACCTGGCTGGAGGTCTTGAGATCATAGTTAGAAAAACAAGAGCCAGAGTTGTTGTGAGAGAGATCTGAAAAGCTGGATGCTAAAAGTATGTGTTGAGTTTTTGGGGCTCCCCTAGAAATCTAAAGGGGAAGTTAGATATTAGGAGGTGTGATGCTGTGAACCCCTCCATCCTATGCCTAGGTTGTAAAAGGTAAAGGTAAAGGACCCCTGACCATTAGGTCCAGTCGTGACCGACTCTGGGGTTGCGGCGCTCATTTCACTTTATTGGCCGAGGGAGCCGGCGTTTGTCCACAGACAGCTTCCGGGTCATGTGGCCAGCATGACTAAGCTGCTTCTGGTGAACCAGAGCAGCACACGGAAACGGCGTTTACCTTCCCGCCGGAGTGGTACCTATTTACCTACTTGCACTTTGACGTGCTTTCGAACTGCTAGGTTGGCAGGAGCAGGGACTGAACAACAGGAGCTCACCCAGTTGCAGGGATTCGAACCGCCAACCTTCTGATTGGCAAGTCCTAGGCTCTGTGGTTTAACCCACAGCGTCATCTGCGCCTCTATGCCTAGGTTGTATATACGTGTAAATAAAGCCATATATATAAGACAGCAAAGTCCCTGCTGACATTTATTCCAGGGAAACTGAGCCTGGGTAAACACTGGAACCCCTGGAATCTCCAACCACTAGGAGGCTGGGATGGTGTGTAAAGTTATTAAAGGCACATTTATATCTGCTCTCTCTCATGCTTAAGGCATGATATATATATTTTTCATTCTGCTGAGCTTTTAATGAAGTTTAACATTTTTTTTATCTTCCTGCTTTTAACATGCTCTTGATCTTATTATCCAATATTATTTTCAGTAGTTTTGGAATGTTGATAAAATTGTTTTGATGCTTTCTTTGGAATTTTGTATGTTTGATTTATGAGGAAATGTAGGACAGACATTTTCAAATGAAGGTCATAACACACACACACACGTCTGTATGAATGTGTGCGTGATCCAGCCCTACAACAGACCTAGGGGAAATTAATTGCCCTGATTACATCATGTTGGTTTGACAAGTAGAGGCAACAGAGAACATGCAAGGTGTTATTGTAGTAATGTAACATTTGTTGCAAACCTTTTCTTCAAAAACAAACAAACTCTGTTGCAATAACATAACTTGAGTAATAACTTTGAAGCGTATTTTGAGTTTGGACAGAGCAACCATGGTTACTTTTTGTTTAAAAAGTATCTTATTAGCTATGTGCCTCTGCCTTTGTAAAACACAACCACAAATAGCTCAGACTGGATCTGAAAATACTTAGAAGTTTCAAAAATCAAAGTAGAAAGAGTTTGGGTCCAGACATAATCTGGAGCTGTTTGATTGTTTTCCTACAATCTGGAAATAATCTGGTAAATCCACATTTTCCAAAATGGAACCCTGTTTGGTAAACAAGGTGCACCTATCAATTTTGAAAATCACAGTCAGAGTGGGCTTTAAAAGTGGTTCACAATATCATCAGATGTATAGGCAGATGATATTGCCTTCACAATAACAGATCCAAAGTACTAGGTACTGCAATGAACTGGTGATAGTTGCAAAGAGAAGTACAGGAGACAGGTGTTCTTTTAACTGCTTTTCCCAGTCCACCAGGTATTAACACGACTGCTCTGAGCAGACAGTATCAACAGCTTCCAGCCCCAGACAGAAGTCAATGACATTGGCCCACATCACAACACGAAGCCTAGGATCCCACCTTAGATCCTACTCCCCCCCCCCAGCCTCACATCAGTCAGGAGTGGGAGGTGGAAGTGACAGCAGTAGCTACATGCTGGAGCTCAATCTGTTATTCAGTCATTCCACACACACATTTTTCTAGAAATATCTAGAATCAAAACATGACCCCAGCACTACATCAGCCATTTGAGTCTCTTGTTCATTTTGAAACCAGATGATAATTTAAGTGCTAACTAGCCACCTGTACAACATGCAGATACTACATTTCCAACCAAACATCTAATACTATCAAAGCTCATGGAAGTATCAAAATCCTGGCTAGAACACCCACCCACTCTGACATCCTACACACACACTTACTTTCTGATAGTTTCTTGTGTTGACGTTTTTACCTGGAATCACATTGTTAAAATTGAGTCTTTTCCCTTGAGTTTATTCAGCTTCAACAACTATCCACTGACTCTTCTTATGCCTTTCTCTGCTGCATTAAAGAGCCTTTTTTTGTGAATCCAGGACTTCCTTTTCAGTAAGAGACGTGTGCAATATGCAATCAACTCTTAAGCTTCTTTTTAGCATCTAAACACATTGATCTCTTAGTCTGAAGCAGCAATTCTCCACTCACACTTGCAAGTAAGCCCCATTGACTTCAATGGGACTCATTTTTGAGTGAACATATTATCTTTTTCACTAAGCCTTCAGACGGGGGCGGGGGACGACACTCCCCATAGCCTTTATAGCACTTCTATAAATACAAGTGTTTCGCATTTCATATAGCTTTTGATGTCTAATATGCATAATACTCATATACATATTGGATTCCCGAGCAACTAGAAAAGTGAACAAACTTGAAAATGCCACAGGACTGCCGAAATCTTTAGTCAGAGCTGCATGGCTGAACATATTACCATATACCACTTGTTTTTAACTTTAAAATGGGTTTAGCAGGTGTAAAACATTTAATTTACTGCATTCATACATCTTCCCACACATCTACCATATTATTTTCCCCAGTCTATTCTGAATTTCAGTTCAACTGGAATACCTGTCTTCAAAATAATATCATAATATTGCAAAGTGGAATCCTTTCTAGGACATTACGAGCAATTTTCTCAAAAATGTAAGTGTATCTTTCTATCCAGATTTCCCTATACAATAGCCTACTGCTAAAAATGTCAAACTGAAATATTAAAAAAAAACATAAACAGCATATTTCCTGTGACAGATGTAACCCTTTTTATTTCTCCAGATTTAATAGTTTTAGTCCCTCTGGAACTGTATTTAATCTTGTTTTATATGCAGTTTTAATGTTACTTTATTTCCCTCCCTAATATTTTATTGATATTTGTAAGCTTCTTTTGATTATTTTTTAAAGCTATTTAGTATAAATAATAACACAGATTTCCTAGACATTGTATTCTCTTGGACCAGGAACTTCTTTGATATATTAAAAGGTAACATTTAAAAAGTATGGTAATTTTAGAAAGAATATTTAATTTTACCAACACTATTTTCCCTATCCATGGACTTTCCATCTGTTTGACTTAATAATATTTTAATTTCTTTTTATTGTTTTCTCCCCTAATAATAAAATAGGTCCTTTTTTCAGAACATAATTCTGAAATCACTATACTTCAACAGTTTCATTACTTAAATACCATTCCAGATGTCAGACTCCAGTCAGCTTGTCTCCCATTACTAAGGTACCAGTTTTTAATCTCTGTAATGTTGTACAACATGCCCTGGGGTATTTTGATAAAGGGCGGCATATAAATGGAATAAGTAAATAAACAGATGATGATGATGATGGCATACATATTTTGCATATATTATTCCCAAACTTTTTGCAGTTGTGTGCTTGTGAGGAAAATGAGATCCAACAGCTACATAAAATGAATTAAAATAGTTATTCAAGCCCACCCAAACCACAAATAATTAAGTATGGGCACAATTCATCCAAACTTAAGTATTCTACATACATCCCATTCATTTCAAATGAAGAGATTCACAGTGCAATCTTATACATGCTTAGAGGATTACACTTACAGCCTCAATCATGAATTTAATTCTCCCACTAAAAAAAAATGGACTAACAGAATTACTTATTTCAGTGGTGGTGCCCAATATAGTTTATTAAAGTTTTAAGTGCTAACAACAAAGATTCATTTAAACATTTTAACGGAAACTAATGGGAAACTACTAGGATAATCTAGAGAATCCCATGGGGAAAAGAATAGACTTGTTTACAAGGAGTGGTGAATTCTCTTGAGCACAATTCAAAATTCAGTTTGACAAGCTGAGCTTTTCATAGCCCTCTCACCATCAGAAATTGTTAGGGTTTTGTTTTTTTCCTAACTCTGAGCTCCCAATATAGTCGCTGGGATTGCAAATGCCTGACAAACTATGCCCTACCCTCTCTCCCCATTATCTTCACTGTAACAGTGGTCTCAACATGAAACCAGTATGTGAGGTGGAACCTTGCCAGAGGCAAAAGTAGTCTCATGCTTATGTAGCCTAGATG
Source organism: Podarcis filfolensis (assembly GCF_964270895.1). NCBI lineage: Eukaryota > Metazoa > Chordata > Lepidosauria > Squamata > Lacertidae > Podarcis > Podarcis filfolensis. The sequence goes on from NC_139603.1 coordinate 14,813,204, forward strand.
TTCCTCAGCATAACGAAGAGCATAATGTCCTGCAGAAGTATGTACGACTTGTAGTATTCTATGCCTCCCAATTCAATTCATGAGACCGAGAAGCATACAATTTGCAGGAAATGATGCGCTAAAGCAAGGCTGGGGGAACTCCAGGCCATGGGCCAAACCTGACCTGCCAAGCCTCATCATTTGGCCTGTGTGACATTTTCAGGAAGCCATGCCTACCTTGCCTGGAGCTGGGAACCACAGGAAGAGAGAATATTCTTGTACTTGAAACCTGCTTGTGGTTTTCCCATAGGCACCTGGTTGGTCACCTGGTATGAGAACAGAATGCTGGATCAGATGGACCATTGGAATTCCATTCTCTGCATTTGGGCCTCATTTGTAATAAAGTTTGCTACTGCTCAAAGGCTCTTCCTCCCTCTTGTTTGCTCCCTCATCTCAAGCTTGGAGGAGAATGAAATTCCAAAATTGGAGGAGTTCATATTCCAAAATCCTTCAGTTCCAAATTGTTCTCTATCCCTATTTAATTCACTATTGTCTTTGATTTGCATTTGCAGAACCTTTTTAGGTTCACCCAAGAGCCTGTAGCTGCCTTGCATATGGGTTTGGTTTTTTGCCTTTTTGACCAGCAGGCTCCAGTGCCATACTACAAACATCTTTTGAATGTACCCTACTTTTCTAAAGCACTTTGCCAAGCAGCCTGAGGGAATACTGTGGGAGGAAACATGTCTACCTGCCCCAGTAAGAAAACTCATTGCACAATTCATTGGACCTAAGCCTCCATGAGCCTGATCCCAAGAGAAATGTACTACAAAACTCTCTTGCACCTCTTCCAGCCACAATGATCACAAACATCAGACTGCAAGCAAATTAAGGATTTCAGGTATCTGAAATTTATAACTTCATGAAGCAGTGCACCTAAGGTCAACCTCATGCTGCTTTACTCTGGGCTGGAGAAGAAAATGGAAAAAGCTGCAGCTGGAAAATGTACCCTTACTGGGAGCTGCTCTTTGAAGCAAGAGCTTCACATTGCTTCGTGTTAAATGTGTACTGATTATGGAACAGACAGACAAAGATGGCGGCAGACAAGATCCCTTTTCCTGAACAGATGGATGTGAAATCTGAGAGGCTTAGTATCTGCACATTGTTTCGATCACAATGGGGACAAGGCAATATATTGAAATGGATTAAAAAGGAAAACGAAGTAATCAAGTCTGCCACATCGCCAGCTGTAACAGGCAGAAACTGCCACCTGATCCAGTAGCATTTGGATGTGTCAGGCTACAGGCAAAATGCCGCAGGGGTTCCTTGAATTCGTAAGTGGCATTACATAGGAAAACTCTCCAGTATGTGTCGTTTAGAACCAAACCAAAACAGCACATCTGTATTTAAAAATTAACTAATGTGGAGCAATCTCCTTCCATGAACCTCTTCGTTTTGAGACAGTCTGAAACTATAAATAGCTTCTGGAAGCATTCTAGCACTACAATCCAAAAAGAGAGAGAGAGGAAGAAAACCCTATTGATTTCAATGTCACTTGGTTCCAGTGACTAGGATTATAGGCTCTTTCCAAGACTGCTGAAAGTTATTCTATAATTTGTGTTTGGTTTTAATTGAGCGAGTATTGCTGCCCACCACAAAGCTTGCAAAGATCTAGGAGGAAAGCTCTTAGGATGTTCCCATGCATACTACTGATCTTGTTTGGGGTAGGGGAGGAGAGGGATTTGCACTCGTGTCCTTGTAATGCGAATACAGCCAAAGACAATACAGAATTAGAACCATGTGGGTAGCGCAGAAGAAAGTATCAAAAACACCAAACATAAATATGGAAGTAGATGCTCTACTTGTCTGCAGGCAAGTGTGCGTGCGTGTGTACATACATACATACATACACCTTAGTCTCTACAGGAAACAAGGATCAATGCAGAGAATGTACTAATCTATGTAACATTAGTTTTTAAAAAGAACTTTTTGATTTAAAAGAAAAAGGAATATATATATATAAAAAAGAAATTGTCCAGTAGCACCTTAGAGACCAACTAAGTTTGTTCTTGGTATAAGCTTTCGTGTGCATGCACACTTCTTCAGATACCAAGAACAAACCAAGAACAGTATACCTGAAGGAGCGTCTCCACCCCCATCGTTCTGCCCGGACGCTGAGGTCCAGCGCCGAGGGCCTTCTGGTGGTTCCCTCATTGCGAGAAGCAAAGCTACAGGGAACCAGGCAGAAGGCCTTTTCGGTAGTGTCGCCCGCCCTGTGGAACGCCCTTCCAGCAGATGTCAAAGCGATAAACAACTACCTGACATTCAGAAGACATCTTAAGGCAGCCCTGTTCAGGGAAGTTTTAAACGTGTGATATTTTAGTGTATTTTTGGTTTCTATGGAAGCCGCCCAGAGTGGCTGGGGAGGCCCAGCCAGATGGGCGGGGTATAAATAATAAATTATTATTATTATTATTATAACAAACTTAGTTGGTCTCTAAGGTGCTACTGGATAATTTTTTTTATTTTTTTTATATATTTTGACTGTGTCAGACCAACACGGCTACCTACCTGAATCAAGAAAATGGAAAACGTTTTCTTTATTATTTAACTTTTTTTGTTACAAATCCTAACAGACGTTCGCAGCTTAAACCGAGTATAAAATAATCGTATCCAGCTTTTCTGTTGTGGCGTCTTTCTTCCCTACTCCAAAAATTGGCACATCACATTGTTCCAATTCTCCTCCTCCCCCTTGGCAAAATAACATGGCTCAGTGTGATCCACTATGGCCAGCAGGGTAATTAAAGCAGCTCAGATGCCTTTGTACTTCCAATAGGTTTTTGAAAAGTCTAATAGTTTGGATGCTGTGCATATCTGAGGAAACTGTGGTGTATTTGTGTAATTTGATAGCCAGTACAGACAATGGGCTATATATATTTTTTAAAAGTTTGTGTAAGGTCAACCAGTGTGACATTTCCAGAGTGCTTCACAATGAGAACTTGGGCATCAGCTGGAATTTCCAGGTTTGTTGATGACAGAGATCTCCTAAAGCCTCACTGAAGTGAAGACTGCACTTTGGCATTCCCATTGGTAGAGGAAGGAAAAATAGGTGCTACAATCTTTCATGCTGTCAACTCCAGCTAATAAGAACTCCTGAGATTTCTGCATCAGATCTCTGCTCCAGCTTGATTTTGACTTTGCTGCCCACAAGAGATCCTCTGCTTCATTCTTTGTGACAAAAGAATGTGGAGCTGTGCTCTAGTTTTTCCTTGGCACACCAGGATAAAGCAGTCAGCCATATCTTTCTTTAAAACAACTGGGTCCTGGAGGGAGAAGCTGCCATTCCTAGGGAATGAAGAAAAAATCCCAGCTAACTTTCAGTTGTCCACATCTTGGTACTTAGTATTTCTCCAAATGGTCATGGACAGTGGTGGCTAAGCATATTGTTTATATTATACACATCAGTCTTATTCAAGAAAATTGAGTTTGCATCAAGTTGTCCAATAAAAGAAAGGTGTTATCTAGGCTGATAACTTCAAACTAAAAAAGAGACTTAAGTGTTGGCATGTGGTTCTTTTGAAACTTTCAGTCTCAAGAACGTGTTGTACTACTATTTGATATAAAGAAAAACTGTGATAAGAACTACCAAGAAATATAGGGAGTTCAATTTATTTCTTTGTGACTCATGTAAGTTTCAGGCATGCTAAATGGATCTTTACCCCCAGTGACATAGCGAGTCTCTGGAATTCTTGATTTGGAGAATGGCAATCTAATTCATTGCAGTAAAAGAAGTAGAAAGGGCAGCATAAATTGAGAAATGAGGTATGAGCCTGGTCCAATATCTATTCAAGCTAAAGAACTACTGTCTGAGCTCTTAGGTTCTATAGACCCGTGGGTCTAAAATTGGCCAATATCCTAACTTTTGACTACCTGTGTTGTGGGCTGGTAGAATAATTCCTTTTACAAATGGGTGGGGAAGAAGTGAATGTGTTGTTGGCTATTTACTCCAATTATGATATTGCACTTAAAGTTACAACCAGACACATTGGTGCCCATCCTCAGCTTCATTTAATTATTTACTTTCTCCATTGATGTCTATGGGTAGCTTTTTATTCCATCGCTTCTCAGTGTGAATCAGGAAGTGACCTATTCAGAATAAAATGTGTGTGTGTGTGTGTGTGTGTACATGAACACACAGAGCACAGTCCTGTCCATTCTATCCCCTCTTCCCACCTGGTTATCTGCTTCCCCACCCATGCCCAGTCAGCCAACATTCTGTTGAGCTGTTTCCAGCACTGCCATTCCACTTGCACAATGCAGCTGTTCCCTCTTTTGCCCTGCAGCACACACTGAACCCTAAAAATCAGATGGGGGGAGGCACAGGAAGAGGAAGGGAGAGCTCTGATTCATGAGTTGATTCCATGCATACAGCTTTATATACAACCCATTGAGTTATTATGGAGCAGTGTTTTTCAAACCTAAGTCTCCTGCTGTTGCTGAACTACAACTCCCATCGTCCCTGCCCATGGGTCCTGCTAGCTAGGGATGATGGGAGTTGTAGTCCAACAATAGCTGAAGACCCAAGTTTGAGAAACACTGCCCTATAGAGTTCCTTTTCCATAGCTGCAAACCTCAGGGTTACTCCAGGTCTCCTGATACCTCTTGTGGCACAGTTTTGCCTCCAGCTCTGCAAGCATAGGACTTCAAATCAGTATTTGCATATACGATGCACTGCACACAGGAGCTTTAAACCACCAAGATCCAAGAATACATTTATCTTCAGTACTGTAAACTTGAAAGGCAAAAATAACTGTCTTGCACAATTTGAGTAGTAATTATTCAAAAGCTATAGATAGTTCTGATAAGTATGCAGTGAACGAAGAACAGGATGAGATCAGTTTCCATTTTTTTTCTTCTTTACGGCTTCTTATGGTTTATTACTGTAATTGAATTCTCTAAACAAAAATCAGTAGGAAGGACTGGCAATGAATCCATTACAAAATAGTAATCTGTGACATCTTGAATATTAATATGATATTTTGTATCAAAATTAAAAGCTGTTGCTTTGCTGTTGTTCAAAAGTACATGAAAGGAGTTACTAGGACCATGAACAGTTCACGTTATGGATAAGCTGAACTGGGGGTAGAGGTGGGATTTTCATTTAACATTTTCACATACTCCAAAAACCACTTCAGCTATTGAACAGTATGTCATGTATGTGGGGAGACGGGCATGTGAAGGGCTAAAACATGCTTCTAGGTTGGAAGGTGATGTTGCCACGTATTCAGAATTGGCTATGGCTAAAATCACCGAACACAAAACAAATTTCTCACATCACCCTCATTCTAACTGGTGCTGAGAAATGAGATTGAATGCATGGGGCGACACAGTGCTGCAGGACTGGGGCAGCATCCCAATTGTTTGGGCAATAGGCTGATGGGTTCCTACTTCCCCAGGACCAGCGCAAGTCATTTGCTGCCTTAGGTGAAGGACAAGATGGTACCCTCTCTTCCATGTATAGAAGAGGACTAGATGAGTAGCTGACTCATAAGTCAACATCACCAATGTCTGCCACTACACCTGAGGGCAGGAGGCTAACTTGTGGGGTTCAGGGCATACAACATGGTACATAACTTTGTCTTCAACACCTCACTAAGTTCTTCAAGTCCAAAAACACATGTCTGTAATGGATTTAAAAAAACCTAGACAATGGCTGCCAAGTTTTGAACCAGCACATATAGCTTTCCTTTTTTAAAAAATATCTTGATCTACAGTATTTAGGAGGTGGTGGTGTTTAGCCTTGTACTATAGAAGAACTTCATTTTCTGTTTACTATAGATTGAAACCTCTGTCAAGGAAACAGGAACATGCCCAACTGTTTCCCTACCCCTGGTAATTGGTAAATCTAGGTGGTTTACCTATCTTCTACAGATCTAAAACTTCAGGACATTTACATAGGAAACGTTATCCTTCAAATATGCTGGGCTGAGTTTAAGGGTTTAAATTAAACAATGTTACAAGAACATTAAACTGCAGCTGCAAACCAGTAGATAGTGATTCTGTCAAGTTTCAGAACTGAGGTGGGGGGTGTGATTCAGAAGTGCCCCGAGGCATCACAAGAGAATTCATTCACTCACGCTTACATTTCTCCACATTTCAGTTGTGGTAGTACTGCATGTCCTTGTCTCCATGTATTGGGGATGCAAAGTGTATAGGAGGAACACATGCCAGGTCTTTAACTCAAGAATCAGAATACACTGTGAGGGGAATTGCACTTTCACCAAGCGGAATTAGTAATCAGACAATAGGCCAAAGCTTAAGATCAAAGAATATACCATTGATTACGAAAGACAAATGTTGATTAATATGCAGGTTGTTACAGGAATGAAAGGTTGATTTTGTACACAGTATTTAAACTGGACTATCCACTCTTAGGCTAAACCTAACAGGCGGAAGACAGGATTATCCCAATACCAAATACGGAGAGGGAAAGCAGTAGACATCAGATGGACATGCATAGAAATGCATTAGGTTAAAGCAGCAAGTTAGGATGCAAATACACTTTGCTAGAAGGCACTGCAGATACCTGCATCAGAGCTAGAGAGAAAAAGTAGAGAACAAATATTACCTGTTCCAAGGTAGGGAGTGAGGAGAATCTCTTACTAAGGGGGATCACAATACAGTGGTACCTTGGGTTGAGAACTTAATTCATTCTGGAGGTTCGTTCTTAACCTGAAACTGTTCTTAACCTGAGGTACCACTTTAGCTAATGGAGCCTCCCGCTGCCACCATGCGATTTCTGTTCTCATCCTGAAGCAAAGTTCTTAACCCGAGGTACTATTTCTGGGTTAGCGGAGTCTGTAACCTGAAGCGTCTGTAACCTGAAGTGTCTGTAACCCAAGGTACCACCGTAAATCAGGAGGTTGTCCTCAGTGCAAGGACACCTGGGGCTACCTTAGCAATTCCTTACAAATTCCTGGAAGTCAGGATGACTGACTGAATCTTTGGCTACAAAGTGTTTCTTATTATCCAGAAACACCTAGAAAAAACCCCTGTAACGATGGGAGACGAAGGCTGGAACTAGACACATCAAAGAAGCGTTTCAGTTAAACAGGTTGTAAACTTTGCGTGAGAAATCGGGTTGGCAAAAACAGAACTCCACAGTGCCATCTGGTGTCACAGTGCTATAATGCACATATAAATTGCTTTTTCGTTGTCAACGTAACTGAGTCCCAAGGTGGAAGCTGCTCTCTAGTAGATTTTCTTGAGGCACATATTACATGGAGCCAACTCTGCAACGAAGGGAGGCATGTACGCTGTGTGGTTCTCCTGGAGCTCTAACTTACCCAGCTAAAAATAAATAAATATCAGAGGGAAATAACACTGGATAAGAGGAGATAGGAAGGGGGCCAAAGCTGACCAATTTTGGAACAATATATGCTAGGAAACTCTTGAGAGTCCCATGGACTGCAGGAAGATCAAACCTCTCCATTCTTAAAGAAATCAGCCCTGAGTGCTCACTGGAAGGACAGATCCTGAAGCTGAGACTCCAATACTTTGGCCACCTCATGAGAAGAGAAGACTCCCTGGAAAAGACCCTGATGTTGGGAAAGATGGAGGGCACAAGGAGAAGGGGACAACAGAGGACGAGATGGTTGGACAGTGTTCTTGAAGCTACCAACATGAGTTTGACCAAACTGCGGGAGGCAGGGGAAGACAGGAGTGCCCGGCGTGCTCTGGTCCATGGGGTCACGAAGAGTTGGACACGACTAAACAACAACAACATGCTAGGAAAGATCCCTCAGAAGCTAACTTTTGAACACTAACACTAACTTTTGAATAGATAATTCTCATATGCTTGACAACCTAAGGAAGGGGCTCTCCTAGAATAAAGCTGATATCCAGGTGTCCTTCCATAGATGATAAGTAGAAAAAACTGTGTGGCATGTGCAAAAACAGGTCCCTGTGGAGGATTCTAATATTTAAGAGATGTTAATGTAGCGATTGGTGATGGCAGTGCATCTGACATGGAATTTCCTCCATCAAGGCTCTAAGTAGGTCAAATCAGGATGTGCCTTGGGTGGTTTAATTAAGTATGAGGTCAGGGAAAGAAAGCATTCATATTCTGCAAAGATCTCAGGCTACTATGCATAACTGGAATAGTCCCTCATTCTGGATTAACGTAGGCATAGGTCAATGCACAGACACTGCAACTTCTTGTTTTATAGGTCTTTGAGACAAAGTGCTAGGGGCATGCTTGAAACAGCAACAAGCCTTGGTAACAGAATTTCTGAACACCCTATCTAAACAGCAGGATTTGTCCATTTTATTCTCCCTTTGGAAAACAGACAAGAACAATCCCTTGCTAGAATGTTAAGACTTTTCGGCAATTTCTTATTAAATGGGCTTTGGCTTTATTTTCTTACCTGGGTTTCTATTGCTTTATTTTAATGTGAGCAGAGATTTTTAAGGTAAAATGTATTTCCACAGGACAATGGGAGTGGCTCCCTCTTAGCACTACCACGATACTATCCTGACACAGCACTGACAGTTTGGGAACCCTGCAGATTGTCCTCTACAAGACTCAAAATAGCATCCTGAGATAGCAATTATCAAATTTCAGAATGAAACTAATTAGCAGATGTGCCTAGTGTTAACTTAAGATCAGCTCGATTATAGCAATTTCAGCGAAGTGTGGATGGACACTGCCATAATGTACTTTTAAGCTCTACACTTCTGTAACTATTTATGTGGAGAAGATAATTCAAGACACCCCCCTCCCGTTTTACATTTAGTTGCATCAGACTGTATCAGAGGGATTGCCCTGGAAGAGTGCTGCTGTCAGGGAGGACAACCAGCTATGGAAACTCTGGAGCATACAGTGTTGCAGTGCAGTCTATTTAGTTGCCCTACACAGAAATTGATAGCAAAGTGGTGGGAGGAAAAAAAGGAGACTGGAAAGGCCAGGATGTAATGGTATTTTCATTGACAAACCAGACCCATAAGAATATATTTGACCTGGCTAGTTTCCAGGTTGTGGTTCTGTCTATGAAAATGGAATCCCATTTGGTTGACTGCCAGAAGAACTTAGAAAAATGCAAGTGGATGATGAATGCAAAATCAGGGACTGGTAATTTCGCATCAACATTACTAAATAGCTCCGTGGTTTGGGGGCATGCCAGGGGAACTGGGACAGCTTTGGATCAAAGCCACTTCCTGCAAAGCCCTACTGACTTTGGTGCTCCAGTTATGACTGGGCCTGGGCACCAGAGGAGCCAATAGCAGAGTGGTATGGAGCCTCCAACATCGGATCTCTTTCTCAGGATCTCACAACTGTTTGCAACAATGGAGGGTGGGTCTGATCTATGTCCACTGGGACACCTCCCATAAGCCACAGGATTGCACCCAGTGGGTGTGGGTGCAATGTCATGAGCACGACCCAGTAGGCACCCACAACAGCTCCTCTTGCATGTTGGCCACATTGCTGGGGGTGAGTTTCAACCTTTTTTAAAAAAGCTCTGGCTTAAATGCTACAGGAACCCCAAAGACATTAATGAATACAGTTCTAGCATCTGTCAAGAACCAGTTTGAGTCACTGGAGGCTAACAAATTCCCTTAGCTATCCCATAGCTTCCAGATTGGGTGGGCTTGCTTGCTTGAGGGCTGAGTAAATACTGAACTGGTGCAACTTTTATCACATGGTACAGATGTTATATGAGAGGGTGGTACGTTCCATAGGGCTACTTCCTCTGGCTGCCTTCCTGCAATTGGAAGGGAGTAAACCCACCCCACACCCAGCGTACATGTGTGTGAGAGGTGCAACTTGCAAAACATACTGTAATGAGCTCTTAACAATGATGCATCAATTTCACACCAAAATTCCAACACAGAACCCCTTTCCACTTAAATCAATGGGGTTGTTTTGAACCAGTGTTTAGGACTGAACTGCAAGTTGGGAAGTAAATGCTATCCAAGCCCAGTCAACCTTCAGTTCAGATTTTCCATCTCTTATTCAAGGGAGCTAGAGCTGTTGCTTCCCCATTAAAACCTTTTACATGAAAAGCATAGAAATGCTCTTGAAAGATGGTTTGACCTCACTTCCACTCACCTTATTCTTCTTGCACCTCTGAGAAATGCAGCTCATTCAGTATGTTACTTCCGAGCAGTGCTGACGCTTTTAGTTACAAGCACTCTGTTAATTCAAAACGAATTATTCCCAGAATGGAAAGGAGCCAAACCATTTTCTGAAATGCTTTACAGGCACATTTGCTTTCTTTCTTTGGCAGCATTTGCTTCTATAGCTGTTGAAAATGTATATTTTTCGTTTTTAAAATAAACCCTTGGGAACTTCTTACAAATGATGCACTGCTATAATATTACGAGGAGGTGGAGGTGCAGGTGCAGGTGGAGGTGGAGGTGGAGGTGGAGGAGGAGAATCTATCTATCTATCTATCTATCTGAGATGCAGCATGAGAATGAACCCCCAAGGGCAATGCTGACAGCACAATCCTCTGTATGTCTACTCATAAGTAATTCCCTGTGTCCAGTAGTGTTTACTTTCAGGTAAGTGTATACAGGATTGCAGCTCAAGTTCTCTCCTTTTCAATAATGGATACAGATCCATAATTTAAAGAGTACTTGTAAAACAACTTAAATATAACCTGGGCTGTGTTCCCCAGCATCATTTGATATTTCATTCATACTTTATCATAAACAAGTTACTTTTACAGGTGGCAGAAATCAAGATAATTGTCAGTATTCAAAGCAATTTGTTGAAATAAAAATCATACAGCTATTTATAAATAACATTACAGTCCTCTGCAGCTGTATACAGCATAAGACGGTGTTATGAATAAAAACAAGGATTCGTCCATTTAGCAATATCTGAAATGCAGATACAGTAGATGTATCTATTGTGACATACTTCTCTAGATCTGAGTACTTTATAACCTACTGTGAAGAATGCAACTTAGTATGTTCACAGGATTAAAAACAAAACAAAACAAACCCACCCTGACTACCTGCAGCTTTCAAGAGCGTTTTCCTTTGGCAAGTGTACACAGCACAGTCCACTTTTTCATTTTCAAAGCCTCTCTTATATAACAGACTGCAAAAACACCACCTCTAGAAGACTCGATCAAGATGGAATCTCATGTTTCTCTACTGCAGCAGTTATGATAGCAAACTGTTCCTCAAGTATAACAGGTTCAGGCTGTTGATTAGACCCATTGAGTGTGCTTAATCTATACAAAGCTCGCTTTCAAATGTGCAGATTTTAGAGTAGTAAGAATTGAAAACAGGGGAAATGTGAATTCAGTTAACCTTAGAGAACAGAACTATTGCCCCAAATGTCCAAAGAATCAGTTACAAAGGCTTAGCTGATTTACTACAAACATCACATGCTTTCCAATTTGGCAAATCAGCTAAGAAGATCCATGCATGTTCCCAAAAACCATTAGTGGACTCAAGAGCCTGCAAGGAGACTATAAATTGTATAAAGGCGCTAACCTAATTTCGGAGAAATCTGAAATGCATCCATCCTCCCAGACAGTCTCTCACCACAACTGCAAACAACCAATCAACCCCTATATTCTCTGCACAGAGCTGTTAGAAAGTAGTTGGGGCATAACTGTGAACCTTCCTTTCTACTAAAAACGTTGCCTAGAAGATATTTTCACTCTTCACACTGATAAAATCTTTTGTTCCTCATGGGTTGCATTGTATTCTTGCTTGCCAGTGGAAGTTCCCTACAACAATGTACGTCTTGCTAAGAATTAGATCTGCACCAAGCTGCATTACGTCACACACATCATTTATTTATATGATGTATGCAGATCATGAACGAGGTCTAAAAGTTTCACTTCCCCAGATGCTGTCCATACACTTCCCCCGATGCTGTCTTCGGAAGTATTTGTAAATACCAATCCCCGCAGTTCATAAAAGTTAATAGCTGGCCGTTTCGTAACAGGCCTATCAATCTTTTCCCAATCATCTATAGTAAGATACTGCTAAGTTTCCTGGAAGAGATTAACTGCTAAGGTTGCCCGCACATTTCGCCACCAAAAGAAGTCACGCCCTTTGCAATGAAAGCATGCATTAAACGGCTATATGTGCAAGAGAGATGGGCAGGACACTCTTCGCAGGGGATATCTCTCTCTCACACACAAACTTTGCCCAGCTTTTAATGCAAGCCGTTCGGGGGAAGCTCCCCACCCCCAACATTCCCAGCAAAAGCCGAATCTGTGCACCACCATTTACTGTCTCGCGTCTGCTGCACCTCCTCTGTAGCGACTCGCCTCGCCGAGGAGGCTAGCTTAGAAGCGATCGATGCGAGCACATTACGCACCAGCAAAGGGGGAGGAAATGGATCGAGCGAGAGAGGCATCTTTCCTTTCAGCCATTAATTATAAATCAGCCAAATCTCAAGAAAGCCCTTTGGCAGACAAGGATGCTAAACAAAAAGGAACCGCCGCCGCCGCCGCCACCACCCCAATCCTCTTCCAACGTGGAGAGGCGCATCTGCCTAAGCAGCCAAGTAGCAGCATCACACTATTCCGGGCCCCTAAAAGATAACGAAATGGGGATGGGGAGGAAGGGGGGGGTCGCCCCTCTCTTTGCAACGCAGAACCACCAGCAGATATGGATGTATGACTAAGTATTTCCAGTTGATTCTGCGCGCGCCTCCGCGAGCGAGAGCGCGCGCACACACACACACACACAAGCCACGAAAATCATGGTCCACAGCAGTGCGAGACTAAATGGAAGCGAGGGGTCTATTTCCCATCTTCCCCGCTCGCCTCCTTCGCCCCCTTCCCCGGCAGATCTTGACGACTTCCCTGCTCTAACGAGTGTCTCATTGCAGGGCGGCGAGTCGCTGCCGATGCCCTACATAAGCCATCGAGGAGCCGAGGAAGGAAGGGGGTGGGGAAAGCGACGGCGAGGCAGGCAGAAATAGCCCACCTTTGCCGGCTCGCTCTCTCTCTCTCTCCCCAGAAGGAAAAGGATCATAAATACGACGCGTTTGGGGGTGGTTTATTTTGTCCAAAAATAGATAAATCCCAGGCAATCGAGGACACCCCATCCGAACACAAAGAGGGGGAGGGAGGGGAGGGGGAGACCTTTGCAGTGCGGGCCCCTCCTCCACCCCTAGGCAGCAGCCCCTCTCCGCACAGGGGGAAGGGGGGAGGTAAGGGGGGGGGAACCTGGGCACCATCCATGATGGCAATGGCCCGACTCACCCAACGCCGTCGCCCCTGCTTGCTGTTTCCCGAGCATATACCAACAACAAAAGGCAAATCCTCAAGGCGGGGAGGAGGGAGGTGGCTGCGGCGCCCCGCGGGCTTCTTCAGTGCAAGGTCCTGACCTTGCCCAATTGCAGCATCCTGCCTGGCCGTCGTCGTCGCCGCCGCCGCCAACGCCGCCGTCGCCCTTCCCGCCGCGAAACGGGCGCCTGCGGAGGGCTCCGAGGCGGGCTCCTTCATACACTGCGTGGCTCCGAGAGGCAGCCTCTCTCTCTGCCTCTCCCGCTCGCTCTCGCTTCTGTCAGAGGGAGAAGAAGCTCGACGTCTGGCTCTCTCTCTCGCTCTCTCTCTCTCTCCCCCCCCTCAGCACCACCTCCCGTTTCCTCTCTCCACGGACTCGGCAGCGGCGCTCTCTCTGTAGTGCGGCCACCTCAGCTTGGCAACCTTCCGCCGCTGGAGAAGATACTGTGACAGCTGCCGCCGCCGCCGCCGCGCTCCCTTCTCCTCCCTTCGCTAGCAGGAGCGCGCGCGCCTGGTGCCGCCGCCGCCGCCGCCGCTGCTCCAGAGGCCGGGCTGGGGCGGGCAGGCGGGAAAGCGAGCAAGGCGGCTGCGCTCTTTTCTCTCTCTCCCTCAGCGAAACGCCGCCGCCGCAGCCGCCGCCACCACCTGCGCCTGGCGAAGAGGGAGGAGGAGGAAAAAGCGCGCGAAGAAGCGTTCCCGCGTCGTTGCCCCGTCCGGGCTAAAGAAGCGGAGGGTTCTGCTGTGGCGCGAGGGCGACCTCGCTTCTCCTCCGCTCGGAGAGGCTTCCCCGCGGCGGCGGCGGAAAGTTGCCCTCAGAACGGACTCCTTAAGAAGCGCACCCCGGCGCACGGCCGCCCTCCCCGCCACCCCGCTTGGCCTCTCCTCGCGCGCCGCCTCACCCCATCCTCCGGCGGGCATTCGGGCGCGCTTGGGCTAAGGAGAAAGTGAGGGAGCGGCTGCCATCTCCGCCCCGGGGAGCGGCGAAGTCGAGCAGCTGCTGGGGGAGAGGGGAGGGAGGCGCGAAGCCGGAGACGAGGGGGGTGACCCTTCCGAGGTCAGGCTCGCAGGTGCTGGTGGCGGGCGGGAGGCGGGCTTGCCGGAGAGAGCGGCGGCAGCGGCTCAGGATTGCTGCTGCGGGAAAGGCTGCGCGGCCAATGCCCTTGAATTTCCCTCAGCCAAAGTCGCCGTCCCTCCTCGCGCGGAGAGTTCAGTCAGTCAGGGTTTGGCAGGCGCTGACATGGGAGGCAGTTCAGCCCTCAGCTGCTGCCTCGCGCAGCTGTAAGAGGGTTTATTCAAGCTCCGGCTCTGCCTAAAAGGGGGGAAAGCTCTGAAAGGGCTGCCTTGTTCCTTTTGTAGCTCACGGACTCCTTCCCACGTTGTCGCAAAGCCCCATCCTGAAATGGGGGGAAACACATACACACGCGCGCGCGCTTTTCCTGACAGGACTGGCGAAGACGATGAGGAAAATGGCAGCGGTGCGGATTTTAACTCCTTGGTTACATTAAGGCAAATTTGTGGGGTGTCAAAGTCACCGCAGAACAAGTCAGAAGGCTGATTTGTAGGCTGTTTGTTTTTTAAAAAACACGCTGCATATATAAAGCTACATAGGGCAGGAATGTTTCAAAAATAGACATTATTTTAGGATCCCCTGGTAGATTTCTTCATGTTCCGTTTAAAATCCAGGTTAGCCAACTCCTCAGTGTGAAAACTCTTCAGGTTTCAGGTACACTATACAGAGGGTTGTAATAAAGAAATAATCATTTTAACACCCAAATCTATATTGCAACTTTAATTCAAAGAATGCCTAAATGATCTCACGCCAAACAGCAGTTGGCAAGCATCTTTCTCTACGGAGGTGAATTTCCAAAATATCCTCTCTTCATATGGATGGTGTAAATTCTGCATTAATAACTGCTAGTAAAATCAGATCTCAAAGAAACTCACTGCTGCCACCTTTTGCTTGGTAATTTTTCACGGCTATTCCAAACAACAGTATATTTCGCTGTTTATATAGTCAGGAGGAGTTCTGGATGGTTATTTTGCAATAGAATATTGGTCTTTGATATTTGTTTTTATGGTTTGTGGTGTGACAGCCCCCGCCCCCAATCCTAGGCTTGTTTACTCTGAAATAAATCCAACTGAAAACTATGGGATTTGCTCTAAAGATTTGGTAAACCAAGGGCTACAATCCTTTGCACACTTACCCAGGAGTAAATCCAACTGAATGGAGGGGGGAGGATTTACTTCAGAGAAAACATGCATGGGATCGGGCTACATGGAATAAATCAATATGTGATTATGTCCTACTGCTGCCCTGAAAAATGTACTAAAGTAGATCAGAACTCAATGAATGCCTCATGTCTGTCTCCACTGCAGAAGATGTGAGACAGATACCTACTGAACTGAAAATGGATCTTGGGATTGTAGTGTACAAATCACCCCAAATGTGCAATGTGTTGAGGGAATGGAGAGGCGCGCGCGCACACACACAGAGTAGTTTTCCTTCTTTTGTAGCATTAGAACCTGGGATTATCTAATGAAGCTGAATGCTGAGAGATTTGGGATAGACAATGTCAAACTGTGCATCATAGCTACATGCAGTGGCGTAGCGTGGGGGGTGCAGGGGGGGCCGGCCGCACCGGGCGCAACATCTGGGGTTAGGGCAAATCCATGGGTTAGGGGGCGCAAATCCACGGGTTAGGGGGCGCAAATTACTTGCCTTGCCCCGGGTGCTGACAACCCACGCTACGCCACTGGCTACATGATGGATTTATTACCACAAGGTGTTGTGAGGGTCACTGATTTAGATGCCTTGAAAAGGGAACTAGACACTTCATGGAAGATAAGCCTATCAGTAGTTAATAGTCATGGAGGCTGCATATTACTTCCAATATCAGAGTCACTAGGCATCTTAATCCCAATTGCTGGGGAACACGAGTGGATGCTACTGTACTCATGTTCTGCTTTCAGGCTTCTCATAGGCATCTGGTTGGCCACTGATGGTACAGAATGAAGGACTAGAAAGGCATTTGGTCTGATCCAGCAGGGCTGCTCTTATGTTCTGATTTTAAAGGATATCCCATGTTGAATCCAGTAGTTTTTTGTGCTAGTGGAAAGCATTTCAGTTTAAACAAGGTGAGTTTCCTATTTTTGCCAGTCCTATACCTACCCCCTGCCTTGCAGACAGATGACAACAGCATACCTTCTTCAGCCCTCTGAGTTGTGTTTTATACTAATCTAGAGGGTCCCACAACCCTCAGGGGCAGTTTTTTTCAGGTGGCATGCGTTGCAATGGATAGGTTGGGCCAGTGAAAATAAATCTCGCTGCCTTGTACAAACGGAAATTCTTTCGGCTAACACAAATATGCCACTGGATACAACCCAGTATGTTTCAGATTGGAAAGTTATTGGTGTTTTTGATTAATTCTGACCAAAGTTGGTTTCTTCCTGTTAACAAGTGATGGTGATTATTATGTTCTGGGCAGCTAATAGCGTAACTCTATATATATCTGTTGATGAATCAACCCTACTGAGCTCAGTAGACTTTAGAGTGAAATAAAAAGTGAATGCAAGATTGCAAGATTGCAACCTCAGGCTCCAGTCCTTAGAACACTTAAAAAGGTAAAGGGACCCCTGACCATTAGGTCAAGTCGTGACCGACTGTGGGGTTGCGGCGCTCATCTCTCTTTATTGGCCGAGGGAGCCAGTGTACAGGTTCCGGGTCATGTGGCCAGCATGACTAAACCTCTTCTGGTGAACCAGAGCAGCGCACAGAAACGCCGTTTACCTTCCCACCGGAGCAGTACCTATTTATCTACTTGCACTTGATGTGCTTTTGAACTGCTAGGTTGGCAGGAGCAGGGACCGAGCAACGGGAGCTCACCCAGTCACAGGGATTCGAACCACTGACCTTCTGATCTGCAAGTCCTAGGCTCTGTGGTTTAACCCACAGCACCACCCACGTCCCTTTACTCATGAGTTAATCTTGTGGAATGCAGAACAACTTAACAGCATGCACAGTATTGGGCAATATAAAAACTAGGCTCACCTTCTTTTATGTTTCACACAAAAAAATTAAGGGGTGAGATCTTCTATAAAGACCGTGTGGTCTTCCTTCAATTCCTTCCTTTGTTTACCCACATATAAATACCCAGGTTATCGAAACTTTCCCCCCTTTGCCTTCATCTAGCCTTACTAGGGTACTTGATTAGTCATAAAGATATAATGTGTTTATTCATTATCTTAAATTTTACAAGTTACGTTGGATGATAACAAATTTCTTAAAGAACATTAGTGGTTTTCAAGGGTGCTGAAGCTTCTGCACCATATTTCAGCGCTGTTGTTTATGTTTGTGCTGTAAAGTTGCATTGTGAAGACTTCATTCAAAACAATAATCTTCCCTCAAGTCAGAGACCTGGCTTTTTTGTGCCAACACATTGATAGTCCTATACAAACAACAAATAAATAACTACACTAGTTAGCAGTCAAGAACTGCAGAAATAATTTCTCCCTGCTGTTTGTATCAGTAACAGATTATGCAAGCTGTCCAGCACTGTGAACTGTTAAAAAAAGAGATACTATTAACATTAATTGTAGTTGATCAATATTTGGGAACGATCAACATTTAGCATCCTTTCCCATGGGTTATATGAGAAGTGCTGTCAGTATGATGCACACGTCATCATGCATATAAATTGGTGTTAGAAGAGAAATGTAGTGAAAATTCAGGGGTGTTATGGGAGTATTGTTGTATGGTAAATTGTGTCGTTAATTCTTAGTAAGCATTTGAGGGAAGAATCTGCCGATGTAGCTGACAGATTTTCCCATTAGTATATCTACTTGTTAGAACATCTCAAAATAATTCCTATCAAGTTTTTCCCCAATGAGATTTACAGACATGGAATTTTGGAATGGACGTCCACTTCCTGACCTGGATATCTCCTTTGTCCCATGTTGTTTCGAAGTTTCCGACATCTGATCATTCAGAATTTATTGCTTAAGACCCATAACAAGCACTAAAATACACTGGGTGGCATTCAACATGGCATTAAGGCCAGTGTTATTTTTCTAGATGAAAAACAGGTGCCAGAACTCACCATGAACTTACCTTGTTCTCTTATAGTGGCAATGGTGCCCACCCAGAACTGAGTTCCAGTGAGTTCCAGCTGGAAAAAAGCCCTGGTTAAGGCTAAAGTTGCATCAGCACAAAGATTTCTACTTCTGCAAAAGAATATTCTTCCCCTCTCTGCCCCACAAGCCCCCATAATCTGTACTGGGGCTTTCTCCAACTCTCCGGAGCAGATTTCAGGATGGTATGGGTATGTGGCAGAAAGAAGTTGGGGGGAGTCTCCTTGCACTAACAGTAATTGTTGCACACAAGTATCTGTTGGATACCACCCATTGTTGGTAAAATTCCACGAGATGCTACAGTTTACAACCTCCCTCCGCAAAATTTTAGTTGTCATTCTGATAATTTATACTTTTTATTAAGTTGTATCCCGTGGTGGATTCCCACTTGGAATACTGTACACAATCCTGCTCTCCTCTTCTGTAGGTGCAGTAATGTTGGAGAACTGTTTCTTTGATAAAAGATTCAACTGAGTACATTCAGGTCATAAGGCTTGGTTTCCAGATCCTTGATCATCTTGGTTGCCCTCCTCTCCACACGTTCCAGCTTGTCAACAACCTTCTTAAATTGTGGTGCCCAGAATTGGACCCAGTATTCCAGGTGTGGTCAGACCAAGGCAGAATAGTACCACTCCTATTAATTCCCTTGATCTAGACACTATATTTATGTTGATGCTGCCTAGAATAGCTTCATGATGTTATTATGAACATCTACCCTATTGTAACCAAAAACATTTTGGCCCAGTTTTGCCATACAATATCTAAAAGAAGCAGTCTTTATTGTTGTATCAGTGTTTTTGCCCATAAGTAAATATTATCATTACTATTACCCAGTGCTTCTTTTAAGGAAAAAAAAAAGGTGCCAGTACTCACCATGAAGTTGTTACAGTAAGTGCCACAATTTTAACCTTTGGGGGAAACGAGATGCCGGTACTGAGTACCCTTGAGTACCACCAGAAAAGCTGTCATTGCCATCATCATCATCATTCTATCTTTATTTATACCCCACCTTTTCCCCCTGACAGGACTCAAGGCAACATACAGATAAAAGCAAGTATTGCTGAAAACATAGGGGAAAAAAATAACCAAAACACAATTAAACATTAATAGAATTAGAACTGTATACACATATAAAATCTGATTAAAACATACAAATAATTACAATAAAAACAGCATGGCACCACCCTTTCATTAAAACCAGTCAGCCCCCCAAAGCCTCTTGAAACAATAAGATTTTCACCTGCCAATGGAAGAACAATAAGGAGGGAGCCAGTCTAGCTTCTCTAGGGAGGGAATTCCAGGGTCTGGGGGCAGTCACTGAGAAGGCCCTTTCCTGCATCCCCACTAAGAATGGCTGTGATAACCGTTTGTTGAGAAGACCAACTATTTACCCTTGATGTATTACAAAGATCCACTAATGTCACCACATAAAAATCTGGGAGGCATGCTGGTGGTTCTCAACCCTTCATTTAGAAACTGCTAACTTATCTTTGAAGGGGACATGGGTGGCACTGTGGGTTAAACCACAGAGCCTAGGACTTGCTGATCAGAAGGTCGGCGGTTCGATTTCCCGCGACGGGGTGATCTCCCGTTGCTCGGTCCCTGCTCCTGCCAACCTAGCAGTTCGAAAGCACGTCAGAGTGCAAATAGATAAATAGGCACCGCTCCGGTGGGAAGGTAAACGGCGTTTCCATGCGCTGCTCTGGTTTGCCAGAAGCGGCTTAGTCATGCTGGCCACATGACTTGGAAGCTGTACGTTGGCTCCCTCGGCCAATAAAGCAAGATGAGCGCCGCAACCCCAGAATCGGCCACGACTGGACCTAATGGTCAGGGGTCCCTTTACCTTTTTTAACTTATCTTCGAAGCACATTTCACAGCAGAATCTTAGAGTAGACTGGACAGTGCACTTTGGCTCAGAAGCAAATCCCACGGTGTTCAATAGAATAAGCGTGCTTGGGGTTGTAGTTTAAGATTCAGTTGCCTAAAGAATTAAGGTGAAAGAATGAAGAGCAGCTCTATCTGTTTCTTCTTTAGGAAGACAATACATTATTATACATGTGTTAAGGACATTGAGAGGGAGATCTGAGTGTTTGCTGAGTTTTGGCAATATTGAAAACCGAATATAGAAAGTGTGTGTATATGTGATAGAGAGAGAAAATATTAAGAAATATGTTTAGGTCATTAAAAAAATATCTGCACCAGGTGTTCCAAGTATTACAACACTTCATAACTGTCTTCCAAGACTAAATTTTCAAACTGATTTGAAAAGTATTAATAGTAAACTGGTCACAAACACAAGTTATACGGGGGGGGGGGGGACGGACCTGGAAAGGGGCCAAATAATTAAGATCCAATTTCATATTTCTCCTGAACAATTAAGTACTTCTGCATTTTCATGTTAGGCAGCATACATGCCATCAATATTTGTGTTTCTGCATTTCCGAATCTATTTTTTTTAATCCTCCTCTGAGCAAAGGAATCAAATAATTTAATTTTCTCTGAATTGTCATTCTGTTCTATCAGCTTTTGAGGCTTAAAAAACCCGAATACTTTAATGTTCACCCCCTCCTGTGTTGCTATTTCATTTACAAAACCTTGTTAGATTCACGCGAAGGACATTTGTCTTTAATGATCAAAGACAAGCAGCCACCATGAAAGAGGCTGTTCAAAAAAGGATAATTCAAACAAGGATGCATTCCAAAGACAGAGGCAATAATACACATCCATCCTAGAGATCACCTTACAAATCTTAATGTTGTCCAAAGTTCCTCTGAGGGATTAATGAAATATACATCCCTTCAACAATCTTTCAAACTTGATTTATTTCATCTTCTCTCTTCGCCTGCATTTGTATGCCAACATGCAGCAAGAAGGAGGTAGAGTATTCTACAGAGCCAGTGATCACTCATTAACTGATGGAGGTTTAAGATGGCCACAACAGTGTGCCCAGATGACCTAACTGCTTGTGCATCAGCACCTGTGCACCTGAGCATCAAGGCCCACTCCCTCCAAAAACAGTCTCTCCATGCAGTGCAGGAACCTGTGGCTTCATGGCTTGTGTATCACCTCTCTTTCACACTAAGGTCTGGTGCAGGTAGTCCCACTCTTGGCACTATTTAAGTGTGCTTGTTTTGCAGGTGTTGTTATGCAAGCTACACCTGAAATTCTGCATTGCATCTAAAAGTAATGTGCTCTGTCTTCTTTTGCATCTGGTTGTCCCAGCACCATTAAAGAACGCTGCAATGTTTTACTGACATTCAGAAAGTGACTCCAAGGCACAGAGGGCCTTTCCAGACCCAGGTCAGCAGGAGTCTGCCTCAGTGACCCTGTAGATTCCAAACTGGCCTGAGGCTCATTCTGAGGGAGAGCATCCAGACACAATGGAGTTGGTTCCTATCTCTGCTCCTATGGATGGGGTTTCAGATTGAATGTGAAAGCCAGGATCTGAAGCTCTGCCACCACCTCTCTAACTACCTAGGTTGTCCAACTACCAAGGAGAGGAGATTCCATCTCACAAGGAATAATCCTTGCCCTGGTGGAACTGCAATGCTTCATTGTTGCACTACAGGCACTATTGTGACAACAACATGTTGTGGAACCCACCCACAATAAAACATCAGTCTTGAGGGGTCCTAACCTGTTTACTCAGAAGCAGGTCCCACTGTGTTCAAGTAAATATGCATAGGTTGAACCTTCCCTTGTAAGTTCATTCCACCAAAAAGACTGGGCATGCATGCGCATGGTACAGCCACAATTAAATTCTTTTAAAACTCATCAGCTTGAAAGTTAAAGCACATACATGACCCATTCCCACTGAAACGAACGCTTCACTTTGGTGGTATCACACCCAGGGTGCTTAGTACAGGAGTGCCAGTTGACATTTCTGAACTTTTGCAGTATATTGAGCTTCTTTATCAAAGAGAAAATATTAACGCTGAAGGTACGACTTTAGCCTGAGAGTTTCTAAGCCTTAGGTAATGCTTCTCAAATGTGTGGCTTGGATCTATCGTCACACGATCAGCCTTGTGAGCAGTTATAATGCCAACCCAACTGAATTAAACCAAAAATTTAGCATTCACAGTTCAAAACTCATTTATCCCTATTAGTGTCAACTGAAATTCCTCCATGCCAGACCTTTCTTTTTTAAAAAATGTATTCGTTAATACGTTTAGAGCATTTGGGATTAAAGGTATAACTACCACAAAACCATATTACATGTCTTTCTAGGACTTGTGCTTTCTGTAGTACTTATGCACATTAGGAACATATCTGAATATCCTTTCTGAAAAGTCTGAAGACAATCATCATGTAGTTTCTGACCTTGACAAGCAGAATTAGGCGGGGGGGGGGGGAGGAACTATCACTAATGTGTATTTTTTCCAGAAGCTGCCTAGTTAAGCCCATAAGGCAGAATAGGGGTCAAAACAAGATTTCTCCCTCTGCATTAAAATCCTGTTACAATTTTTAGATTGTATCCCTGCTGTTTTATATCCGAGTATAGCTTGTTGTACTTTACACTGACATCCTTATAAAAGTTTAGGATTTTGGAATTTCTACTCATTTCAAAATTTGGAATTTACTAACTGCTGCCAAAACATGACAAATAGAATGAAAAAATGGTCTGATTTTTTTAAACAATACATGATCTAACTTGATGCTCAGCTGAACTTCCATCAGTTTGGGGAAACAGGTCCCATGAATTATAACAATTTTAGTTATAATTCAGTTTATTTTGTCGCTGTTGCCCTTTAGATGTTCAGGGTGATTAAAATGAGAAATCATTTTGAAGGAGTCAGTTCATGAGAACAGTCAAAATGAGAAAAGTGAGGCAATTACATGCACTTATTACAATCTGAGGTAAGTAGCACTCATCTGTACAATATACTAATTTGGTTTTTCAGTGTTTGCTTCCATGATAACAGAACAAATAGCCATTTCGCTAAAGTGCACACACAAAAACACCCACCTTAATGCCCAGTTAAATTTGCAAGGTAGACCTCACAGTCTTTATAATCAAATTTCCTTAGTCCAGCTATTATACTTTTATATTTACAAAATATTAGTAACAGCTTGGAAACACCTGAACACATCATGTTCTGGCCTTGAAAACTTACAGGCCGCCCCATAGAGAAAATGATCAAGCAAGAAGGGCTCCCCATGTAATGAAGCATCTCAGTCCCAATGACAAAGTGTCAAGGCAACAGGTGAGTTAGACTGCTGTGCAAGTTCAGTAGCATGCAGAGAAGGCTACGTCAAAGCAAATTTGCAGTGCAATCCTAGCTATATGTACTCAGAAGTAAGTCCTTTTGCATTCAGTTGTGCTTACATCCAGGAAAGGTGTTGATATTGCAGTCTAATTCAATACCCAACAATAACAACTGTGCAAATAGAAAGCTAGCAGTCGTATGGAGCTATCTAGTGTATTGAAGAGAATGTCACATGTACTATTATCTGCCAGCTGGACAGAAGTTGTGTGTATGAGAATGGTGCAATGAGCACCTGGCTCCCAGGGAACAAATTTATTCCCTCGAGCTGGGAACAAATTTATTCCTCAACCTCCCAGGGAACAAATTTATTCCCTGACCTGAAGAAGCTGAGAGATCCAAATGGTTGTGAGTGAGGCCTTCAGGGACATGTTAGCAGCATCCTGCTCCCAGGATGAAAATTATTTCACTATCACAGTGAATGGAGATCTTGGAGAAGGAGGGATTGCTCTGAAAAAGAGCATCTTTTTCCTCTAAGACAGACCCATTTTGTGGAGAGAAGCATCTACCTCTCACATTGAGGGGGCTCTTAGTAGTGGGCACTTCATTGGGGACATCAATAGCTGGGTTTGTGATGGGTGTGCAGATCACACGATCATATCACTGCCTGGTGAAATGGTCACAGATGTTGCACATCATCTAGCCAGCATAGCAGATAAGGCTGGGGAAGAGTCAGTGTTCATGGAGCATGTTGACATCAATGACATGGGAAACTATAGTCATGTAGTCCTGGAAGCAGAATGTAGGTTGCAAGGTTGGATGCTAGGACCTTCAAAGTAGCTTTCTCTGAAATGGGACCTGTCCCACACACAGGGGCAGCTAGATAGCCAGAGCCAAGAAGTCTCAAGGCATGGGTGAAACACTGGTGATTGGAAGAGGAGGTTTGCTATGGGACACATAACCTGTAAAAAGGGACTGGCTTCATTTGAACCAACACAGAATTAGACAATTATGGGTTTCTAAGTTTGGACCAGACTAAACTTCACTTGCTAGTGTTTTGGCTTTAGTAGCACTTAGTGGATAAAGTAGTTATCGTGTTGTTAAACCATACTGGAATAATTTAGATTCCAAATGTCTTTGACTGTAGTATTCTATTTTCCTGAATGCATTTTAAATTAGGGTCATCAAATTAATACACAAACACATACAGAGGGAGGAGGCTGACATACCACTGAGCAATGAACATCCCACCCCCTTATTATAGGAGTATGCATATTATTATGTAGTGACACAGGTTAGAATAAAATATATCCTGTATTTTTGCTGATATGTAGAAGGGTAAAAAGCTAACTAAATCCGAGAAGCAGTGTTTAAGCTTTCCTTTGATATCAGTTGTTGAACATGCTAGAAAACATAATTTTTATATCATTTTGATGTCTCATTTATATAAGACAAACATTTCCTGTTTCATTATGAATTCTAGGAACTTCTGATTAAAGGTTCTGGCAGCAATCCCAAATGCATTTGATCTGGCAGAATCTCACTGAAGTTGAAATAGTTCTGTTAGCAGAAATGCATTTAGGGTAACAGCCTTGAACATCTGCTTCATTTGTATTCTGGACTGTAGGAGTTATAAAGCCATAATTTAAGTTGTGACAAAATTTTGAGCCAAATTGTGATGAACTACACAAGAGGAAACCCCCCCATACAAAAAAGTTATGTGCATTTGAAAAATAAGAAGCCCCTTGGATTTTCCTCTGTCAGTTGTTTGTGTTTAATTCTGGAGATGGGAGGCAGAGGGGAATCGAGAACTAAAAATAATCACAATTTTTGTTGCTGCTTAAAAAAAGATATTATTAGGCGAAATGAGAAATGATGTGGGAGATCCATTATTGTATCTATCAATGCTTTTTCTTTGCTTAAAAGAAATCAGGGGTTTTGTGGGGCTTGGAGTAGGCCTGCAGCATTCCCCTAAAGCAGGCTTCCTCAACTTTGGCCCTCCAGATGTTTTTGGCCTACAATTCCCATGATCCCTAGCTAGCAGGACCAGTGGTCAGGGATGATGGGAACTGTAGTCTTGAAAAATCTAGAGGGCTGAGATTGAGGAAGCCTGCCCCAAAGGCAATTGCTCTTCAGAGCTGTTATGTGGGGGTACAGACACCCCTGTTGTCAGCATCATGTGCTATAATAAATTAATAAATTAAATTAATTAATTAATGGGATGCCAGTTTCTTTCCTTTGGATTTGTATGAATCTTTTAACATTTTTTTTAAACTTCCGTAATAACAAATATTGCGTAAATTGTGGTGGTTAAACCTGGAAAAAAGTAATTGGTGCACTCTCAAGACTTAGTATTTTACTTCCATTGAATTAATGCTGCTTTTCTATAAAAGGCATTCAGCTGCCAACCTGCCATCAAGTTTACCTCTCCCCTAGTACTACTTACTTGGTGTCCTCCTTACATCATCATGCTTTGCTTTTTCTTGGTTTTCTATCTCCACATATCTGGATGCTCAGGAGTAGGCAAGAGACCAGAGAAAAACAGTGTTATGTTAGATGTCACCAGGGGTTGTGGGGTTGACAAGAGGCTGGCATTTTTGGTGGTAAACTCATGCTTTTTGCAATGTTTCCATCCTGAGTTTTCTAAGGAACAGTTGTACAGAATAAACAACCACCACCACAAGTCAGTAAATAATCAATGGCTATTATGATCAGAAATTGGAAACTGAGTTATTTCCTCGTTGTATGTTTCCCTTTACTCAGCCTCCTATTACAATCCTATCCCTTCATCTTTTAAAAAATGGAGAATTGTATATTTTTCCTTTATATGGTCAGCTGAGCAAAATGTTGCAGGTAAACTGGACACTGGTCTGTACATTTTCTCACCGTAGTTAGGATGTTGATTCAGATAGGCAACTGGGGAAATCTATAGAGGATCAGCTTCTTTCTTTCTTAGAGCTGTCACTAGAGTCCATGAACATTATTATAATTAATTTCAGGGAATTCAGAGGTAATCGAACCAGCCAAAGAGGGTGGCTCAAGTCATGCTGCTATTGCAAAATTGACTCTTACTGTTTACATGATTACATTATAAATGCTAGTGCTCAAGGCACAGTGCCTTAGCCTGGTCTTCAATTATATCTTGCTCTGTAAGGTGCCAACCTAGGTGAATCATTTATAACAAAGATTATTTTTATACAAACAATGGACAGAAAATGCAAAGTGTCATATTGTGTCTCTAGGCAATAATAACAATGCCCCCACAGAATAATAAATGAGCAGAGCAAACTCATCCTCAGGTTATTCCTGCTGGGTAAGATAGGATCTCCAGGTAAATGTCCTGACACAACACGGGCTGAACAGAGGAATATGCTAATGCAGTAAATTTACACTAATGGTAGCTACTGCTAGCAAAAGCTGTATTCTGGTGGGAAATTGACACCAAACTGGGAGGGGTGGCTAACACCCCAGAGGACAGGATCACACTTCAAAATGACCTTGACAGATTAGAGAACTGGGCCAAAACAAACAAGATGAATTTTAACAGGGAGAAATGTAAAGTACTGCACTTGGGCAAAAAAAATGAGAGGCACAAATACAAGATGGGTGACACCTGGCTTGAGAGCAGTACATGTGAAAAGGATCTAGGAGTCTTGGTTGACCACAAACTTGACATGAGCCAACAGTGTGACGCGGCAGCTAAAAAAGCCAATGCAATTCTGGGCTGCATCAATAGGAGTATAGCATCTAGATCAAGGGAAGTAATAGTGCCACTGTATTCTGCTCTGGTCAGACCTCACCTGGAGTACTGTGTCCAGTTCTGGGCACCACAGTTCAAGAAGGACACTGACAAACTGGAACGTGTCCAGAGGAGGGCAACCAAAATGGTCAAAGGCCTGGAAACGATGCCTTATGAGGAACGGCTAAGGGAGCTGGACATGTTTAGCCTGGAGAAGAGGAGGTTAAGGGGTGATATGATAGCCATGTTCAAATATATAAAAGGATGTCACATAGAGGAGGGAGAAAGGTTGTTTTCTGCTGCTCCAGAGAAGCGGACATTTAGCAGTGGTTCCAAACTACAAGAAAGAAGATTCCACCTAAACATTAGGAAGAACTTCCTGACAGTAAGAGCTGTTTGACAGTGGAATTTGCTGCCAAGGAGTGTGGTAGAGTCTCCTTCTTTGGAGGTCTTTAAGCAGAGGCTTGACAACCTTATGTCAGGAGTGCTCTGATGGTGTTTCCTGCTTGGCAGGGGGTTGGACTCGATGGCCCTTGTGGTCTCTTCCAACTCTATGATTCTATGATTCTATGATTCTAAGAGGAAACTGCTTAGAGTCAGGGCTGTGGCAAGAAAGAACATGGATTCTATGTTTTCCCAGGAGCCACTCCTGCTCCTAGGTAAAGGGTAAAGGGACCCCTGACCATTAGGTCCAGTCGTGACCGACTCTGGGGTTGCAGCGCTCATCTCGCTTATTGGCCGAGGGAGCTGGCGTACAGCTTCTGGGTCATGTGGCCAGCATGACTAAGCCGCTTCTGGCGAACCAGAGCAGTGCACAGAAATGCCGTTTACCTTCCCGCCAGAGCAGTACCTACTGATCTACTTGCACTTTGACATGCTTTCGAACTGCTAGGTGGGCAGAAGCAGGGACCGAGCAACGGGAGCTCACCCCGTCACGGGGATTCGAACCGCCGACCTTCTGATCAGCAATCCTAGGCTCTGTGGTTTAACCCACAGCACCACCCGCATTCCACTCCTGCTTCTGCTCCTACACCAGTATAAAACAAGACATAGGAATGAGATGTAAGTAAGAAACATTTCCATTGGAGTCAGTGGAGAACCCAAGATGACTGCCTTCCTTTGCCCATCTAGTCACACAGGAAGGTAGGGTTTTTTTTTGTTCGCATTCAGTCAAAGGGAGTATAAAATCCACAACAAGATAACATAGATGACATTAAGATGTGTAACGTGGGGCTACATCACTTTGTCTCCATGGCAATTGACGTATGTCATGCGGTCAAGGAACTTGGGTTGCTAGGAGTGGAGGTGAGAGAGAACATTTTTCACAAACAACAAACATCCAGCAGAGAACAAGGTGGGGTGGGGGGAAGCTGATGGACAATGCTTGTCTTCCCAGAACTTCAGCCAAGCATTCTGTCTTAGTACTCTTACAAACAGAATGGGACAACATGTCCATTTGGGTTTCTTTCACTTTCTCATTTGTTCCAACCTTAAATCCATTTCTTCACCATTTCATGTCATCTTCACAAATACATGCCTTTATATGCACACTTCGCCCCAGTAGAAGTATTTTTTTGTAAACATGACTTGGCTGGAGAATTGCAATGCAGAATTCAGAGACATGCAAATTTTTAAGGATGGCTGCATTTCAATTTACCGTATTTTTCACTCTATAAGACGCACCAGAGCACAAGATGCACCTTGTTTTGGGAGGAGGAAAACAAGAAAAAATATATTCTGAATCTCAGAAGCCAGAACAGCAAGAGGGATCGCTGCGCAGTGAAAGCAGTGATCGCTCTTGCAGTTCTGGCTTCTGGGATAGCTGCACAGCCTGCATTCGCTCCATAAGACGCACACACATTTCCCCTTACTTTTTAGGAGGGAAAAAGTGAGTCTTATAGAGCAAAAAATACAGTAAATGGGGACAGAGACTCACAAGGAGGACTCATAGTGTGATTTATGCCTCTGCTCCATCTGCCCATTTCCCCTGCACAGTATTCCAAGACCTGCAGATCTCTCAGATGTGCATGGCCACTGAATGCCTCCTCATTCCCTGGGATGTAGGAAAACTGTGTATTATTCACCACCATGGGCATAGCCAAGGGGGAGCAGCTGCCCCCCCATCAAGTAAAACAATAGAAATACTTAACTGAACAATCACGTTGGTTCAGCCCCCTGCTAACAAAAGTCCTGCCCCCAACAAAGTCCTCCCCCCCCCCAACTAAAATCCTGGCCATGCCCATGCTCGCCACAGTATTTAATATCTAAAAATGCAGAGAAAGACTCTGCCCATTCACACATACCTTACCTAGATGTTTTCACAATAGGGTACAGAGGAGAAAGCAGAATAGCTTCTCTACACTAATATGTTTCCCTCCTTGCTTAAAACTGTAGATATTTTTTCTATTGAATGGCTATTGCAACAGCCATTCAACACACCACATTAAGTTAGCAGATCTTTTCTATCTAATAAACAACAATAAAACACTTGATAGATCTCTATGCACCAGACAATATGATAAACAAAATCCAACACTGATTTTTTATATATATTAAAAAAAACCTTTTGAGAAGTTCCATCTGTACCATCTGCACACATTTCTTTATGTTATAAAGATCTATGGGTAGATCTTCATTTCCTCTTATCTGTCTCTTTAGTTTAGATCAGAAAATCTCAACCTATGAATCATTTAGTCTTCTGATTTTTAAAAATCAACAGACTGTGATCTAATAATAGCTTCTCTGTAGAGTTTGTAATAGCATAGGCGACTCCTATAGAATTATTTGAGATCCAGGACATCAGATTTTAAGGCTCTTATTGGTCCAAGCTACATTAAGAGTCAAAGGGAAAAATTATGATTGTATATTAAAGGATGCTACAACCTTCTCTTCCGTTTTGACTCCGTCTGCCTTTTCTTCCCTTTGCCCTCTTCTGAACTTTGCTCTTAAATCCTGTCTGATTTCACCCACTCCATTTCAAGACTTGCAATCCCTCCAGACCATTACACTGCCACCCTCCCCCTAACAATGCCACAGTGGGAACCATTGGGGTGAAAGTACAGTCAACATATTTCATTGCTCATTTTCTTTTCTTCCTTTTCAAAATAATGAATCTCAAGTAGCACTGCCAGATGATGCATTAGTCTGAAGATTAATAAATAAATAAATAATTCCAAGAGATTATTTAGTGCCATAAATTACATTTCAGCATCAGACCCAAATTTATGTCTCTCTTGTCCCAAGAAATAGGCTTCCTGTGAATGGTTTGAGTACTTGGTGCTGTTTGTGTCTAATTAGTGCCTAAATTAGAGACCCCTGATGTAAGCCACTTAAAAATTTCTAAAGGAAAAAGTTGGATGTGAAACTAAAGGTCTCCAAATTCCAATAGAGGATCTTATTGAAGTTTTTCAGGCAGTTGAGGCAGTTGCTGATTTAGGCACTGAGGTACATTTTTGATCTTACACTTGAGGAAACATTTCTCAACAGCTGGGTTCTGAAACAAGAAGCTGGAATGCTCCCTGCTGAGCTAATAGACCCTCTAAGCAACAAAAAGAGAAACTTCCCTAGGCCCAGAAAGTGATATCTCCATGTGCAAGCCATAAGAATGCTCAGGAGAGGCCCAAGCCATTTTGAAGCCTGAAGCACAGGACAAGGTGCTGCCTTTCCGATTATGTGTACAAAATCCGACTAGACTGGTCAGATTTGGTCACAAATTCCATCAGCGCTGGTGATGGAACAGAGTCTTCCACCACACCACACATTTCTAGCCACTTTCCAACCCATAGAATTTGCCACCCAAGGCAGCTGCCTCATTCTGCCTCATGGAAGGGGCCGGCCCTGTTAATGTTGGTGTCCATTAGAAATCTTCATTACCACTGCTCATCATCTGGACCTCCACTGAAACGATCAGACACATTTTTATGCGGCATGTAATGAGTTATGCAATACTGGAGCCAAATGAGTATCAGTGCTTCTTAATTTGCAGCCAATCAATATGGTTGACTGTTGAAAGCATTCAGACTTTGGGGGTAAATGTGGGTTGCTTTTGAATAGATGCAGACTCCTAGCAGGACATATAGACCACGGCTTCCCAAACAGCATAAACAATGTAAACATATTTCAGGGCAATTGTCCTGTCTTGTCTGCCTAATGGATCTTGCAGAGATTCTGGAAGATGATTATTAACCTTCTGCTGATAGAAGAAACGACTATACCAGTCTGCACCCCAAGACAGCCATAAAAACAAAATGCCTGGTGGAAGTTATTAAGCATGACACCGTTTGCAAATAAACACACACACACATACAGCCTTCATTGAGGCTCTCCCTTCCTACTGAAACAATAAAACCAGAACAAAGCACACAAGTCATCATGGTCAACAATATCCCACCATGTGAAGCACAATAACCTGCACAAAACTATATGGGGATTCTAACTGACTCCACAGGTTTTACTACATTAAAAAAAAAAGGTTTCACATTAATATAAATATAATTTTAACAGTTGCACAAGTGTAGACATGCAATAATCATGAGCTGTGAATTACTGGTAGCAGCAACAAAAGTTACAGACCAACGTAGCTGCTTTTGCATAGTTACTGTGTTTCAAAGCTGCAAAGGTAAGACAGACAAATGGTTACATGAAGCACATTGTCACTAAGATTTTTGGTCACTGCATTAACAGCAGTGATGACACTCCCCCCTTTTCTTGGGGTCATGGGTTGTTCAGCTGCCCAACAATATGGGCAATGTCCACCATCTTTACGGAGGAAATTACCTTTGGCCCCCATTTGATCATGCACTTACAGAAGCATATGTAGAAACCATCTGGTCACTGGTGTTAGAAATTTCATTATAAGAAGGAATGGTCCCAGGTTTGGAATTCTGGTTTGAGGTTGCTTCATTTTTTATACATTGATGAAATGAGAATCACCCGCCTACTGTTTTTTGGCAAAAAACTTGCAAGTGTCAGATCACGAAAAAAATGCTGCTGTTGAAGGTTTTGGATTTGTGGGCAAGGAACTCTTGAATTTTCTTTTTCTCCAATGTGCCAGCTAGAATTAGGTTTTTCTTAGCTAATCCCTTGACAAGTGGTGCAGTGGTAATGAATTTTTCTGTTGTTATATTACACCCAGAACCCTGTAAACATTATTTGAATTTATTTTTTGCATTTTTGTGATTTTAAATTTCTGCTGTGGTTCTCTCACCAAAGAGCACTTGGCTAAAACCTGGATCTTGGCATCCAGGGAATTCTCCTTTTGTTGTTTAGTCGTTTAGTTGTGTTCGACTCTTTGTGACCCCACGGACCAGAGCACGCCAGGCACTCCTGTCTTCCACTGCCTTCCGCAGTTTGGTCAAACTCATGTTGGTAGCTTTGAGAACACTGTCCTACCATCTCATCCTCTGCTGTCCCCTTCTCCTTTTGCCCTCAATCTTTCCCAACATCAGGGTCTTTTCCAGGTAGTCTTCTCTGCTCATGAGGTGGCCAAAGTATTGGAGCCTCAGCTTCAGGATCTGTCCTTCCAGTGAGCACTCAGGGCTGATTTCCTTAAGAATGGATAGGTTTGATCTTCTTGCTGTTCATGGGACTCTCAAGAGTCTCCTCCAGCACCCATAATTCAAAAGCATCAATTCTTCGGCGCTCAGCCTTCTTTATGGTCCAGCTCTCACTTCCATACATCACTACTGGGAAAACCATAGCTTTAACTATATGGACCTTTGTCCGTATTCTCCTTTATATACATATTTCCCACCCCCCATGTCACCAACATAGAGTACCTCACAATCTATACTTCGTCTCATTTGAGGCTGAGAGTAAGGAGTGTTGCACCAAAGTTTACTAGTATGCTCACAGCTAAGAAGAAATTTGGACCCAGTGCCATATTCAGCACTCTAGTCACTTCATAAACTTGGATCTCATTAAAAGTAGCACTTATCTCTGTGCTATACACAGCCTGACAAAATTCAGACTGTGATAGGATTTCAAGGGACTTACATTTATTTCAAATATGCCGGGTAGTTGAGATGTTCTATCCTAAAACCACCACACCTTCTGAGTCTTGTGTGTGCAGGGCTTCCTTGCTAAGCAGGAAAATAATTCACATGCAGAAATGAAGAATCCTATTGTTGGTGGAGAATAGGAAACATTTGCTCAGACTTTTGAAACATGTCCTTCAGCTGTAACAGTTCTGAAAAATCTTATTCACTTCTGATCACATATTGTGATGCTGCTGCTACACAGTAAAACAAGTACAAAAGCTTTATTATATCTGTATAAGAAAACCCAAAATCTGCTTCCCGAAACCTCAATTTGCATCCACATTTGAATCCATCAGACTGCAGAAGCTGAGTTGTTTAATGTTCTCCCTTCTCCCACTATTCAACGCTAGTATATATTCCATGGAAGAAGTTTGGATATTCTGCTTTTGCAGACTACAATGAAGTTTCGTTTTTGGCCTAGCTTTGTTCTTTTTTTATTTGGCTGAGTGCCAGGAAAGTTTCAAAAATGCACCCATTGGTATTATATCTCATGGGCTAATCTAGCCCTAATAAGGACAGACAAGGTCAAGGCCAAGGTCAGCCAAGGTCACTTTTCCCCGAGGTAGCTGGTTTTAAGCTATGCATGCAGTGTCTAACTGTGGCTAACTGTCATGTAAATAATAATATCTTATTTTGATAAAACCTGCCCTGGGAGGACAGTTATGAGCATTGTGAAAGACACACACAATTCTTTTATCCACAGTAGAATTGTTATTTTAAAAAAAGAACCGCCTGTTTGGATCTGCATTGCCAACACCCTGCCAACAGGATTCTTCAAGTAGCTTACATATCCTTTTTTTGAAAAAATGGAAAAATCACTCCATGTTTCCTTATGCTTTTTTTATTCACAGAATTCATTCTTTGTAGCCTGTCTGCCAGCTGGAAGGATAAATGAACTGGGATCCTTGTCCATCAGTGAGCCCATTCCTGCAATTCTTAGAGATGAAGTACTTTTTATTTCAACTTCCGAGTTCACAGTGAAAATCAATATGTTGCTCCATTTGTTCTGATGTATCACCTTGCCTTCCATTTATCTAAACCTCAACACCCTAAGGAGATTCAATTACATGATCTTTATGTTCCTAGTGTAATGAAAAATTAATACAAACTGGCACAGGAATAAGCAGTTTTACATGAACGACGAGTGTGCAGCGGACCCTAAACAAACTAATAAGATAAACAGAGAGGCACCCAAGTCAAGAAGAAAAATAATTTTGGGAGGGAGGGAGATTTCCAGGGATTCTTGTTTGATTTGGGATACATCCTCTCAACAGATACTCTTGAAATATTATTTATGAAGACATGCAGTATCAATATAACATGGTCATGATACGTTGATAAAATAAATCCAGGCTATACAAGAACAAAATGAGATCATATGTAAGAGCTACACCCCCCCCCCCAAGAAAAATGATAGAAGTTGTACTGGGCCACATGAATTCAGGCACTGCCCCCATCAGTCCTACTTTCCATTCGCACTTTTGCCAAACCCATGATGCTTCTGGGGAAGAGGAAGAGTCCATAGAGAGAACACATATATATGCATTAGCCTGGCAGATCAGAGGGGCTACAACTGAACCTGATGGGGGTGGTGGGCAAAGGAAACAAGAAGGAATAAATGGTGGTCTGCGTGAAACTTTAGGGCACCAGAGCAACCAAGAGAAGAAGATGATAGCAGGATGGAGCAAGGGGACAACAGGCAGCTTCACACTCAACCATAAGGAGGTTTAGTTTGGTCAGAATCAAGTATACACTTCCAGAGCTAATACATTGTTGTTGTTGTTTAGTTGTGTCTGACTCCTGCAGTTTGGTCAAACTCAGTAGCTTCGAGAACACTGTCCAACCATCTTGTCCTCTGTCATCCCCTTCTCCTTGTGTCCTCAATCTTTCCCAACATCAGGGTCTTTTCCAGGGAGTCTTCTCTTCTCATGAGGTGGCCAAAGTATTGGAGCCTCAGCTTCAGGATCTGTCCTTCCAGTGAGCACTCAGGGCTGATTTCCTTAAGAATGGATAGGTTTGATCTTCTTGCAGTCCATGGGACTCTCAAGAGTCTCCTCCAGCACCATAATTCATAGAATCATAGAATCATAGAGTTGGAAGAGACCACAAGGGCCATCGAGTCCAACCCCCTGCCAAGCAAAAGCATCCATTCTTCGGCGATCAGCCTTCTTTATGGTCCAGCTCTCACTTCAATACATCACTACTGGGAAAACCATAGCTTTACAATACTTCTGGTAAATGAGCCACCATCGCAGCTAGAGGGCTCTGAAAATTTGTGTATTGGGTTTTTTAGACTCTCCGACCCATCTACGAACTGAAACCAAATTGGTTGCCAGAAGTGGGGTCTCCCCCCCCCCAGCTTTTCTACCCCACTGTACAAGATAGTCAACAGGGTGAGGATTCTTGCCTGAACTAAGACACAATGACCAGGAAGCAAGCTGGATGCAAGAATGGTAAGACAAGTCTCGTATTACACACCTGCATTTTCAAGGGCAATGCAACCTCATCCATCCAACGGTGGCTGAATGTGAATTCCTCAGCTGGCTCTAATGACCATGAGCATCGCTGCCTGGCTTTAATGAAGCTTCAATTTATTTGCATATTTAGTCTTTGCTTCCTCTAGATATCAGTCCAGGACCCCCCACAACCTTGTTAGTATGAGCCCAGAGGGTGACAGGGAGAGAGGAAGAGAGAGTGGGGAGGAGTCATCTCTATACTGATGGCACTGAACTCAAAATCCCTGGATGACCTTCCTCAGTGGTTTCATGTTGAAATAAGTGCTTTTGGGATCCCTCCCATGCCAAAACCCAAGATGTCAATCAGGAATTCCCCAAGTGCCACCTTCTGGAACTGAAGGACTGAAGTTATGATAGCACCATTCTTCCAACGTTCAACTCCCATGAGACAGCCCAGCGGATACAGTGGTCAGTAGTATTGAAAGCTACTGAGATGTCCTGCAGAAACAATACAGGCGCACCCTCCCCTTCTCAAATTCCCAGAAAACCTCATTCACCAAGACAGGCAGGGCTGTTTCAGTTCCTAGACAAGGCAAAAATAGAATAATCTGAACAATCCACTTCATCCAGGAAAACATGGAGTAGAGAGGCCACCAAATGGCACGATCCAATGAAATTAAAGCATTTTCAAACACTCCAGTTGAAAATAATGGAATTTGAGAGTGCTAACTGTGGCTGGATTATTCATAATGGTGCTCCCCTACAGAATCATAGAATGGTAGAGGTGAAATCTAGTTCAACCCCTTGCAAGGCAGGAATCTCAGCTCAAGAATCCATGACAGGTGGCTCTCCCACCTCTGCTTTGTGCTCTTCTAAGTATCCTAGGCTTTTGTTCTTAAGGAACTTGAGAACTATGCAACTGAAAGGTAGTAGTGATGTGTTGAAGAGATAAACAAGCACACAGAAATTTTTACCTACCCTTAAGTCAGTGAGATGGCAATCAGTTTTTAGCTTTTACGTCCATGTGCCACTTACTGTTGAAATTGGAATATGGGTGGAGTCTAAATTGCAGAGCCAGAGTGTTACACCAGATGGATCTGGGATGGCAACCAGATGGTGCTGAACTACCACTCCTGTAATCACTGACCAATGACCGAACATGCTGGCTAGGGCTTATCAGAATTTAATGCATTGCTAATCTGATGATGAAATCCTCAAATCAGTCCGCACTACACGTTTTGTTGCTAATGAAAAGTAGCACGCTGCTTTTCTTTTGGTTGGTATTTAGCTTTGCAATAAAAATATTCATGTTCTGAAATAGAATTGATTCACTGACTTTTTCAGCATGATTATTTTAAATTAGCTTATTTTTATTAGCTTCTTACAGAAAACCTCAGAGCATACACAAATTGGTTAAAATGCTTACTACTGCAGATTGTTTGGGATTGATCCAAATGTGAAAGATTGGAAATATAGCTCTCATTTCTCTTGGGCATGGTCCTGCATCCTGTTGCTTGAGCAAAGCCTCAATGAAAGGGGGTTTTAGCAACTCAGCAAGAGGCTTGCTTGTACAAGGACTGCAGTGTCAGGCCAGTACTTAGTGCTAATTAAATAAGTACACAATGCTTGAGATTTATTGCCTGGTTGAGAAGAATTTACACAAATTTAAGCAACAGCTCGCTCTTTGGGACTGTGCCACGTGCTAATCTACATCCAATTCCGAAAGTGTATTTCCATATCTCTTTTTCTCTCCTCTGCAGATCCTAGAATCCAAAAACCAATACACTTGCCAGAAGGCATTCCACCCCCTCCACCTCCCTCAGAGCCAAGGTGGCTCATATTTACTCATCAGGATGAAGCTGATGATTAACATTTATGTCAAACTTTTCTTCCAAAACAGGAGCTGAAAGCAAGTTATAATGAAGTGGTAGTCTCCTTGTGGCAACCTGTATGACTATTGTAGAAGGATGCAAGATGCCGTCAGACTTTACCCTTGAGGGCTGATACAGGCCCATTTGGCACGTAGCTTGTCTGAAAAACTGAGTCAGGTTTGGAGGTTCTAGAAGGGGAGCGCAGCTATCGTATACCCTTGACCGACGAATGGTACACTCC
This sequence comes from Podarcis filfolensis, assembly GCF_964270895.1. NCBI lineage: Eukaryota > Metazoa > Chordata > Lepidosauria > Squamata > Lacertidae > Podarcis > Podarcis filfolensis. Next base: position 14,851,118 of record NC_139603.1, read on the forward strand.
TTCTATCTGGGATGGTTGTCCTCTTCCACCGAGCGTGCAGCTTCAGGAGGGACGCACATGGAGCAGTGAGAGAGGAAGGGGACACCCACAGCCAGCCAGATCAGCTGAATCAACCCTGACAATCAATGGGGTGACAGATGTCGCAGCCAGATCGCCCTCACATCCAGAGAAATGAGAGGTATATTTCCAATCTGGATGGCTAGGCAGATGTCCCCTTCCTCCCTCACCGCTCCATGTGCGTCTCTCCTGAAACTGCACGCTCGGTGGAAGAGGACGACCATCCCAGATAGAAGGAGTGTACCAGTCTTCATTCAGTCAAGGGTGTACGATAGCTGTGCTCCCCTACTAGAATCTCCAAACAAGTTCAAGGTCCATTTGTAGGAGAAACTGACTTAGGTCACCCAGCTTACTACAAACCACGCCAAACCTGATGTTTTTGCTACAGTTTGGTCCCCGCTTTTCTCATTCATCAATGACTCAATGGAGGGATTGCTTCCATCAACTTCTCAGATGCCCCACTGGAAAGATTCTGCTCAGTGACAAACACACTCTTGCATTATAGTCCTCCTGATCTCCTTCCCCTCATTTCTCCCCAACCTTATTTCAGGTGATTTTTCAACGGTAAAACCTGACCTCTGAGTGAAACTTGTTATTATTACAGGACATCTGAAGACAGCCATGCATTGGGAAGTTTTTAAAAAGATGTTTAATGTTTTATTATGTTTTTGCATATGCTGGAAGCCGCCCAGAGTGGCTGAGCTCAGTGGGTGGGGTGTGAAAAATGTTGGGACACCTTTGTTGTTGCTGTCCAGTTCTGAACATCTTGCCTGATTCCTGAACTCCTGAATCATGACTCTTGAATGCTGTGGCTGCTGCCAAGCCTATATAAAGATGCCTTTCTAACTTACATGATTACATACGAGGGGAAAATCCTTCATCCTGCTCCACCCTCCCGAGGCATGTAAGCTGCTACTGTAAGCTGGACATCCATGTCTTAGAATAAAGTCTAGGTGAGTTGATGGGAACCGTGAGGCTGAGGACTCAAGGCAGAAAATGAAGGCTTGTGTCCAACGTGAGAAAACCATATTCTCTGTTGGGATTGTACCAATGCTCCAAGAAAGAGGGGAACTCAAATGTCAATCCTTCCATCACTTCCATCACGATTAGGCATTCATATTGATTAGTTGGGCTTTCAAAGAAATTTCATAGCACTTTCTATCTACATTTATGTTTATTGATATTTTGGAATGTTCTATCATTCCAAGGTTTTTCTAGGTTTACCAGTAACGCAGTTTTACAGCCCTTTTAAAGATTCCTTTAATGTGCGGTATATTTCAGCCATAGGTGTTTAACCACCACCAAACGTGTAAACTGTCATTGCACGATTTCCTTTTAAATATTTATTGCCCTTCTTAGTAAATCACTGATATTTTTGCATCTTCAGTGCTAGGACCAGGCTGCCATACAGATTTAACTTAAGGCATCACTTTCCTCCGAATCAGATTACACATTAACAGAGAGTCTGACTGAGAACTCTGCTAGTTCTATGTACTTATTTTAAATTAAGCAAATAATGTATAATTCATAAATGACGTGCTATGTACATCTTTGTAGAAAGAATAACCTGCATGTTATGATTTATTTATACTGATAGCAAAGAGCTAAATATGTCTAAATAATAGTTCTCTGGAACGCGTTCAGAATTTTATGATACAAACACTGGAGCATTTGAAAATGCAGACTGTGGCAAAATCACTCTTGTATGACTTGTTTAGTGCCAACACATCATCATCAACAACAAAAAATCTGAAATGGATCTTAGCCAAAATGAAGTTCTTATAATTTAGTAGTGGAAGCCTTATATTATTCAGCATATTTAAAATGCAAAATTCTATCCCTTCTGTGCTTCTGTGGCGGGAAGAATACATACAGCTCATATCAGCTTGAGATGTACAAAGGAAACTGAAGTCCAGTCCAGTGCTTACCAGGCAGCTAGGGCAATTCAATCAGTCTGCAATCTGCTGATATGGAAGCATCTGGTTCTATAAAGGAAACCCTCTCAGGCCTGCTTGTTAAATGACATTTTGAACTTAGGCTCTAATGCCAGAGAACAAAAAAAGAGAAAAGAATTAAAAATGTGCTTCTTGCACTACATAAAAAGGACATACCAGTATACAACTCTTGACATTTTCCTTCAAAATACATGCAAGCGATGATTAGGAAAGGTTTTGTGGATGTTGATGTATCTGGAAAGGGCAGGCTGAGAGTTACAGATGTATTTTCTGCTCATATTTGCCATGGAAGGTAGTTTGGTTTAGTTTATGGCAGAGACGGGGGAGAAATGTGATTTCCTTCTCATTTAAAGGGGAACTTAACCCGTACACATTTCCCAAAGCTATAAATTGATGGTTCTGTTTGTCTTAGTAGATGCTTCGATTTATATTTTGTGTTTGAAATTGCTCGTGTTCGTATGCTTCTGTCATGGCCTTTGGCTAGCACAATAAACTTACTGAACTGAACATAGCATACAAGTCTTTTCAAAACAGCAGAGTATGTTAACCTAGAATAAGAAAGACATACATGGCAAAATATCCTTGGACCCATGCTATCATTTCTAAAGTCAGAACGTTTTCTAGGCATCAGGCAGCACAGATTTTAACTCATTTGACTGATGGAGCATTTGCTTTCGTTATATAATTTCCTATATGCAGTTTTTCTTGTAATAAATTTAAGTTGTACGGTACTGGTAACTGCCTTAGTATTTTCAGGTAGGATGCTCTCATGCCCTGCCCCTGCCTGTACCTGGATATTTCTTGTCTTTTTTGAGGCGGATATATTGCGTGCTCCTTGCACAATGTCTGATGAAGTACTATCATATGTGTATGTCTCGGATTGACTAGCTGTCTTCTGCTTTTTGAAGGAGTTGCGGATATCCATAGCCAAGCAAATAAAAACAGCTCTGCTTCTTTGCTTGTTTTTTCTCTAGCAACCTTATATAGAAAACCCTTGTGCATTTCTTTCAACTGTCAACCAATCAAAACAAGAGCAGTAAGCTACTCTTTCCCCAGGAAATGATTTTCGGTACACATCTCCTGAGAACCCTGTCAGTAGTTTAGGTTTCTATTCTGCTGGGTTACTTTTGGTTTCTGTTCTTGACACCCTCCTCTCCCAAAAGCAGGGTCAGGTGCAGCAGCACTGCAAGCTGCTCGCCGTCCTTTGTTTACATTTCTAGGATTTCCCAATCATGTAAGATTTACAGCAGCAGCATCATTAACACACAACTAGTAGCATTCACACCAGCTGCTTGCTGACCCAGGAAGGCTCTCCTGACAGCCACTCTTAATCGGAGTGGTTTGAGAGATCACTGCAAACCTCTTGTTGACTAGATGCATGCAGCGCCAGCCTGAGACCTTTTGGTGCCTGAGGCAAGACGTGCCACACAGATGCCTTCTCCCTCGCCCTGGGTGGGAGTTAGGCCAGCAGCAACGCATCCATTCTGCAGGAACGGTCCCTATTCACCAAGAGTTCTGCCAAAAAGTGGGTGTTGCTGCTGTTGATTCTGGCTTCAGCTTTCAGTGGCCACATCAGGATCTTCTGCCCACTGTGGAGAATGCCACCTGAGGCGGGTTGCCTCAGATTGTCTCATTGGTGCGCTGGCCATGTTAGGGCCACAAACTAGCTTAGGGGCTGCAGGGCATAACGTATGGTACACCTTCTAGCCACTTTCTAACCCTTAGAATTTGCCACCTGAGGCAGCTGCCTCACTTTGCCTCATGGTAGGGCCGGCCCTGGATGGATGGATGTGTACAGTATGTCTTTGTTTATTAAAATAATAAGTATGTAAGCAAATACAAACATACATACATTTAGGTTTAGCAGGGCACCCCTTGCCCTCCCTGCAGACACACATGTCTTTGTGTGAGGTCACACTGGAGCTTTTATGGGATCCTCTGCTCACTGCAAGCCTTCAGACCTTCCAAGTGTCCCTATTGACCAGGAACAGTCCCAGATTTACAGAAGTCATCCTGGTTTCTGCTTTGATCCTGGAATGTCCTGCTTTTCCTATGGATGTCCCTATTCTCATTGAAATGTTGGAGGGGATGACATTATCTGACCCCTGAGCCATCTGAAGGCAGCCCTATATTGGGAAGTTTTTCAATGTTTAATGCTTTATTATGTTTTTATATACGTTGGAAAACCCCCAGAGTGGCCAGGGCAACCCAGTCAGATGGGTGGGGTAGAAATAGTAAAATTATCATTATATGGAATAGGACACCCCTATTTTCATTGGAGAAATGTTGGAGGGTATGGACCTTGTCTCTTTGGCAGCCAACACAGTGCAAGAAGCTGCAGCTGCAATTGAAAATCAATATATTACATGCACGGAAATAATTTAAGCTCAAATGATAGGTACTTTAGACTCTCACCCTGCTTGTGCATATGCCTGAGTTATAATATATTGTCTTCAACCTTCCTTTAAAAAATCTGCTTCCTCCCCCACCCCCACCTGATTAATCTGGTTAACATCTTGTTAGGAATATTTGAGAGGAAGGCACAAAACAAACCAAGGGAGTTTCACTGTTTTAGTATTTTATTACAGATAATAGCAAACCCATCGGACTGGGTTATTTGAAAACAGATCTGGCCTCAGGACACCTTATCTAGTCAGGTAATTTGATTCCATATGTATTTTGTTAATAATGCATATTCATGATCACATACTGAAGAAGAATCAGCCACTGTGGTGTAAAGGAAAGTTTTCTGTCATTTTTTGACTCAAGGGCACTACAATGCTGTCATGTAAAGTTTGCTTCAATGGCTCCGTATTTTGTTTGTGTGCTTGTTAACTTCTTTGTTTCATATACTTTCTGCTTATTTTTCTGTGGAAAAACAAGTGCATACGCGGCTGTTAAAAACACAAACAGTAATGAGGAGAGCTCTATGCAAATGTATGCTGGAAAACCTCATCAGTATTGCAGGAGGGGAAAAGATACAGATATTATATTCCCTTTAAAAACAGAAACAAAAAGAGGGTTCAAAGGGATATGGTGAAATTCAAACCTCTGTTGTTCCGCAAGGGTTGCTTTCCAGCTTAGTTCTCCTAATTATTTCCTGTCAATAAAATATTAACCCGAAGCTGAACCAGTACATCTGTTGTCAAAGTAAACAAGGAAAAATTTGCCAGCTTTGCTGCAGATCTGTAGCTTGAAGGGATAGATGTCCAGAGTTACTCTTGATACTCCTAGAGTACGCTCTGCAAAATTTCGATGTGGCTTCATTGTTCCTCTTCTTTTCTTCAAAAAGAAGCCAGACACTTCTGTAGGGTGAGCAGTAGCTGGCAGCACTGAGAGATAGCTGGGTGATGGTTCTTTATGGATGGCTGTAGCCAGGAACATAGCATGGGTTGCAGGTGCCCAGGGCAGGGCAAGCGTTGTGCCCCTGGCCAGTCCTTTCACCGGCCAGCATCTAATAATAATAATAATAATAATAATAATAATAATAATAATAAATTTTATTTATACCCCACCTTTCCCAGTTTAAAAACCGGGCTCAGGGCGGCTAACAGCAAATATAAAACATTTATTAAAATGCGACTTAAAAGTAGCATAAAACTGCATAAAATACAACATAAAATGCGGCATCAATATCAATAAAATTCAAAAATTCAGGGGTCATGGGGGGGGCGGGAGAGAAAGAGGGGAAAAAAACCAGTCAGTAGACATCAAATGATCACCAGGGCTAAATGGCCAAGTTGGTCCTACTAGGGTCAGCAAGGAGACCAGGGAAGAATTTAAATGTGGGCTCCCAGAAAGGGATTCTTCATAGAAGAGGAAAGGGAAACGGGAATAGAGGATCAGGCTAATTCAGATTGAAGGCCAGGAGGAATAGCTCTGTTTTACAGGCCCTGTGGAAGGAGATCAAGTCCTGCAGGGCCCTGGTCTCATGGGACAGAGCATTCCACCAGTTCGGAGCCATCACTGAAAAAGCCCTGGCCCTGGTGGAGGATAGACTTGCTTCCTCAGGGCCCCAAGCAATGGAGTCTCTCCTTGCAAACTAGCCCCAACCTGGGAACAGAGATAAGCCAGAGAAACGAGGAGCCAGGAGTGCTGCTGTGTCGCCTTGCACTCCTGTCCTTGCAGCGCAGAACTCTGGGCAACACACCTGGCTCTAGCAGTGCCTTCCTCCTTCCTCCCTCTCGGCTGGTCCAGGGGCAAGGCATGTATGGGCATCCTTTTGCCATCCATGAAGAGAAGGAGGTGTCGCTCCAGCCCCAAAGGTCCAGACCAAGTGTGGCTTGCCTCCCAGTCTTGATGAGGGAGCCTGTTGTGGAGGGCGCCTGGCTGTGCCCCCTCAGAAATTTGCATCTGGGGCCATGGCCTCCCTGTGCCCCCCCCCCCGCCGCCATTGGCTGCTGTTGTTGTTTAGTCGTTTAGTCGTGTCCGACTCTTCGTGACCCCATGGACCAGAGCACGCCAGGCTCTCCTGTCTTCCACTGCCTCCCGCAGTTTAGTCAAACTCATGCTGGTAGCTTCGAGAACACTCTCCAGCCATCTCGTCCTCTGTCGTCCCCTTCTCCTTGTGCCCTCCATCTTTCCCACCATCAGGGTCTTTTCCAGTGAGTCTTCTCTTCTCATGAGGTGGCCAAAGTACTGGAGCCTCAGCTTCACAATCTGTCCTTCCAGTGAGCACTCACTGCTGATTTCCTTAAGAATGGATAGGTTTGATCTTCTTGCAGTCTACAATGATTTCTGAGATCATGGTATTTCCAACGAGTGGCTACTGTCCAGGTTTGTTAATGGTCTTACTTTAAATGTTGTGAGGATCCTATGCCCTTTAAAAATGTGTTTTTTTGGGGGTGGGGGTGGGGGGGTTATTGGGTTGTTGTTTTTATTTTGATTATGTATTTTGTGGTTTTGTATTTTGATTTTATTCTGTGAACCGCCATGAGACCTCCAGATAGAGGGCAGTATATAAATTCAATAAACAGGAGGAAAAATGGGGGGGGGGGGATAAGGATATGTTTTTGGATAATATGTCTTGTTATAACTTTGAATTAAAAAAAATTAAAAAATGAAAAAGAACAAAGGACTATAGTCCCACTTTACGGAACACAGTAACACAAACATCCTGTCTCCGTCACTTCCCACTCTGTGGAGTCAAAACATACCACATCATGTGATAGACAAAAATCCCATGACTGCAATCATGGAGCAGGAATTCTAACATTCCCAACCCACTTCACACAGTTTCTCTTGCCTTTCCAATTCCCTTATTTATAGCAGTAGTTCCCAATTATAGTAGCTAAGTACTGTGGACCCCATTTTTCAAAAAGCCGAACCATGGACCCCCTACTTTTGAAAATGTTCATATCTTTGTGGTACTTTTTGTTATGCAAAGGGTGCCACGGACGCCCTGGGTGGGTTATGTGGACCCCCTGGGTTCCATGGACTACCAATTGGGAACTACTGATTTATAGCATTTAGTTTGACTTATGGTTGGGTTTGTTAGGTGCTGTGTCTGTGCCCATATTTTTCTACTTATCTGTCTGATATGTGTCTGATAATAACAGAACAGACAATGGTTATTATTTTAATGCATGAATAACTAAACAAATAACATTTTAATAAAAGGGCAGACTTACAAAAAGAAATGTTTTGCATAGTTTTAAGGATGTGTGAATTAACATGTAGGAAAGAATATGTATCTTAGTTCAAAAGAAAAAAGACAAAAATGTGATAAGGAAATCGCCTTATAATTATACTGTACTAGAAGCAAAAGAATAAAAAAGGGGGGAGTATATGCTTCCTTAAAACATGGGAGATTGGAAAAGGACAATTATTCATGTATTGCCTCTAGCTTTGATCTGTTTATCTCAATTTCATTTCCTCTCCTGCACACTCTGTGTGATTTGTTTGTCTTCCTGCAGTGGCTATAATACTCGAGTGTGGAATTCAAAACACACTGCCTTGGGTTTACATTTGCTGTGTACAGCATTGTGCTACCCAGACTGTATGTCTGTTCATGTGCTGACAGGGGTGTCATTGATGGCATATACTGTTATTCGTGTTCTAATTTTGCGTATGTGGTGGTTGCATACACTGGTGGAGGAATGGGGGTGCAGAGGGAGTGGACCGCCCCTGGCACCACAATTCTGGTAGGGTGCCATCGCATGCTGCACCTCTCCCGTGCTGGGTGCCACTCCCCCACAGGCGGCACGCCACGCTCCCAGAACGTGTGCAACGCCTCTGCGAGCGGAGTGAGCCACGCCCCTGCCTGCTCTCTGCCTGGTCGTGGAGCATGCAGCTTTGCCACTGGTTGCACAGTCACAGTCATCAGTGTGTAGATTTGTAAACCCAAGGTGAGGAAAAGTGTGAACAAAGTTATTGCTTCTTTGCTGTGCCCTCAGTTCCCTAGTATAGTTCTATCTCAAGTTTTTAGCCTCTTATTTAATTTTAAGTCCACTTTAGGAATGGACTGACGAGCCTAAATCTGTCCCATGTCAGTTTTGCTCTTTGCTCTTTTTTGTGGTCTTCCCAAAAGAAGGCACAATAAAATCTGCATGTTTTGTATTCATTTGGTTAACACTTTCCCCATAAAACACACATTTTCCAAGGATATTTGCTCCCCTCATAAAATATGCACTTGAATGTATTGTTATGGAAAACGCACATTTTTGGGACTAAAACTGCATCGTGGAATCTGGAGAAGTGGATAAGCTGGGTGATAGTTGCATTCTGATCTGCAAGCAAGTTTGGGAATGTTGAATTGCATCTTCTTCCTTTTTTATATATTCAAAATTATAACAAGACATATTATCCAAAAACATATCATCCTTGTTCCCCCCATTTTTCCTCCCTCCCCCCCTCCCACACAGAACCCACCCACCCCCACCCCACCCCCCAACTTCCCTCAGTTCCAGTCTTTGGTTTCTCTAAGAATGCTGTTTTCTGCATGTTACAAAGTTGTATAGATCCTCAAACTATTTAGCTGATTATTATCAATAAAAAGTTTGTGAATGTTTATTCAAAACCTGCCAAGGAGTCCAGTTCACTTTGTTGCATCTTCAGATACTTTGTAAAGGGTTCCCATTCATCCTTAAAGTCACACTTATCCTTGTCATGTAGCTTATATGTCAGTTTTGCCATTTCTGCATAGTCCACCAATTTTTCTTGCCATGATTCCTTAGTTGGGGTTTCTTATGTCTTCCATCCTTGTGCTACCAGAACTCTCGCGGCCGTTGTTGCATACATGAAGAAGTGGATCAAACAAATTCATCCCCTACTCCTTCAGTCTCCCATATGATCCAATTTCTGACTCCATTCGTACTGTTCAACTTAGCAGCATATTCTTAGCATTTTGGTCTGTTCACAGCGTTTGTCTTGGTTCCCATGCTGAATTATCCTACTGTGTGTTTGAATTAATTGCATTTCCCCACCATACCTTATTTTTGTTGGCATCGTGGAGGGAGCCTCTACCTAAAAAGCACACAAATAATAGTGTTTACTGGCATCTGTAATCAGTGTTTCCTAAATATTAGCAGTATATTAGAGGCATGGCATGTAATACATTCTACCTTTTTAAACTACATTTTTATGGTACATTAATCATGTGGATCTATGAGATCACTGGTCTGAACCTTAGAGGGGGAAAAACGCCCATTAATTATCCAGTGAGGCTACAATAAATTTGTAAAGATAGGTGGGATGAAGATGGAAACCACATGTAATTTCTTATAGATCTGTTTTACAAATGTAGTTATTTCCACTAATGGATAAATGAGACCATTTTATTTTGCAAATCTAGACCCAGACAGCCATTTAAGGAACCCCATCAATAAAGTTATGATTAAACAATGAGGTGTTAAAATTATAATATAAAAGCCCATATGCTTACTACAATAAAATAAAATTTGAAGCATGCGATGTGTGCATGCAATGATAATGAGGAATATTGCTAGAAAAGAGAAAGCCCGTGGATTTTTGGAGAATTCTCGGGACTAGCATTTAATTATGTGGATCAAAGAATGAGGGCTGTTGATGAGATTTTCTGGGCCTGCTAGACAAATTGCCTCCTCTGTCATGGGCATGTCCTTGCAACACTAGCTAGAAAAGGCAAGGTAGTTATTGAAAATCCAGCGTGATAGATCTTAGTTCTCAATGGAAGAATAGCAAACCTGCTTCTGGGTTGCACTATTTCAGACTGCAGGGAAAAGTTAACATGGTGGCTGGCTGCTTCTCTCTCTATAAACTTCTCTCCAAATTTTGTGTGTGTGTGTGTGTGTGTGTGTGTGTATGTGTGTGTGTAGAAATATTATGTCATGTAGTTACTACCTACAAGTCTGAGGCAGTGCAATTTGGATATGTTAAGTTGTGGGTGAACATATCAGACGACACAACGTTTCTTCAAACAGCTCTTGTTTATTCACAGGCCAGAACAGAACTGAACTGAAGGGTTCAGCCAGCCTGCTTATATAGAGCTCCAGTACAACGTAATTGTAACAACTTTCTGTAACTATCCAATCACTGAACGTCACTTTCGATCCCTTATTTGCATATGTGGACCTGAACTATCAACAGTATCCCCTTGCTGGCCCAGGGTGAGAACTTCAGTACATAACAGGATACAGGTTTACCACACCAGTGAGAATCAGCCCACATTCACAAAGAGGAAATGTGAATTGGGAAACCTGGTCTTTGAGGATGTCTCAGAAGATACAGCGCTTACTGGAATCTTTACATAAAAATGAAAAATGTTGACCATAGTAAAGGTTAAAAAAAAGGTAAATGACCCCTAGACGGTTAAGTCCAGTCAAAGGCGACTCTGGGGTTGCGGCGCTCATCTCGCTTTCAGGCCGAGGGAGCCGGCGTTTGTCCACAGACAGCTTTCCGGGTCATGTGGCCAGCATGGCTAAACCGCTTCTGGTGCAACAGAACACTGTGATGGAAACCGGAGCGCACAGAAACGCCGTTTACCTTCCCGCCACTGTAGTACCTATTTATCTATTTGCACTGGCATGCTTTCGAACTGCTAGGTTGGCAGGAGCTGAGACAGAGCAACGGGAGCTCACCCCGGGGATTCATACCGCCAACCTACTGATTGGCAAGGCCAAGAGGCTCAGTGGTTTAGACCACAGCACCACCCGCTTCCTGACCATAGTGACAAGGTTTTGCTGGTGCTACTTGCCATATAATTAAAGAATATGAAGCACACAGCTTCCCCAAAGGAATAAGGGGAACTTTAGTTTATCCTTCAGAGAGCTACAACCCCCAGCACCCATAGCAAACTATGGTTCCCAGGATTCTTGGGGAGAAGTCATGTGCTGAAGCTTTAATTTGCAGGAAGTTTGCCTCTGCAGTACTGTGGTGCTTGTGTTGTAGTGGGGATAAAGGTAAAGGGACCCCTGACTGTTAGGTCCAGTCATGGATAACTCTGGGGTTGCAGCACTCATCTCGCTTTATTGGCCGAGGGAGTCAGCATACAGCTTCCGGGTCATGTGGCCAGCATGACTAAGCCGCTTCTGGCGAAATAGAGCAGCACACGGAAACGCCATTTACCTTCCTGCTGGAGCAGTACCTATTTATCTACTTGCACTTTGACGTGCTTTCGAACTGCTAGGTTGGCAGGAGGTGGGACCGACCAGCGGGAGCTCACCCTGTCATGGGGATTCGAAACCGCCGACCTTCTGATTGGCAAGCCCTAGGCTCTGTGGTTTAGACCACAGCGCCACCCACGTCCCAGTAGTAGGGATAGATAGGACTTAAATGTTTTAAGAATCACCCTGAGAGTTACGAATGGTGGGCAGTATATAAATTTAATTAATAATTAATTAAAAATTATATCTGTTTATATTTCACCTTGTTACCTTGTTAAGTCAGTTCAGAGTTGTTGTTGTTGTTTTTATAAACAGTTAGCAAATGTAAATGAGGATGAGGAAGAAGTCCATTGCAATTCTATTTCGATTTCGATTACGATTACGATATCTTTATTGTCATTGTCCTTTGCAGAACAATGAAGTTGAAAAACTACATAAAACTACATAAAAACTACATAAAACTACCACAAAACTACATAAAAACTACATAAAACTACTACAAAACTACATAAAACATTCAAAAACCCCTAAAAACTCTAAAACCCTATTTTAAAATACACTATACTACACTATATTTGTAGCTTACAGTGGGAAAGCGACAATTTTGTAGCACTTCCATCTGGAAGCCCCTTTTATTTATTCTGCATCAGCTTGTCCCATGCTGTTGTCCCCCTCTCTTCCCAAAGCCCATCCAATTAGATTTGTCTAAGATCCCTGGTTTCTTGCATCTATGCTCAGAAATGGAGAAAGCCTTCTGTCTGCTTTTCCAATATCTCCAGACGTTCAGTGGGGTTTTGAACAAGATGTTGACACTGTGAGTTATTACATCTTTGTGAAATCTATTGGTTTGAAAGGATCATCATCATAAAGAGATGACAATACCGCATGGGAGTCAATGCACATCTGGCTGAATGCTCAGACAATTACCCAACTGCAGAAATTGAAACAATGCAAAGAATTTAGGAGTGTGAGTGGACCACTTAAGTACTCATAAAATACATGCTCATTAGGGGAGTGGTAAAACATTTCATGGGTAAAATATAGAGTGTCTAAAGCTTCTTCTTCTTTTTTAAATGCCTAATTGTACAGATTTAAAGAAGGAAATATCTATTTTTCTCAAGCAGCATTACATGAAGGCTGGTGGCTGAGTGAGAGCATTTATTGCAAAAAAAAGAGAGCAATGCTCTGTGGCTAACTGTCATAATATCTGTCAGAATCAGCAACTGTTAGAGTCAGCTGAAGACTTCAAACCATGTGGAGGCTGTTTTTAGACATCAGGTGTGAAGTTGTCTTTGTTGATTTATAGCTACTAATTCTCTTATCCCCTTTATTGTAATCGTTTTTAGCATGTCCTTTGCACTTCCCTAACATTTTATATCATTCATCTTATATCATTCATTTGCAAATGTACTATTCACTTCTTCATCCAAGTCATTAATGGTGATGTTGAGTAGCGCTAGTCCCAGTATTGATCTCTATGGTACCCTGCTAGAAACTATTTTCCAGCCTGATGGTGATCCATAAATTATTGAATGCAGTCTTTCAGGAAATGACATTTCCACTACTTAATTCCATTTATTTTTTTTTTGCCACAATAATTGTGATAACAATGCAACTGAAGATATTAAACACCATGGATTGGCTCCAGAGTAAATTATTCGCACTCAATTTCTACTGTAAATAGTGAAACTTCTGTTAAGTCATGTCTAACTTGTTCCATTGATTTCAATAGATACCTGCATTCAAGTATCTTAAGGTTGTATCCAGTGTTAGTTATACTCAGAGTAAACCCACTGAAAGTAATGGACATGACACTCAATTTATTTCATTGGGTCTACTCTGAGTAGGACTTGGTTGGATCTAAACCTATATGCTTTATTGCTCTATTTATAAAGACCCTAGTCATCTGGGTAGCTCAATTGGTAAAGCATGAGATTTAATCTCAGGGTTGTGAGATTGCAAAATAATAAATTATTATTATTATTATTATTATTATTATTATTATTATTATTATTACAGTCAAAGACCAGTGATTGCAAAGTTGCAAAGCTGATGTCATTTGGAAAGTTTTCCCTTATATTTGACTACATCTAAGGCTAGGGGTGATCAGTAACCATTCTGAATGCTGTTTCTGTGTGTCTGTTGATTATAGAACAGGAAATTTTGGCTGGTGAGAAAAGAATGGAGGAGTGAGAAAATCTGTATGCCGTTCAATAGACCTTTATTGTTATGGGAAATCTCACTTCCATTTGCTTGTGTTTGCCATTGGTGTGACTGGCTTTTAATGCTAGGATTTCCCCCCTCCTATTTCCTGATGTTTTGGCATTGATCACAATTGGTAAGTGCTTTTACAGGGCTCTGCTTTAGTGGTTTCATTTGTGAATGACTATGTGGCTCTGGAGTGGTGTGTTATAGCTTCCTTTAGCTTGACTCTGGGGATTGGAACAGTGACAACTGTTGCTTATGGCAAATTAGAGGGAAGAGGGTTAGATCAAGATTATAGCTCACTTATTTATGCATTTATTACGTTTAGATCCTACTTTTCATCCAAGTAGTTCAAGGTGGTACACATACGTCTCCTCCCCATTTTATCCTCACAGCATCAGCTGTGAGGTAGGATAGGCTGAGAATGAGTGGTGGAATCTAAATATATAATAAAATAAAATTGTCCAGTAGCACCTTAGAGACCAGCTAAGTTTGTTCTTTCATGTGCATGCACACTTCTTCAGATACACTGAAAGGGTCACCAGACCCTTATATATAGTGGGAGGGTGGGGTGGGTTTTTTCTCAGGAGGGTAGTTGGAGATGGGTGATTGACTCAATGGGCATGGTAAATCTGTTGACAATGATTACAATTAGTCCTACAGGAAAAAGCAAGGGATAGTATGCAGATGATTGACATATGTAATGAGACAGGAATCCAATATCTCTATTAACACCAGTCTCTCCATAGTTTTCAGTTTAGTGATAAGTTGTAATTCAGCAACTTCTCTTTCAAGTCTGTTTCTGAAATTCTTTTGTAATAGGACAGCTGCTTTGAGATCCTGTATTGAATGTCCTGGGTGGAAGCTAGACACATATATAAAACATTGTGAAACTGCTTAAAAAACAACAACACGTTTTGAAAAATATATTGAACTTGCCATAGCTCACCATCACCATCTAGTGCCACATTTGTATAATGCACTTAAAATGTTTTCTTTGAAGTTGTATAGCTGAGTCCAGTGACTGGCCCAAAGTCACCCAGTGAACTTCATGGCGAGTGAGGATTTGAACCCTGATCACCCAGGTCCAGCACTCTAACCACTTCACCACACTGGCTGTCTATCTCTCAGTAAAGAGTGTGTTGCTGCCTCTGATCTGTGTAAATACAGCATTCCTGTTGAGATATGACAGGTGTCCATAATTTGCACTTTCCAGAAACAGTGGAAGACCTTTTAATTCCAACAAGCTTTCCCATAGATCTCTCCCCAAAGTGTCCTTTCGGTATTGTTTTTATGCTCATCATATGCTTTTTTTGTAACAGTTTTTAGCTGCATTTTTATTCTATTTTGTACATCAGCTTCGAACGTATGTGGAAACTGAGTACAGTGGTACCTCAGGTTAAGTACTTAATTCGTTCCGGAGGTCCGTACTTAACCTGAAACTGTTCTTAACCTGAAGCACCACTTTAGCTAATGGGGCCTCCTGCTGCCGCCGCGCCGCCGGAGCACGATTTCTGTTCTCATCCTGAAGCAAAGTTCTTAACCTGAAGCACTATTTCTGGGTTAGCAGAATCTGTAACCTGAAGCGTATGTAACCTGAAGCATATGTAACCTGAGGTACCACTGTAATAAAGAACAACAACATAATTAAAAGACATACAGTCATACGCTTAAAGCTCTCCTTTTCCCTGACCAGTTGCAACCACATATGTCTCCTGGCCAGTTATTTTTCGGGGGAGGGGGGGTGGAGCATCTTTAAGAATGAAGCAAAATTCAGCATTGTCTTCACACTTCCATAAACCAAACCCCCAAATCCCATGTTTCTACATTGCCTGTCCTGGGTGACCTTGTTTAACGACAAATTTATAATTAAGGACCACATCCACCTCTGCGTTTGAATCCGCCCTGTTCGAAGTTGTGCAAGACACGTTTTACGAGCATCCCTGTTTGTCTGTCCTTTTTATGTTTTATTGTTTTGTAAAGGGGATGTGTTTTGTCACATTCATGAATTGCAGCTCAGTTTCTCATATACTGGCAAGACTGATAGCAGCAATTTTTCTTCTCAACAGTGCATTACTACATTCCCCACCCTACCCCTTCATTCTGTCTTTTATTTCTTCCTGTTATCTATTTCATTTCCCTCTATAAATGGGGATAAATTCTTGGTATACAGTTTGCCAATTACCTTGCACAGATGGGCTGAGTAATGGATAACTTTTTGTCCCTCATCAGTGTTGGTTGTTTGGAGTCGTTATTAAAGGAAGATGTCAAAGAGGAACGACTCCACTGGTGCAACTCATAGCAAACATGGAATTAACATTTCTTGTAAATGGATATATATCCAGTAAGTAATATTTTCTTTATTGTAAAAGCTCAACCTTACAAAATCGATATACAATATCGATTTTGGCACATGACAGTCAAATGCACACCACTTAAAGGCTTGGCAATAGTGGTGTCCAGTTCCAGGGGTCTTTGGATCTGGGGCAAGTTGGGTGTGCCAGCTGATTGGCAATTTTAACCTTTCTTCGGATCCTAGACCCCCACCTAGAGTATACTTTTAAATTTCAGCGGCTTCTCCCAGAGAATCCATTGTAGTTAGCTAAGGGGGATGAGGGTTCTTAGGAGAGCCCAATCCCCCTCAGAAAACTACAATTCCCAGAGTAGTTTAATGTCAGGAGTCCAGGTTCCCAGACTGATAACACAGTAAGCATAGCTAATTAAAAAGGAGGATTTATTGCAAAAACAGATAGCTCTGGATGGCTCTAACAAAGCCTCCGGCATCATCACTCAAGATGACCCTTCTGAAAACTCCTTCCGGCGTCTCCAGCAGATATTGAACTTACGACCCTTACTTCTCTTGTTTTGCTTCCTGTCTAACAACCCTCCCATTCGCTGACTCCTCAGATTTATTGGATCAGCTCCAACCTCTTCCAGTTCTGAGAGGCTATCTCTGAGTTTATTCATGCCTGATTTTGCTTCTGGCAAGCTTTGGCTGTGTTCTAACCTGCTCTCAGCTACTATCAGCTTCTCTGTCAAGGTCAGGAAGAGCAGAAGTTTGCAGCTGCCGGCTCTCCACTGTCTGACTAACATCAAAGCCTCTCTGTTCCTGGCTGCTATCTGCAAACCTTTGCTTGGAGCTGGCTCATTTCTGACATTTAACAATGGAAGGATTGATGATTCAGCCACTGCAGATTGTATCGCTTTGTACAATAAGACTCAAAGTGGCTTGCAATACCCTAGAACCCTGGATGGTGGGTTGGTAAATTACACCCCCTCCGACCATACTGTAGTCCAGAGCTGGACTAAGCACTATGTCTACAGTTTGCATGGGAATAAAGCATGTTTTTTGCTCCATTGGAAGTCTTCCCTCTCCCATACGAATTACGGGTTCAAGGGCTAATCTTTGCACTAGGAGGCAAAGGGGAAAAGCTCCTCCTAATCCAGATTGGGATCCCTGTGCCGACTATTTCTGCAAGAAAAAACCATGCACACAAGATAAAATTGTGTGATTAATGTCAGTAGCTCAGGAGGTCCCATGGTCATGATTAGGCTAAAATTAAGGAGAGTTGGGAGTGGGTACTGTGGATTATATCAAGTGAACCCCTACCTTTCCCTCATAGCTCAAGCACTGCCAAATGTTAGAATTTCCTGCCACCATACATTTACTCAGATCAAATGGTGGATGATATCAGAGGAGCAGAGAAATCTTACTGTATTGAAAGAAAAAGTAATGTACAGACAATATCCCCAAATCTGCGTTTTATGTCAGGACATTACTCAAATTTTACACAGAAGTAAAGGGATTTCAAGCTAATCATTCCCTTGGCACTTGCAACTTGCCCACATTGCACATAGATAATATTTTGGATTGCTCCATATGGTGTTAAATTTTAATGCCATAATATATATTCACAGTGTAGTGGTTTCTGTGGGAACCACATAGCTACGAGTTCTTTGACTTTTTAAAATGTGAAATCTCTCAGTAATATTCTATTAGAGCAGCTCTTAGCATAATTTTGCAGGCTAAGAAAGAGTGAGAATTGTGATGAGCAGGAGCTTTACAGTGCAATCCTGTACGCATTTTATTGAGAGTAAGTCCCACTGTGGGCATAGAATAGCAGCCTTAAGACTGTTAGTAACGTGTGTACAAAAGCTTCACCTTACAGCATATTGTTAGGGATAGTCTTGAATGTTTACTCTACATTTGCCATCCTATTTTGATGGCCAGGAATGGCAATCTATGCTAAAGCACATAAGGAAGTTAAATTTCATAACATCTGGCTTGATGTAGAATAAATAGGGGCACATTGCAAGTAACCAAACAACAATGGCAATTTATTAAAATTATTCTCCCGTCTCAGTCCCTGCTCCTGCCAACCTAGCAGTTCAAAAGCACGTCAAGTGCAAGTAGATAAATAGGTACCGCTCTGGCGGGAAGGTAAATGGTGTTTCCGTGCACTGCTCTGGTTCGCCAGAAGTGGTTTAGTCATGCTGGCCACATGACCCGGAAGCTGTACGCCAGCTCCCTCGGCCAGTAAAGTGAGATGAGCGCCGCAACCCCAGAGTCGTCCACGACTGGACCTAACGGTCAGGGGTCCCTTTACCTTTTTTACTGGGACCTTTTGTCAAAGACTGCTTGGCTTGCTTTGTGGGGTTTTTTTTGTTTGTTTTTTTACACCCTGCAACACCTTCTCTTTCACTGACTTCTGAACCAGGGCGTGTTAGTAAAACGGACCATAATCATCTTCCTTTGGGAATATACAAATGCTTAATAGGACTTTTAAAATCTAAGTGGATCTATTTGTACTTGGAGTAGCTGATACAGTTTAAAAATGTTCTGTAACATTTACTATTTGAGTAGGCATGTGTTTTAATGAGAGAAAATCTGTGTGTAAGGGAAGCGTACTGCATTCTGCTGAAAGTCTCCCTGTGTGCATTAACAAATCTTTCTCAGGCAAATCCCAAATCTCTTCAAGAAGACAAAACCGGGACTTGAGAACAGCTGGAGGATATGAGATCTGACTGCTACATGGTGCTAATTTCATTATGGGGCCTGACCATTAAAAAACAAGATACCGTACATTTATTGTCTGGAGCACAGAGTGGCCCCCATGAATATGGAAACTGACAACAGTGAGGCTATTTGATGTATATAGGCTTAACGCATTGTAGATTCACATAGCAGTTCAAATGATATTAGGAGACTTTATTCCAAGTTTGACATTCAGGTAACTTGTTTTATTCTCCCACAGGTTCACAGAATTGTAACACAGTAAATTAAGTATTAATTTATTAATTCATGACACCTGTTCATAAAAATGTGGAAGGCTATTTAAATTCCACTCATCTAGCACCATAAATGGACCAGAAAAGCAAATAGCATAATGTGCCTAATGGACACAAGTTAGATGTGTGTATGTAAGAGTTATTGCAATGCTTTTATGATTTGGCAGGAGGAAGTAAAATGATTTCTTTTAAAATTCTCACCCATTCTATCTTATCAGAATTCAGTTTATTGCCCCTCAGCCACCCAGCACTGCTCCTACTCCAACACCTTCATAGAGCTATGTGTCACCAGCATACTGATGATACCATGCTTCAAATCCCCAGAATTGAAAAGTCATGGGCTGAAACAACACTCTCCTAGTGCTTTTTTTCTGTCAACAATCCTGCAGGTAGGAGTGGAACAGCTGCAACACAGTGCCTCCAACTCCCTGAGTTGTTTCAGAAGAACACACAGGAAAATGACTTTAGAAACCATTGAGCAATCAGTAAAAATGGACAGGGCCACAGTTCTGCCTCCCTTCTGACAAAGGACATCTGTTAGAGTGACCAAGGCTGTTTCGCTGCAAAAAACAGGCCTGAAACCAGACTGAAAAGGGTCTAGAAAATCCAGACTTTCCAAGTGTCCCTATTTTCCAAGGACATCTCAGATTTACAGACGTCTTAGTTTTGGATTTGATCCCAGGATGTCTTGCTTTTCCTTTGGATGTCCCTATTTTCATCGGAGAAATGTGGGAGGCTTTGGAGTTATGTGACACCAAGCCAAGGAAATCACCCTGTACAACTTTTAGAAGACATCCAAAGGCAGCCCTGTATAGTTTTATTATGTTTTTGTATGTGATGGAAGCCACAGAGAGTGGCTGGGGCAACCCAGTCAGAGGGGCAAGGTAATCATCATCATCATCATGGAATAGGATGTTTCTATTTTCATCAGAGAAATGTTGGAGGGTATGGACAATCTGATTCCTGCAGCTGGCTGACCTCTGCCAGAATAAAAGGGCCTAAAATGAGACCCCACCCTCACCTTTTTTAGGATTCACTATATATTTGCCCAGGGATGCGGGTGGTGCTGTGGGTTAAACCACAGAGCTTAGGGCTTGCCGATCAGAAGGTTGGCAGTTCGAAACCCCGTGACGGGGTGAGCTCCCGTTACTCGGTCCCTGCTCCTGCCAACCTAGCAGTTTGAAAGCATACCAGTGCAAGTAGATAAATAGGTACCGCTCCGTTGGGAAGGTGAACGGCGTTTCCGTGCACTGCTCTGGTTCGTCAGAAGCGGCTTAGTCATGCTAGCCACATGACCCCGAAGCTGTACACCGGCTCCCTCGGCCAATAAAGCGAGATGAGTGCCGCAACCCCAGAGTCGGTCATGACTGGACCTAATGGTCAGGGGTCCCTTTACCTTTACCTTTATATATTTGCCCCCGCCACTCCCAAGATACCAGCCAGAATTCAGAATTTCATCTGGTCCTTGAATACACAACCAGGAAGGTAAATCTTGAATTTCAGAGTTGTATTTGGTACACTAGTATACTGGAGAAAGAATATGAAGACAATGGACTGTGTGTGGTGCTCTCTCTTCAAGGGAACAGCAGTTGATGAATTCTACCAATGAGGTGAGTACAGGGATGGGCCATAACTGATGCTTTTGCACAAGCCTATAGAAAAACTCTAAATAAAGACATCACAGAAATGGTTCACAGTGACCTTGACTTTCTTCCCTTATTTCTTCATGGTGATCTACTAAAATTCTTCCTAAGCCTCTGTCTAGAATCTCCCTGTTTCAGGTGTGGCCAATATTTTGGCTGACGTGTTTTTCTGTAGATGCCTCCTGTTGGTATTTTGAAACCAATTTAACTCTATTAGTGCCACTAGCTGATTCAATCAGTCCACTGACATTTGAAATAACACTGTACTGTGCCCAATTAAAGGAACCCTGTTGGTTTCACAGCATTTAAAAGTTTATAGCCTGCCAAAGGTAAGAGGAATAATGAAGGCATTTTCTCCATTTATTCTACTGAGTGGCACACACTTGTTCACCTATTCTCCATCTGTTTGTGGTACACATGAAATGATAGGGTAAATCCCTTGTATAAGCAGGGACTTAAGTTTGTGCAATGCGGTTGTTGTTGTTATGGTTGATTCTAGAACAGTGTGTCCCCAGCTTGGGTCTCCAGCAGTTTTTGGACTACAATTCCCTTCATTCCTGACCACTGGTTCTGCTACCCAAGGATGATGGGAGTTGCGTGTCGAGACCCCGCAGCCACCCCCTCGTTGGAAATAACTCACGCAAGGACACAGATATTAGGTTTATGTTACTGGGCAAATTTTGGCCACAACTTTATTGAATTATAGAATGTGAGCGGTATTGGCTTAGACATTGATTGGGCCTGACTATATCTGACTCCTGCCCGCTGCACAGGAAGTCCAGTAAGGGTAAGCCATCGGTAGGGGGAGCCCTGTCGATGCAAACCAACTCGAGCTCCCCCTGGTGTTCCCGTCGGGGTCGTGTCAAGGCCCTAGCCCCCCAGCCGGGCTTTGGACTAGATCAACATCCCCGGATTCCTTTAACGGAATACCCTTAAGCATGGAGAGGCAGGTGATGGCCATACCTCCCCTCCCCCACACAAGGTCAAACAATGCCTAACCGCAACCCTAACAAAGTTGTGATGATTGCTACGAGGTAGAAGAAAACCAAGTTGGGGACACACTGTTCTAGAAGAAGGCTATGAGAGTTAAGCAGCAGAAACAGCAGCCCCATGTGATGTACTTACTGGTTGATGGGTTGTAGGGGATAAAATGTGTGAATATAACCCCCTTCACATGTTGAACTAGCTTGTCTGAGACAATGGAAGCCTAGATTTAAACACTGCCCTGATATATTAATGTTCTTTGTCAAGAAAAGATTGTTCAAACACAGCTCCCATATCATTTGCAGGATCCCCCTTTTGCATAGCTGTCAACCTTCCCTTATTTGGCGGGAAACTCCCTTATTCCAGTGCCGTTTCCCGCTGCTGTCCTGGATTGTTGATACCCCGTAAATTTCCCGGATTTCAAAGGAAGCAGCTCCTCTCCCTGCCGGCTCCCTGCCAGCCAGGGAGGCTCCTCAACTGCGTTGCTTGGCTGCCCAGTAAGGAGAACGACTGGGGGGTGGAGCTTGCACGCCTTATGCCAATCAAATTGGCCGCGTTGCCTGGGGACTCGCCTTTGCTCAGCGCTTCCCAGCAGAGAGGTGACGGTGGTTTTCCTCGCTGCATCCCCTTTGCCAGGTTGCTCTGCTGTGGGAACCACTGCTTGAGGCTTTGTTTGGCTGCTGGCTGGGCTTTCTGCCTTTGGGCCTTTAGCTCGGAGGGGCTCTACTCTCTCTCTCTCTCTCTCTCTCTCTCTCTCTCTCTCTGTGTGTGTGTGTGTGAGAATGTGGCACTTAAGCTGATAGTAGGAATGCTGTAGCTTCACACACTTACCTTCACACAATGTGTAATTAACTTGGGGAATTTTTTTACTGCAGGATGTGGTGAAGTCAGTACTTTAAATTTGCAAGGGGATCTGAGAGATGAATGGGAGATACGGTTTGTCAGTATTAATGGACAGCTAAATAGAAACTTAACCCCAAAAGTTAGGACCAAGATTCAAATCCTGACTGGGTAACTTTGCTCACTAGTAACATTGAACCATGAGGACGAGATGGTTGGGCAGTGCTCTTGAAGCTACCAGCATGAGTTTGCCTGTACATGTAACTATATACTTTACCCAAAAGAAACTATGGAAATCTTGAAGATGTATTCCAGTTTCTGGGAACGTGAACTGTTGGTCTGTTCTTCTGAGGCGAATATGGTTGTTGTAGTTGTTATTTATTATTTACCATATTACTCATGTACTACCATAAAACTGGAATTGTAATTAACCCCCCACCTCAGATTTTTTTTTTTTTAAAAAATCAGTTTTAACTTTAGAGTTGCTGGAAAATAACCAAGTCAGTAAAGAAACAGGTATCGTTTTTTTATTTTATTGATTTTGCTCTGCATGGTAGTAAATGGTGTCAGCAGTCGGAAAGCAGATCAATAGGTCAGAATGTGCTGATGATTTAAAAATTCCGGTAGTCTTCAAGATAAGCGCATGAAGTCTCTCAGTGATATCTATCTATCTATCTGTCTGTCTATCCAACTATCTATCTATCTAATCTAAACTAACTAACGAACACAGCCCATTTTCTTTTTATGGGTTGTCCTAATACACTAAAAAAATCATTTAGCTATTTTGGAGCCCCATCAGTTAAGACACTTTTATTGTCGTCCGCTTTTTATAGTGGCATGGATTTATATTTGAGGGCAGAATGTTTGGAGATATATAAAACCAATTGAATATCTACAATCGTACAACCAAATCCTTCGTCAACGAAGTAGGAGTGTTCACACGTTAGATTAAATGAGTGAACACTCTGTCAACCTGTGTACACAAAGGGTTGAACTGTACAAATCAACAAGGGCATGCTCTTTCATGTAAACACTTTACATGTGTTGGGGGGCCTGTGTAATCTCAACTGGGATGGAGTTCTGTTGAATGGAACGCACCATACTGAATGTGCAGCCATGCATTTGGGCCATGGGGGACCACCAAAAGAGACTCCTGTGAAGATCTCAGCCTGGACCCTCGTTGTTAAGAGCCCTCTAAATGAATGCAAGAACCTTAAATCTGGCCTGGTAGCATATGGACAGCCAGTGCAAGCTTTTAAGCATGGATGTTATTCACTGGTGGCAATCTGCCTCCACCAACAGTCTAGCTATAGCATTGTTCACCAGCTGGCACTTCTGGACCAAGCCCAAGAGTAGCCCCTCAGAGAACACATTGCAATGTTGTTGCTAATGTGTTGATTTATCTGCTCTGCTTTTATTTGTTTCACAATTTACTGTGGAATTTAGAACGGTGTTACTTTTTTTTTTAAAATGTTGTTAGGTGGCTTGGTAATCTTCGAGTAAGCGGTGGGGTATGAACATTTTAATCAGTGAATTTAAAATAAACACAACTTCATTTCTGCATCATTCCTGTATTATTATCTCCACTTGCTATATAAAGTGTGATACTGTTATGAGGTGTGGTTTTTTTTTGAGGGGGGGGAGAGTAGGCTGTATGCCAAGACCCTTCTAATGTCTGCCTGCCTTTCATTCTTGGATTAGCCAAGCTAGCTTCCTCCTGAGGTGATGGGCCATTAATGGAACAAAACAAAATGGCTTTTTTCAGCCGGAACTCTCCGGAACTCAGTTCCAGCGCCTCTCAGGTGGGCACCACTGTCATTATAAGAGAACAAGGGAGCTGATCATGGTGAGTTCTGGCACCTATTTTTCTAGAAAAATAGCACTAGAACAAATGAAAGAGCTTTGCGTGGGAAGTCAAATGGCTGAGGCTTCTTCGCTCAACTTGGAATAGTTAGAAGGACAAGGGCAGAGAGTTGAGAGCAGAGAGCTGGAGAGAAGTGAGCCAGAAGCCAGGAGCAAGCTAGAAGCGAGAGAGTGGGAGCAATGTTTGAATCCAAGGCTGTGGCTATGGGGGAAGCAAGGCCTTCTTGGGGTGTTAATGCTGTGAACCCATCCATCATAGGCTCAGGTTGATTATATGTGTAAATAAGCCATATATCATAAAGACACCACAGTCTCTGCTGTGCCTCATTCCAAAAGGAAGTACGAACCCTGAGTAAGTGCCTGGAGCCTTGCATTGCTCGAAGACTGGGGTGGTGTGCAACAGTACTCTTAAACCTGCTCCTCTCTCTCTCTCTGCTTTAAGGGCAAGCCTTGTGCTTTAAGAGAATGGGCTGCATACCCATTTGCTAATACAGTGCTTTTAAGTCTACAGGTCTACGAAGCCAGTGTAATCTTAGAGTGTGGAAGGGCCTGATTGCAATGGTTGGATAGTGTTCTTGAAGCTACCAGCATGAGTTTGACTAAACTGCGGGAGGCAGTGGAAGACGGAAGTGCCTGGCGTGCTCTGGTCCATGGGGTCACGAAGAGTCGGACACGACTAAACAACTAAACAACAACAAATTGCAATGGATGATGGATGATTTCAGTGAAGTCACAGATGGGGAAGGAAAAATGACCTTCTTCCTCCCTAGTTGCAGGATAAGTTGAACTCTTCAAGTATAGATAAAAGATTATTGTTCTTGATTAAATGTCTGCATAAAAACACTGTGCTGAAAGTGTGTTGCTCTACAAATGGGCAGCTCACAGGATCCTTACCAGCCACAAAGGGAGTTGAGCAAGGTTGTATCCTAGCTCCCGCATTGCTTAATTTATATATAAATGATACTGTACAGAGTTTAACATCTCTGGAGTATCATGCCCCTAAATTGGCCACAAATGCCATCTCTATATTATTTTATGCTGATGATGTAGTACTACTAGAATAGCTGGCTGTGAATTACAAGAAAACTAAAGTCACGCTTGTGACCGCCCACATTGAAGATGGCTCCCACTGTCCCAGCCAGACTTGAGAAAAGCCTTTTGGTTGCAATAAAAAACTCTAATTGAGATGGTGGGGGGGTGTATTTGAGGGTTGCAACTGGGGCAGTAAGGGTTAACCCTTCTATTCCTCAGCTGAGACCATTTGGTGACTGCCTCTTCCTCACTCAAATTAGGTTTTTGTGTGTGTGGTGGTGGGACCCTTCTCTTCATTCCAAAAGAATTGTTACATAGTGTTTGTGGAGATCTTCCTGAAGATGGCAGCTGATTAACTTCAAGCTCTTTCCAATTGGTCTAGAAAAAAGCAAAACAAAATATTTTATTTGAACCTCATCAAGGAGTGTGAGGAGCATGAGTATGCATGGATGTGGGGTGTGTGTGTGGTATGAGCATGTATGCAAATGGCTGCCATATGTGTGCAGCATGTGTTTGTATAGGGAACCAAGCAGAGGGCCTTCTCGGTAGTAGCACCCGCCCTGTGGAACACTGTCCCATCAGATGTCAAAGAGATAAACAACTACCTGACATTCAGAAGACATCTGAAGGCAGCCCTGTTTAGGGAAGTTTTTAATGTGTGACATTTTAATGTATTTTTAATCTTTGTTGGAAGCCGCCCAGAGTGGCTGGGGAAACCCAACCAGATGGGCAGGGTACAAATAAATTGTTGTTGTTGTTGTTGTACTGTGCTGCCCAGGACTGTTTTTCAGGCTTGGGAATATACACATGAGCCCCAAAAGACTGCTGACCCCCCTGCTTTAGAAACATACAACATTCACCATATTTGCTTTAGCATATTTTTCTGAATGCTAGAAGGATTTGTTTTCTTTCTTTCCAATTCTTACTACCATGCACTTCATGTGACTGTTCCAGAGTAAACAGTTTCAGGGCTTTGGCTATAAAATTAACAGAGCAGTCCTCAGCACATTTACTTGAATGTAAACCCCATTGGCTGTGATAGCATTTACTTCCTCGGATGGAGGAACGAACTGTTCGTGCTGCATTGTATACTGAGGCGATAATTGTAAAGTGCAAAAATACGGGAAAACAGACACTGTATAATTACAGACAACATGTCACGCGAGAGACAGTAGGTTCCATGGAAAAGTTCACCCTTTTTAAGAAAGTAATATAATTCTATGGCTTGCAAGGGCTGAATTGCTTCCATGGAGATGAACAGACGTTTTGCTATAATCTTCAAGGAGGTTTTCCAAGAAATCTCAACAACTATTTTCTTTCAAAAAGGTCAACTGGAAGGTTGCATTCAATAGTAATTAAGTGTCAGTCATCCATCTGGAAATAGTAATGACCTACAACATTTTTACAGGTAGATGGGAAAGCAGAATTCTGATGTTCAAACACGTAGAAGAATTTAGTCAGAAGCGGAAACTTTCTCAAGGTGAATTTTAGTATGAGATTGAGTGCCCTTTTCTTCACACCACTCTTTTCATTTCGCATATCCTGTTCATTTCATCCTCTAGTTTCTTCTTGGAATCCATTCATTTTCAGGGAGAGACATAGAGCATGTTCATTACAGTGGAAGCAAAGTTGGGTCCTTGGTTTTTATGATTTTGGGAGATAGATCATTTCTGTAGCCTTAAAATAAATGCGTGGCTGGTCTGGGATTAAAATCAGGGTTTCCATGGTGGGATAATTCCCAGACTAAATCAGATTATCAAACAGTTGAAGTCAAACAAGTAGGGTTGGATGCAGACATGTGTAAGAAGAATTCTGCTCACTCAGTGAGTGGTATAAACCACTTAGCTTCTTGGGCTTGCCGATCTGAAGGTCGGCGGTTCGAATCCCCACAACAGGGTGAGCTCCTGTTGCTCTGTCCCAGCTCCTGCCAAACTAGCAGTTCGAAAGCACACCAGTGCAAGTAGATAAATAGGTACCACTGCTTCTGTGAGCTCTGGCTTCCATCACGGTGTCCCGTTGCACCAGAAGCTGTTTAGTCATGCTGGCCACATGACCAGGAAAGCTGTCTGTGGACAAACACCAGCTTCCTTGGCCTGAAAGTGAGATGAGCGCCACACCCCATAATTGCCTTTGACTGGACTTAACCGTCCAGGGGCCCTTTACTTTACCTTACCTTTTATTTTCTGCCCAGTTCTTCCCACTGCAGATCCTGAGAAATCCTGAAAGGCATGCTTAATAGTTGGGGGACTTTCTTGAATGACTTTGGAGGGGGCATCAGTGGAAGGGGAAAATTAGTGGAAATGGGAGGGTACTTTGCATTTTCAATCCCACTTCTTTAAACAGCCTTATAAGGAAAGGCTATTACTTTTATGCCCAGATTATGATTTATCAGAGACAAATAGTTGGCTGCTGTTGGGATAGAATCCCTTTGGTCTGATTCACACAGGCAGTTCTTCAGATACAGCGGTGCCTTGGTTCTCAAATGCCTTGGTTCTCAAACGCCGGAAACCTGGAAGTAACTGTTCCAGTATTTTAACATTTTTCGGAAGCCGAACGTCCAATGCAGCTGTCGGCTATTGTTTCCAGGACCCCTGCACCAATCAGAAGCTGTGCCTTGGTTTTTGAACATTTCGGAAGTAAAATGGACTTCTGGAATGTATTAAGTTGGACGCTTTTGTTTTTGCTATTTATTTTGAGTTTTTTGTTTTTGAGGCTTTTTTGGTTAATTTGTTTTTGTGACTGTGTGGAACCCAGTTCAGCTACAATACTGTCTTATTTATTTTATAGTACATTTCATTAATTATTGCTTTCATTTTATGGATCCATGGTCTCACTAGATAGTAAAATTCATGTTAAACTGCTGTTTTAGGGGTTGTTTTTAAAAGTCTGGAACGGATTAATCCGTTTTGCATTACTGTCTATGGGAAAGCGCACCTTGGTTTTGGAACGCTTTGGTTTTGGAACGGACTTGTGGAACGGATTAAGTTTGAGAACCAAGGTACCTCTGTATTTTTTAAGGAATTGAGAGCCCCACAAGCCTGACTTAACTGAATTGGTGTTTGCAATGTAGCTGTAGTTGTTTTCCCCCCTTTCAGCATAACTGGCCAATAGTTCAACCCCAAATGTTGAGCAGATTGTCTTCCTTTTTTCTTTCTTTCAGAACTTGGCAATATAGAAAGGGACATTTCCCCCATTATCTCAGCTATGGCGGATGAGTAGAAAATAAGCATGGTGTGATAATCCTGATTGAAAGTCAGGGTCAACTCGGTTATTGCCTTGCCTTTTTTTTTTTTTTTTAATCAAGAGAAATAATAGAGTTTGGTATCCGTCATTCTGAGATTACATCATGAAATCATAAAAAAAATATTCAAGGAGGAAGCAAAAATAATTAAAAAGGATCAAAATAGGTCATCTCGCAGGACAAATTAAAGAAATTAATACTGTATGTGCAGGTTTCAGAAAGTGGACTGGCAAAGCTCCTTCAATTTCCCACAGTCGTTTGAAATACGGAGATGTAAAAGATTTATTTACGGTGGTTGAAATTATAATGGGAATATCAGACCAAAATTTCTTGAAGGAGGAAAAAAAGAGGGGGACAGAAATAGCTTCTGTATTGTGGAACAGGGTAAACATGGGTGGCCTCCTTCTGTGTGTGCACACTAAGCAGGCCAGCAAATACCCTCTTGGTCTTCATTTTGGATTGGATGTTTCTGTTCGCTGTGAATAACATTTCACGGAAGAAATGAGGGAGCATAATTGCATGGCTAGAGGGTAGGATGAATATAACTTCTTCACTGTAACGATGGAGAGTGGAAGCGTATACTTTGAAATGGAAATTAAATCCTTTGACTGACAAGTTCTCATGCATACTGTTTGTGCTATGTGACTCCCAGTCACGTGATTCCACCTCCTCTCACATGTGGCTGATGTGAAAAAAATGTGTGCTGTGTGTCAGATTTCTGGTCGATCTTCCGGTCTTCTGGAAGGGGCCTTGGTGATCATGCTACAATTGACAAATGTCACCTTAAAGTTAAAGGTAAAAGGACCCCTGACCATTAGGTCCAGTCGTGACTGATTCTGGGGTTGCGGCGCTCATCTCGCTTTATTGGCCGAGGGAGCCGGCGTACAGCTTCTGGGTCATGTGGCCAGCATGACTAAGCCGCTTCTGGTGAAACCAGAGCAGCGCACGGAAACGCTGTTCACCTTTCCACTGGAGCGGTACCTATTTATCGACTTGCATTTTGATGTGCTTTCGAACTGCTAGGTTGGCAGGAGCAGGGACCGCAATGGGAGCTCACCCCGTCGTGGGGATTCGAACCGCCGACCTTCTGATCGGCAAGCCCTAGGCTCTGTGGTTTAACCCTCAGCGCCACCCGCGTCCACCTTACGCCATCCCAAAAGAGAGCCTTCTCAGTAGCTGCACACCACTCTCTGGAATGTCCTCCCAAGTGCTGTTTATGAGGAAGAAACTGTCATTGAAATTCTACTCAGTAGTGATCCAGAGCAGAACTCCAATGTATAGTTAGCAGAGTAAAAACTTAAACACGTTGCAGGATTCCCAAGAAACAGACCAGAGGCAATTAATATTTCATCTAGCAGAGCTTTAATGCTGGTGAAGGCAGATGAGCAATACATTCAGGACTGGCACTGTCCATAAGAAATCCAGTTGCAGCAGACTTAACTTAAACTTACAATAACTTATAATAAGTCTAAAACCTTAACACTAAGCATACTATGTACAGAACACCACATCAGAAGGAAAAGAGTCAGAAAGAGTGAAATCCAGGCTCCTTCTGGCCTTACTTTTATAGTCAGCATGACCTTGACAGAAAGAGATAAGAGAACCCTCAGCTTCTCTGAAGGAATAACCCAAACATCATGAACCTGCTTCCTTGCTTCTTTCACACAGAGAAGCTTCCAGAACCCACTTGAATTAAGTAGAATAGGAAATATCTCTACACAGCAGATCAATACTTTCTGCACTAAGAAATGCAAACTGACAGAAAACTGCAAACTTTTCACCCCTTCCTATTTATTTTATTAATTTATTTATTGTTGAACACAGACACACAGACATAACCCCCCCCCCCTTTCAGCAATACTTCCAGAGTGGTTGACAAGAGGAAGAGAACATACAAAAAGTCAGAATAAAATATTTATTTCAAAACCTTAGAATTTTTTATAATTTTTAAAACCCTGGTAAACAGAAACGTTTTTGTGCGGCACCAAAAGGATAACTAAGTTCATACCAGGAAGGCCTCATTGGGGAAGGAAGTTGTAGCCCTATGGCAGCAACACCAATTGATGTTTCTACAATTATACATTTTTAAAATGAATGTATACCTGAAGGAGTATCTTCACTTCCATCATCCAGACACTGAGATCCAGCTCCAAGGGCCTTCTGGTGGTTCCCTCACTGCGAGAAGTGAGGATACAGGGAACCAGGCAGAGGGCCTTCTTTGTAGTGGCACCTGCCGTGTGGAACGCCCTCCCATCAGATGTCAGACAGATAAATAACTATCTGACTTTTAGAAGACATCTGAAGGCAGCCCCATACAATGAAGCTTTTAATGGTTAATGCTTTATTGTGTTTTTAATATTTTGTTGGGAGCCTCCCAGAGTGCCTGGGGCAACCCAGTCAGATGGGTGGTATATAATAATAATAATAATAATAATAATAATAATAATAATAATAACCCCTTCCTATTTTAATTTTCTGTGCTGTTTATATTACAACCTAGGAGGGCAAGGACATGAAAACTCATATATGATATAACTGCTTCAGATCCTAATAAAGGGAAAGGGACCCCTGATCATTAGGTCCAGTTGTGACCGACTCTGGGGTTGCGGTGCTCATCTCGCTTTGTTGGCTGAGGGAGCCGGCGTACAGCTTCCGGGTCATGTGGCCAGCATGACTAAGCCGCTTCTGGCGAACCAGAGCAGTGCATGGAAACACCGTTTACCTTCCCACTGGAGTGGTACCTATTTATCTACTTGCACTTTGACGTGCTTTCGAACTGCTAGGTTGGCAGGAGCAGGGACCGAGCAACGGGAGCTCACCCCATCGCGGGGATTCGAACTGCCAAACTTCTGATCGGCAAGTCCTAGGCTCTGTGGTTTAACCCACAGCGCCACCCGCGTCCCTTAGATCCTAATATTTCAGATCCTAATATTTTATAGCATTTGTTTTATTATAATTCTGAAAGACAGAATAAGTCAATTATTGTCTCTTTCTACAAATTTATCAAGTATAAAACTGCTGAGATTGGATAAAAGGGTGAGTAATCACTGATTTTTCTAGCTATGGCAGTCTCTGTTGACTGGTTCACACATGAATGTCCCTTGCTTTGTTTCTGTACAGTTGAGGCCCTGAAGATGGGCATTTGTATTAATTCCAGTGAAAAATAATGCACTAAAGGAGATGACAGGTGATTAATTTAACTTATTAATTTATTGTATTTCTTTTTTCTTTTCTTTTCTTTTCTTTTTTGTAGAATGGTAGAATATGTGGAGATGGCAAAGCTGACGGGGAAGGTCCGGAATCGGCGAGACGAACCGTTTCAGAAGGACTGGAGCAAATTTATATTTTATATGAAAGAAAATTGTAAACATTTGAAAACATTTGTAGGTTTGAATTGAAATGCCTTGTAATGTGAAAATAAGGAACCGATTTACATATAAAGAGGTGATTATTTTTTTAAAAGAAGGTAAAAAAAGTGGCTATAGAAATGCGAAGAATTTACTAAAAGATTTTGGGAAGTTAGAAAGAGGGAGGGAAGGAAGTCGATGCTCTGTTTGAGCAATGCTTTATGTTATAGATTTGTGTAATGAAATGTAATTAAATATGGAAAACTCAATAAAAATCATTATAAAAATAAAAATAAATTTATTGTATTTCTAATCTGTCCTGCACCAACTGGTCACTGGACAGAAGTACAATAACAACACATCAATAAAACAATAGCATAATAAGTATTAATTAAAGAATAATGGAAAGATCCTTAGATACTCAAGATCAACTTCTTCACACATCACATATGGAGCTCACCATCACAGGATGCAACGATGGCCACCAACTTAGATTGCCTTAAAAGAGACTTAGACAAATTCATGGAGGAGAGGGATATCAATGAAGACTATGCGCTACCTCCATCAGGCAAGGCCTTCTTCCACCTGCCTTTCCCCACCCCCCGTCCCTGGGTCTCCTCATAAGGAAGATGTGCCTGGAGGAAGTACCGTGAGGGGAGAGACTCCATCAGGCAAGGTTCTCTTCCACCTGCCTTGCTCCAACCTCTAGTCTCTGCTTCTAAATTTCTATTGTACAGTGGTACCTCAGGTTAAGAACTTAATTTGTTCTGGAGGTCCATTCCTAATCTGAAACTGTTCTTAACCTGAGGTACCGCTTTAGCTAATGGGGCTTCCTCCTGCTGCCGCTGCGCCGCTGGAGCACGATTTCTGTTCTCATCCTGAAACAAAGTTCTTAACCCGAGGTACTATTTCTGGTTAGCAGAGTCTATAACCTGAAGCACCTGTAACCCGAGGTACCACTGTATTATTTCATGTACTGTGGCTTGCCGCTGTTTTATTGATTATAGTTTAGAAATTATTTATAGCAGCTGTTAAGGGTGAATTTCTGTTTATCTTTTATATGCTGATATTATTATTTTATACTATTCTAATGATTGTTGGATGTTACATTTCTGATGTAGGTTGCTTATTTTAAAGTTATGTTTTATTATCACATTTTTGTATTGCATTAGATTATTATAAGATGTACATTTTTTGTTTCTTCAGCTTGTAAACTACCTTGAGTATTGTAAGATAGAAATATGTTATACAAATTAAAAATGGTGATGATGATGTTCTTAACTGGCAGCATCTTGTGACAAATCTCAGCCCCTCCAAAAGTCCTTGGGGAAGATACACATCTTCCCCAATCAACAAAAAGAAAGTAGTGTCTGTGTTGGATGTATCTCTGAATGGAGGTCATTCCAGAGGTGGAGGTCTTTCACATGCCACCACTGGTTGAACTGCATGTCATGATGGAACCACAAGTGGATTTGGAACCCTGCAAAACTTAATGCATGGATCAGAAAGAGTTCCTGAAGATATGGGTCCCATGTCCTTTGGGGGCTTTATATGTTAGTGTAATCACCTTGAATTGGGCCTGGAAATAGACAACCAGTGCAGATCCTTCAGAACTGGTGTTGTATGACTCTGACCCAAAGCAACTGCCATGACTCCTACCTCTGCATTCTGTGCTAGTTGAAATATCTGAACTGTTTTCAAGGGCAGCACCACACTGAGAGCATTCTAAAACTTCTGCTAGTGGTTTTAGATCTGTCAAGGCTCACTCTCACGGATGTTATTTAGATGTTGCAGCGAGGAACCAAGTGATCTGCGTACATGTATGTGTGAATTAGCTTTCTGAGCAGAAGCAGAAGTCGCCTTGAAAGATTTTAGACAATGTATAAATATGTCAAATAACTATATAGAAGGGCCAGCACGGCTGAAGCAACAGGAAAATTGTGTCTCCTGGAAGTGAGAACTTAATTCGTCAAAAAGCTACTGAAATTTCAGCTCAAAGTAATCTTAAAGATCCCAAGTTCCAATCCTATAAATCAGCTCTTGACAACTTTAGTTGCTTTGGCACAAGTACCGTATTTTTCGCCCCATAGGACGCACTGGCCCATAGGACGCACCAAGTTTTTTGGGGGGGAAATAAAGAAAAAAATTTTTATTTCCCCCCCAGGTGCTTGCGGGGCAGGCAGCGGGGAGAAGCGCTCTTCTCCCCACCGCCCGCCTGCAGACCAGGTCCGGGGACAGCAGGAAGATGCGCTGCGCCTCCCCGCTGTCCCCGGAGCTTGCGGGGCTGGCGGTGGGGAGAAGCACGTGTCTCCCCGCCGTCAGCCTCAAAACCACATCGGGAGACAGCGGGATGGCAGCGTTCCGCCTCCCCGCTGTTCCCTGACCTTGTGGGGCTGGCGCTGCGGCTCTCCTGAAGCCTGGAGAGCGAGAGGGGTCGGTGCACACCGACCCCTCTCGCTCTCCAGGCTTCAGCGAAAGCCTGCATTCGCCCCATAGGACGCACACACATTTCCCCTTCATTTTTGGAAGGGAAAAAGTGCATCCTATAGGGCGAAAAATACGGTAGTTACTCAGCAATTAGAACTGGCCATCCTTGCCAAAAAGAATCTTGGTCTGCAAAACACAATAGGCATCAAAATTGTCCTGTTGTAAACCTAACATCCAGCTCTGCCAAGTATCCCACAGATATTCTCTAAGCTTTCCTTTGACTTTCCTTTCAGTCTTTTTACCTTCCTCTGTCAAACCCAGGCATGTACAAAATCATTTCCCACTATTTAATCCTCATTCACCAGCACACCTTCAGTTCGTAGTGTTTTCTGCCTTCTCTCCGTGCCCCTGATTCTCCATTGCCAGATTCTCTTCTTCACATACCCAGTGGGGCAGGTCTTCCTTCCACTTCTGGTACAGGAGCTTGAGAGTCCATCAACTTCTCGGTAAGCTCAGTCCAATTTATTCTGCAATGGACAATGCACAATAACTCACTGGCATCAGGAAACTTTAAGTCAAAGTGCACTGTAGGGAGTTACAGTTCAAGAGCTGCAGCTGTGACACCACATCTTCAAAACATAAATCATAGCTATCCCCATGGAGACTGGAACCTCAGCATTGTGATGTAAGATGCAGAGAGCAGGAAGAGACATTACCTGGGAGCAGGTAGGCAAGTGATATGCTGCTCCTTGCATGCTGAGGGGGTTGGTTGCTGGATTTACAGCTTTGGTTTTCCGTTTGTTTTCCAAAACACAAATTCGTGGAACAAAGAGTCATCGTCCTAGAGCTCTTACAGTAGTGCTGCCACTTCAGTCGGTTGGCGTCTTGGTCTGCCACTGGTGCTCTTCCTATGTTGAATTACAACAGGCAAATTAACAAAGACATCAATGAGCCAATGCTGGTTTTATCTCAAATGTAAGTAAGTAGCCTCATTTATGCTGACTTTTGGAAAGGGTTCATTTCTTCCTTCAGTAACCTCAGGTTGAAATAAACAGAATAATATGTCTTCTGTAATTGTTTCTAATAATAAGCAGAGAAAGAAAACAAACCCTTTGATTGGTTTAGCATGCTCTTTGTGGAACCTTGTAATATCCCAGACTAACAAGAGTCTGCATTTACCTGTGCATTAATGGATGCGAGAACAACAAATTCACTCACAGTGATGAGTTCCCATTGCCTTTAATGATGCCTCTGCTTCTTACCAGTGCAGCTAGGAAAAGTGCAGAGCAGTGTCATTTGTTGCTTCCAAACACTGTTTATTTTTTATCTTTATGCAAGGAAAATAAGAGGCTGGGCTGACAGAAAAGCACAGCAAAGAGTCAGTCCAATGGTCAATTTCACAAGTGTCACAGTTGCCACCTCATTGCAAAGCAATACAATTGAAATGAAATGGATTGTAATCTTTTTAACTGGAGTTGCAGTACCATCAACAGAAACATAGCAAAATGGTTGCCTTTCACGATGCTTTCTGGCAGTCAGAATAGTCCTCTGAGAAATGGAGCCATCTTCTTCTTCTTCTTCTTTGGTGATCACTCGCAGCCGAGTAAAATCATAAACATGATTTTAACAAGGAGTCCGTAAGTGACTGTGGAGGCCAATTCTGGATCCACACGTCCTTCCACAGTGGGGACATTTGTTTCTGGATGGGAGTTGATCACGGTGTGGATTTGCCAAGCGTGCCTTCCTCTTAGCACGTTTCTCCCTTGCGTTCTGAGTTTGAGTGTCTTCAAAGTCCATGGCACCTTTGGTAAAGGCTGTTCTCCAACTGGAGCGCTCGCAGGCCAGTGTTTCCCAGTTGTCAGTGTTTATACTACATTTTTAAAGATTTGCCTTGAGACAGTCTTTAAGCCTCTTTTGTTGGCCACCAGCATTACACTTTCCATTTTTAAGTTCAGAATAGAGTACCGTAGTTGCTTTGGAAGACGATAATCAGGCATTCACACATGACCAGTCCAATGAAGTTGATGTTGAAGAATCATTGCTTCAACACTGGTGATCTTCCTTCATCCAGTACACTGATATTAGTTCTCCTGTCTTCCCAAGTGATGCGTAAGATTTTTCGGAGACACCATTGATGGAATCTTTTGAGAAGTTGGAGATGGCGTTTGTAAGTGGCCCATGTTTCACAAGCATACAGTAAGGCTGGAAGTACAATAGCTTTGTGGCGCTGCAGAGGGGTTATTTTGTACTTGTTGGTGCAGCACTTTGCTTTTTGGATGTTGTGCGACAGGCCAAGCTTTTCGTAAGCTTCTGCAAAGATATTTAGGATGGTTTGGAGGTCATCCTCTGAGCGTGCACACACTACGTTGTCAGCAGCATACTGAAGCTCTATAACGGATGTTACGAGAACCTTACTCTTTGCTTTCAGCCTGCTCAGATTGAAGAGCTTTTCATCTGTTTGATATATGATTTCTGTCCCCAGGTTGGCTGCATGAGGAAGTTAGCAGGTGTTATTCCCAGCCCTTGCTAAATTCAAGAATGTATGAATTTACTCAGATTCTTGCTCCACACCAAAACCTATAACAATATCTATATCTATAGACATACCCCTTTCCCTATAGTAGTTACCAGTGATCCTGCTGCCATAGCTCTAAAGCTTTCTTGGCCTTGTGGAATTAAAAAGAAGTGTGGACGTTCAGTAGAGGACTGCTGGAGAGGAAACAGTTGAGAGAGACTGTGCACATGTTCTGTGTCTTACATGCATGACATTATTGCAAAGCACCACCAACATTTGTGTTTGCTTATGAGGTCACTATGGTCAATTTAAATAAAACAGTTTGGAATCCTATACTTACAGTGAGCTCAATGGAACTTACTTACAAGTCTTTCTTCTTCTTCTTCTTTGGTGATCACTCGAAGCTGAGAAAGATTGTCTTCTGTAAACACAGTTTGAACAGTGAGTCCATAAGTGACTGTGAAGGCCAATTCTGGATCCACACGTCCTTCCACAGTGGGGACATAGGTTTCCGGGCGGGAGTTGATCACGGTGAAGGTTTGCCAAACATGCCTTCCTCTTAGCATATTTCTCCCTTTCATCCTGAGTTTGAGTGTCTTCAAAGCCCATGACACCTTTGGTAAAGGCTGTTCTCCAATTGGAGCGCTCGCAGGCCAGTGTTTCCCAGTTGTCGGTGTTTATACTACGTTTTTAAAGATTTGCCTTGAAAGAGTCTTTAAACCTCTTTTGTTGACCACTGGAATTATATTTTCCATTTTTAAGTTTGGAATAGAGTAGTTGCTTTGGAAGATGATAATTAGGCATCTACACAACATGACCAGTCCTACGAAGTTGATGTTGAAGAATCATCGCTTCAACACTGGCGATCTTTGCTTCTTCCAGTACACTGGCATTAGTTTGCCTGTCTTCCCAAGTGATGTGTAAATTTTTTTGGAGACACCGTTGATGGAATCTTTCGAGAAGTTGGAGATGGCGTTTATAAGGTCCATGTTTCACAAGCGTACAGTAAGTTTGGTAGTACAATAGCTTTGTAAACAAGCATTTTGGTTTCCCTGAGAATGTCCCGGTCCTTAAACACTCTGCACTTCAACTGGGATAAAGCTACACTCGCAGAGCTCAGACTGCCCAGGTAGGATAAGTGATTGACATTTACAGCATTACACCACTGAGTTGGGGTTTGTAGACTTCTATAGAATAGTAATGTTATTCTCAATATTAAGCCTGATTCCCTCATTCTTCTTTATCGAGAGAATCATAGACCTATAGGAACAGAAATGTTCCAGCCTTATTAAGGTTCTGCCTATTTACCTACTTAGCTACCTAATAGACCTAATGCAAATAAACCTGATTGCTTAGGTGTAGAGCTATGTGCAGTTGTGGGTGTTGCATGTGAAGGTTGTGCATATGTAGCAACTGGAACTTTGTGTACATAGCCCTGGTTAGAGCAACTGTGATATTGTAGGGGGAGGAACAGCAGCAGGCTCCTCCCCTCTCTGAATGCCAGTGATCTGATAAGAGCTCTGTGCACAAGTGCAGTTGAGTCAAGGCACGGGGTTCTTTTGTTTTTCTTTCTTAAGTTTCAAGCCTGGTCATTTCCACTGTTTCCTGTGAAAAAATATTAGTGAAGAATGCCAAAAAAATCACGGATCTCCACTCTACAGTCCTATGATATGAAACATGCGATATACACATGTGTTTGGAAGTAGTATACAGTGGTACCTTGGTTCTCAAATGCTGAAAACCCGGAAGTAAGCGTTTCGGTCTTCGAACGTTTTTCGGAAGCCGAACGTCCGATGAGGCTGTCGGCTATTATTTCCGGGGCGCCTTCACCAATCAGAAGCTGTGCCTAGGTTTTCAAACATTTTGGAAGTCAAACGGATTTCCAGAATGGATTAAGTTTGGTGCTTTTGTTTTTGCTATTTATTTTGCGTTTTTGTTTTTGAGGCTTTTCCAGTTAATTCGTTTTTGTGACTGTGTGGAGCCCGGTTCAGCTACTGATTGACTGATTGATTATGTGACTGCAGAAATGGATAAAAACCCCACATCCAAACAATGACTATCATCAGTGCAGGGAAGAAAATAATAATAATTTTTATCATCTACAATACTGTCTTATTCATTTTATCATACAGTACATTGATTATTGCTTTCATTTTATGCATCAATGGTCTCATTAGATTGTAAAATTCATGTTAAATTTGCTATTTTAGGTTTAGGTTTTTTTAAAGTCTGGAACGGATTAATCCGTTTTGCATTACTTTCTATGGGAAAGCGCGCCTTGGTTTTGGAACACTTTGGTTTTGGAACGGACTTCAGGAATGAATGAAGTTTGAGAACCAAGGTACTACTGTAATACATAGGCAAGGCAAAATAAAAATAGACCACTGCATAGATCAATTTGCAGCATTTAAACCCCCCCCCCCATTTCTGTAGCGTCAATGGGTATCATCTACTGAATATCCTTAGCTGGATATATATTTTGTAGCACAAATGTTATTTGCATACACTGACATGAAAAACAGCATATACAAAATACGAACTGAATATTTTACAGTGTGGTCCTCCACTCTTGGGGAATATATTGCCAACTAATTAATGGTTTGGGTATAGTCCATATGCCTCCGATTGCTCATTCTCTGCCAGTCTTTTTTTGACTGGCAATAAGCGCAAATCTTCAGGTTGCTGCCCCCCCTCCCCAATTCAGATAGGAGCCACTTGTTAATTTAGTTTAGGAATCTGGCAAATAGGGTTAGACTCATATCAATTATAATTATGGTGGGGCAATGCATGGGAAAAGAGCTCAAAATTCGGATCCTTCTCAGTCAGAAAGCCCAACCTTGTTTTGAGTTGGTCTAGTACCCATTGCATTGGGCATGGCTTGACAGGAGCTCAGATCCTGCGCCCACCAGTACCCAGACCTTCCTGCCAGACCCTTTCCCCAAGCCCTATGGTTCCTTGAGGGAAATAACACTTCACATCGAAGACCAGAATATTGGACTTGAAATGAACTGACCTTGGTTGAATGCTCTGCTTCACCATGTAATTCACTGGGTAAGTTTAGGGAGGTCCCTATCTCCCAACCTCTCAGAGGATGATTACAAGGATGTATGACACCTATAAGGAATAGTAGGATAGCAGTGAGCAACCCACCCATCGAGAATTCTTGCCAGTCTAATCCACATTCATTTTAACTTGCTTTGACATTCCTACTGAAAGTGTGTGTATGTGTATATTAACTTGTCATATGCCGTCAGATCGTGTAGCTCAGCGCTGTCTACGGTGATTGGCAGAAGGTTCCCAAGGACTCCAGTAAAGGTCCTTCCTAGCCTTGCTACCTGAGCGTTTTGAGCTAGTCTTTGAACTTGACAAGGTCTACATGCAAATCTTGTATTCTTGCTCCGAGCATTGACCCCTCCCGGTGTTCCCACGGAGCAGGATCCTTCAAATTCACCTTAGAACTCATTTGAGACAAAACTTGCTGGCAACTTCAATTAATCTTGGCTTGCTATACTGGTGGAACGTAACAGAAAATATACTATTGATATGGTGTGTTTTTCCTGGCCGAGCAACAACAATTTAACATGCAGAATATGTTTTAAACTAGAAGTATCATGTTTATGTGTTCTTGCTAATGGTTTGCTGGAATAATTTTTTACTTCATCTCTTGAAGATTTTCAGGCTCATCCTGTTAACTCTGACACCTCCCTTGCCATGCCTCATTGTGATGAGAAGGATGGATGCAGTGCATCCCCTTAACAACCCGACCCTTAATGATTTGCGTAATGAAGAAAGTGATTAATTTTGACGGATGGCCCAGATCCATCATATGCATGACTAGGCGGTGCAAAAGCCTATGGAGTACATAGTAATATAAGTTGGAGCAAGGTCCAGAATGACCTTGACAAATTAGCAGCAGTGCATTTCATGCAGTACTTCTGCAGACCTGCCTGTACATAGAGAAAAGGCGTAGTTAGTGTAGACTGAGCCGGAATACGGACAAGGAAAACAACAACAACAAGGTCCTTTCAAAATGGGATGTGTAAGGATATCAGGGGGTTACTCGAGAGCAATCAGGCAAATGCCTCCCTGGTCGGCTGTAAAGCCTTGTTATTGGTGCCAAAAACCCTTCACCATGCAGAGTGCCACTCTCTCATGGCTGGCTCATTCACTGGCAGAATCTATGAGTGGGCGGTCCTTAAACCTTCCCCAGCAGAGTAGTTTCTTGACGCCCAATCTGCGTCTCCCCTCTCGGCATGGAACCCTACTGCACAGGGAGGGTGTGGGCAATGGAGGACTTCTCTCCTCCCCGCTTTGCCCAGGCAAGGTCTCCTGGCACCGCCTCGCCTCCTCCGAGCCCTGAAGCTCCTCTCCACTGGAGGCGTGGTTACTCTCCTCCGCTGAGGAGGTGCTGCTTCCCACGATCTTTGGGGGCCCTCTGTAATCCATCCGGCTTTTCCCCTCTCGCCCCTGAGCCAATGGCAGTTCCCTGACAGGATGTGTCAAAAGTGTTAGTAAGAACTAAACAGCACTTCTGTTGTGGGATCCACTTGTATATGCATTATATGGGTGCCCAACGAATTCCAAGATACCGGAAAAGCTTAAAACAAGATGATCCTTGAGTGAACACATTTGGAAGTTAAATAGTCTAAAGAGCAATAAGGAAGGCTTCAAAATCAGCTTTTAATGTAGCTTTTAATGACTTGTCACTCTCCAGATGTTTAAGAGGACAGCTGCCATCAGCTCTGGCTGGCATGAACATGGTCAAAGATGAAGAGAGTTGTAATCCAAAATACCCAGAGAGCAACAGGTCCTGGGGAAGGCTGTTTTACAGCATAATTCTATAGGTGTCTACTCAGAAGTAAGTCCACTGCAGCTTCCTCCTGGGTCATAGGATTGCAGCCTTAATGTATGTTGCAGACAAACATGTAACTGATCTTGAGGAGGGGGACTTTCAGAATTAGGTATAAATAAATGAATGCCCCAAAATGATCTGTATATGTGTATGTGTGCACATTCAGTTTGTATTCTGTATTAAGCACAGATGCACACACCTGACTGCTACTGAAAACACCCGCAACCAATTTAAGTGCATTGAACCAAGGGAAGTAAGCAGCAGAGTTCTACAAGGGTCTCTCTGTATTGGGACTACTGCTACTTAATGTCTGAAAATTTTCTGGGGTCAGAGGTGAACAGTGAGGTAATCAACTTTGCAGATTATGCCAAATTATTCAGGATGGTGAACTCCTAAATTGTCTGTGAAGGATTCAAGGTGGATCTCTCTAGACACGGTGAATGGGTAACAAAACGACAAACCAGTCAATGCAAATATTTGCAAATTTGCACACTTCATAAATGGCTTCTGTTTTAAAGCTTTCTGTACATAAATTACAGTATGAATCTGAACTCAAGGACCATAATCAAAGGAATTTTTAGGCTTGATGCATAAAGATGCACGATGGGCAGGGAAACTGAAATTACCGTATTTTTTGCACCATAACACTCACTTTTTTCCTCCTAAAAAGTAAGGGGAAATGTCTGTGCGTGTTATGGAGGGAATGCCTACGGATGGCATGCCTACGGATTTTCCTCCTCTAAAAACTACGTGCGTGTTATGGTTGGGTGCGTGTTATAGAGCGAAAAATACGGTAACTGTATCAACCACCCTTTTATATTGTGTTAGGCCGTATGTAATGACAAATGATGATTTTTGTGATATCTACATTTTTGTGATATGTTAAGCCTCCAATTTATCTGAAGTTGCACATTTTACTCCTTTCATGCTAAAGCATCTCTTATAATCTAGTTTTAAACAGAATTTTTCAAGAGAGTTTTAAACAGGATTTGAAGAAGACAAAACACATGCTGCACTGTGATCACAATCATGGAAATATCCAGTGTGGCATCCAGGTAAAGTATTAGAGGAATGCAAACAGAACTAGCTGCAATTTTAATCCGTGAGAGGTTTTTCTACAGGAAAAATGTAGGCTCCCTTCCCTCAGTGGGGAGCCTTGGCTGGATCCCAATTCTCCACAATCAGAAGGAGTCTTTCTACCTGAAGGAGCGTCTCCACCCCCATCATTCTGCCCGGACGCTGAGGTCCAGCACCGAGGGCCTTCTGCCAGTTCCCTCATTGCGAGAAGCAAAGCTACAGGGAACCAGGCAGAGGGCCTTCTCGGTAGTGGCGCCCGCCCATCAGATGTCAAAGCGATAAACAACTATTTGACATTCAGAAGACATCTTAAGGCAGCCCTGTTCAGGGAAGTTTTTAATGTGTGACATTTTAGTGTATTTTTGGTCTCTGTGGAAGCCGCCCAGAGTGGTTGGGGAAACCCAGCCAGATGGGCGGGGTACAAATAATAAATTATTATTATTATTATTATTATTATTATTATTATTCATGGAGGGAAAGTCTAGCTTCAACTTATTTGCTTATCTGCAGCCTTACACTCGGGTAAAACACAGCACACAAGGAAAAGAAATCGGAAGGACAAGGGCTAATGTACTAAATGTGAATTGGGTGTTTGTGACCTTCGAAGAAAAATCAGAAAGGGAAAGCAATACTGAATAGATCCAATAACGTCTTAAATAAAATCATGGGAAAAGCCAGTCGTGTTGGTGGTGGACCAGCAGATTATGCCGCAAGATACGAAGAACAAATCCAAGGAATCATGTATGAGAGATGAGGTTTGAAACAAAACTGAATCACAGAGAGACGGAGAAGGTGTGTGAAGAGAAAGCAGAGTTGTGGGGCACAGAGACACAGATCACGAAGACACTGAAAAACAAATAAAAGAAGCTTAAGCTTAATCTAGTGAAGAAGATCCAATATAAAGCAAAAGGAACAGGTGATCAAAATGAGAGGAAAGAAAACTGAAGTGAGAAGCAGAAGGACCAGCGTGTTATTCATGGTTGTGGTGGGGAAATGAAGGCCCCAGACCATGTAAAATAACATTACATCAATTCTCAAGACAATATGAGAATGAATAAGTATTTTAATAGAAATGGATGGTTAAAAACTAAAAGTGAAAAGGAAAACCTGTCAAGTTTTAGCAGGAGCAGGGATCTCAAAGATGAGAGATGGAGAAACCTGTCAGAAAGAACTCAAAGATGGCACGCGTGCTGTGCAGAATGAATTACAGAATCACCCAGAGACGGTGAGAGACA
This sequence comes from Podarcis filfolensis, assembly GCF_964270895.1. Classification (NCBI taxonomy): domain Eukaryota; kingdom Metazoa; phylum Chordata; class Lepidosauria; order Squamata; family Lacertidae; genus Podarcis; species Podarcis filfolensis. The sequence goes on from NC_139603.1 coordinate 14,895,261, forward strand.
AGACGGAGAAGATTTGGGAGGAAAAACAATTAATTTGGTTTCTTGCTTTATTGATTTTCAATTTATGGTTAGAGATCTATGAGGAACTAGCCAGCAGGCATATGTTAATAACAAACATTGTTTCACACAATTAACTTCTGATATTGTTTATGGGTACCATTTAAGCAGGCCAATTGTATCAGGTGAAATGTATTTATGGTAAAAGAGACTGCCAAGAGGTGAGTTCCTCCAAACTCTGATTGCTAGAAACTGTGTGTGAATGATAGGAATCATGTCACAGGTTTTTCTGGGTTTGTGTGTGTGCTGTTCTTATTCACAACGGTTAAAGGTAACGGCACCAGAAATAAGCCAAAATGCAGGATCGTGCCCTTCATAAGCATTTCCCTGAAAATACCCAGTGTGGCAACATATTTGTAGCACTCTGTGACACCCATTTAGAGTGTTGTCCGTATACCGAGTCAACTGATACCATCATGTAGTCTATTCTGATTTAGGCTTTGTGAAGTCACTGCACACCCTAACCTAAACGTGCTGTTGAGCTGGAGTTTTACTGGCTATGTGATCCCTCATTGAATGGACTGTATCTCTAGCAAGCTGATGGCAATGATAAAAGCAATGATGGAGCTTAGAAGGGGACATGGGGAGGTGACAGCAGCAATCTGGAAGGGCTGTGAATATCATCAAGCAGGCACGATAAAATAAAGACTGGAGGGGCTTGAGGGGAATATTTCAGTCCCTCCTTTCATGCTGGAATGCTTCAATTTTTAACATTTAGTGTAACTGACTCAGCAAGGCCACACTTATGTTCAGCATCTCCTCTAGAATTTAGTTCAGGCAAGGAGTTATTTGCACCTCAATTGTAGGAGCCTACCAATTACCAGGAAATGGACGAGACACTTCAGCCATTCCTTCCCAAACACTGCATTAGCAGAGCTCACTTTTTCAGCATTAAGGAAGCTATCCTTATTAGCTGCGAGAATATTGTTCTCAGACGCATCAAATCAGTTTTCTTCTCTTTTAAAAAAAGGCAGCTTGTAAATGCAGAGTGATCAATACGAAGAGAAGCACTCCATCCAAGAAAAATATAAACCTCTGAGACGAAACAAGTATTGTACTAAGTTTACTTTGTGCTTGTATTACATTAGCATAGACTGGGCTGGAGCTGGAGTGCGCAAGAAAGGGGATTATTTTAACACCCTTTATGAAATCTTTAGGATTTTGTTTGCCTTATAAAAAAATGTGTTTGTTCAATATAAAAATATTTTGTGACTTAGAAGGGGAGGGAGGATTGGAATGTGATGCTTCAGCCCCTCTTAGAACTCTCCCCAAGCCACACCTGCTCTCCTAGGGGTTGGCCACCATCAAGCATTCAGGCCCAGGGAAGCACAAAAATTGTGGCTCTCCACTCTGGCCTGTGCACCGATCTGTGTGCTCCCCGGGCAGCTCCTCCTGTCCTCTTGGTGGCCAATATCTCCTTGCCAAGAGCTCAATGGAGCCTAGGTATGCCTTTGTTGCCAACCCTGGTCTCCGTCTTCCTTCAGTGTATTTCTTGGCTGGAATGGTCCCTTGTACTGCAATGAGGCCCTTTTCTTGTCTAGACACACAGCTCCATATTTGTGTGTGTCCCAGTGCTGCCAGGCAAGGAATGTCCAGAGGGAGGAATCGACCATTGTATAAAGTTAGGAAAGGCATGTCCCTCAGTCCTACATCTCTCTTGGCTACTCCTAGGTGTGCACCTGAGGCAGTTACCAGAACAGAGGGATCCTGCCCCCAACCTCATGTATCTCCCTCCCCCTGAGCTGTGCTCAAGCAGGCAACGAATCCCTCTTCAATTCTCTTTTGGTCCTGGAAGACAGTGGAAGAGGACGTGTGGGAGCTATTGATTCTACACTAGCCTGATCTATCATTCCTGCCCCTCTTCTTCACTCTCCAATCCTGCAGTGTCTCTTGACTCTGACTATCATCTCCTGCCTGTTACAGGCTCCCCCAGGGGACTGCTCCCTTCTTCCAAGTCAGTCTCCAACCAGCGGCGGAGGAAGGGGGCAGAGGGGGCAGTGGCCCTGGGTGTCAGCCGGGGGGGTGACATTGCCATGGGTGGTGCCTCCCCCCTGGGACGCTTGCTCAGGCAGATGCCTTCCACCCTGGGATGCTCGCACAGGCGGGTGCCTACCCAATTGGGATGACGCTCGCATTGGTGGGCACCTCCCCCTTGGGACGCTCGCATGTGCGATGTGCCATGCCCCCACGAAATGTGCCACGCCCCCGCTGCCCCGGGTACCAAAGCCCCTTCCTCTGCGACTGTCTCCAACCCCACTTCTCCTGGTGCACACTGAGCCAGTCACCACTGCTCAGTATCCAGCCAGTCCCTGACATCATATATGTATAGAAAATTCTGACTACAGTGGTACCTCTGGATGCGAACGGGATCTGTTCCGGAGCCCCGTTCGCATCCTGAGTAGAATGAAACCCGTGACTGTGCGTCTGCGGGTCGCGATCTGCCGCTTCTGCACATGCGTGTGACATCATTTTGAGCAGCTGCTCATGCGCGAGCGGCGAAACCCGGAAGTAACATGTTCCATTACTTCCATGTCGCCGCGGAGCGTAAGCTGAAAACGCTCAACCTGAAGCATATTTAACACGAGGTATGGCTGTGTCAACCACAGCAAACTATGGCAAGTTCTTAAAGAAATGGGAGTGCCTGATCACCTCATCTGTCTCCTGAGACATCTCTATGTGGGACAAGAAGCTACAGTTAGAACTGGATATGGAACAACTGATTGGTTCAAAATTGGGAAAGGAGTACGGCAAGGCTGTATATTGTCTCCCTGCTTATTTAACTTATATGCAGAATTCATCATGCGAAAGGCTGGGCTGGATGAATCCCAAGCTGGAATTAAGATCGCTGGAAGAAATATCAACAACCTCAGATATGCAGATGACACAACCTTGATAGCAGAAAGTGAGGAGGAATTAAAGAACCTTTTAATGAGGGTGAAAGAGGAGAGCACAAAATATGGTCTGAAGCTCAACATCAAAAAAACGAAGATCATGGCCACTGGGCCCATCACTTCCTGGCAAATAGAAGGGGAACAAATGGAGGCAGTGAGAAATTTACTTTCTTGGGCTCCATGATCACTGCAAATGGTGACAGCAGTCATGAAATTAAAAGACGCCTGCTCCTTGGGAGAAAGGCGATGGCAAACCTAGACAGCATCTTAAAAAGCAGAGACATCACCTTGCCAACAAAGGTCCGTATAGTGAAAGCCATGGTTTTCCCAGTAGTGATGTATGGAAGTGAGAGCTGGACCATAAAGAAGGCTGATCGCCGAAGAATTGATGCTTTTGAATTATGGTGCTGGGGGAGACTCTTGAGAGTCCCATGGACTGCAAGAAGATCAAACCTCTCCATTCTGAAGGAAATCAGCCCTGAGTGCTCACTGGAAGGACAGATCCTGAAGCTGAGACTCCAATACTTTGGCCACCTCATGAGAAGAGAAGACTCCCTGGAAAAGACCCTGATGTTGGGAAAGATGGAGGGCACAAGGAGAAGGGGACGACAGAGGACGAGATGGTTGGACAGTGTTCTCGAAGCTACAAACATGAGTCTGACCAAACTGCGGGAGGTAGTGGAAGACAGGAGTGCCTGGCGTGCTCTGGGCCCATGGGGTCACGAAGAGTCAGACACAACTAAACGACTAAACAACATGACTGTATAAGCTTCTGTACAAAAATAAGAGCCAGATTGCTCCAACCACTTTTTGTCTCTGGTGCCACACACCTTTCTATCTCTGGTCCTGCCTGCCACTGGCAGGCAGCCCCTGGTTTGGAGAAGCAGCCAGTTCCCCCTCTGATCTGTGTATCTCAGTATGATTTCTATGAGCAGAAGAGTGGCATCTGTACAGTAAAAGCTAAAAAAAGGTAAAGGACCCTTGGACGGTTAAATCCAGTCAAAGGCAACTGTGGGGTTGCAGCGCTCATCTTGCTTTCAGGCCGAGGGAGACAGTGTTTGTCCACAGACAGCTTTCCGGGTCATGTGGCCAGCATGACTAAACTGCTTCTGGAGCAACGGAACGCCGTTATGGAAACCAGAGCGCATGGAAATGCCATTTACCTTCCTGCTGCAGGCATACCTATTTATCTACTTGCACTGGCGTGCTTTCAAACTGCTAAATTGGCAGGAGCTGGGACAGAGCCACGGGAGCTCGCCCCGTCACATGGATTTGAACCACCGACCTTCCGATCAGCAGGCCCAAGAGGCTCAGTGGTTTATACCACAGTGCCACCCGCTCCCTACGGCATCTGTACACGTCACACTCATTGTAGACCTACTGAATCCAATGGGCTGATACCTAGAGTATATGACATAGTTGAATTCTACCTCATGACTTTTCTGAAGGGCAGATTTCAATACTGTTTTCATGCTCTTGCCAGATGAAACAACCCCCCTCCTCCCCACACAAACTGGGGTTTTTTTGGGGGGGTTCTCCTGTCCCTTCCAGATAATTTAAGGGGGTTAAGGGGGGGAACCCCTATTGTACAGGTGGAAGTCCTAGTTCAGAGCTTTAGCTGATGGGGTTGGCTTGGTGAGTTCTGCCACTATTCATAAATAAGTTGGAGCAGAGCAGGAGCGCAAAATGTATTTTCAATACAAAAAAAAAAAAAAAATTGGAAATGAGTTGCTTTCTTAGTAATGAAGACATTATGCCATTTAATTATCAAGGGTGTTTTTTATATATAGGAAAAAAGATCATCACTTTTCCCCATCTGCTTGTTTGGCTTTAAGCTGGATAGATTTAAATGCAGAAAACAGCTCAGGCCAATATTAGAAGGAAAATCCACAGTCACATAATTAATGCAATTAACTGTTTTAATCTCATTTGTTGAAGTAATAAGAAAATTTTGTTTCAGACTCTTTCATGATTCAGATATATCAATCCTTTTGAAATGGGAGACATTGTTGTACTTAATAGATCCTTTTGAATCGCTCTGTCGTTTAATGTTTTATTAGTTGTACATCAAATGTGGGGGAGTTTCCCCTCATATCTTGATAATACATAAAGAAAATGTGTCATTGGGAGATAATGCACTCTTGTCCTAGGGTATACATTCTCTATCTCCTTTAAGTAGCGGGCGGCAATATATTTTGAATACTAATTATTTGAATTATTAAAATAAGAGTATTGAGACTCTGGTTCCTGGTGGGTAATTTTAGCTACATCTTATTTAAAAGCAAATTAAACTATCACTCTTGAAAATACTAATCTGAAAGATGGGGAATTAATCTTTCCATCACAATACTATTTTAAGAAGAACTGGAATGTTATTGCCATTTCTGAACCATCTGAGAGGCTTTGCAGTCATGTGCTCTGTGAACACCACAACTTTTTCTGTGGCTGAATTTTTCCTGGCATAGCACCCTCATGTGAGCTGCTCAAATCCACTCATTGTTGATCCAGCAAGGGCAATTTGTTTATAGAAAGAGACCTATGTGAATGAATTGCGCTGTTGGATGATCCTATAGTCGTGGAAAAGCGAGGTGTGTGCCACTCTGGAATGCAGACCTCTGAATTAGGCCCAGTAAAAATAAATAAAAAGCCCAGCAAAAGCAATTTGCAAACTGAAATCAATGGCACTTAGATCACTCAGTCCTATGCACCATTCCTTTGTCTTTTCCAATGGGACTAACATGTGCCTAGATAAGTCATGCTAAGAGTTGTATCCAAAGAAGTTGTATCCTAAGAGTTGTATCCAAAGAAAACATCCCATTTGCTAAAGGACTTTCGCTTGCTCATTGGAACTTCCTGTCCTTTACCTGCCCCCATGTAGTCCGCAAAATCTGTTCTATGTATTCCCTCAATCAGGGTTGAATTTAGATGGAGAGAGACCCTAGGCTACTCCCCCATCCCCCACCCTCACCACTAGAAGAAAATGGAAGAGTGTGATAAACAAAACTGAGTGAAGCCAAGGATGATGATGGGTATTTAAAATTCTACAATTCACAATTTTTCCTCTAAAGGACATAAGATATTGTTAAATACCATGGTGATTTAAAAAAATGTATAAAATTAACACTGAAAAACTTTTGCAGTAACTGAACTTTGTAAACCTTTTATGGCCTGGGCAGGCCTGGAACTAGTTCCCATGTCTTGTTCCTCTCTAAGGAATCAGGTTCAGCCTTCATGGCATTTAACCTCCTTCTTGACATAGAATGCTCTCTGTTGGAGTCTCCAGGTGCAGTACAAAGACCATAAGAAGGGAGAGCAGGGACCTTGAAATTCCCAACAGCTGTTAATCAAGCAAGCAAGCAAGCAAACAGGTCACCTTTGTCACAGTCAGGACGCCTATGTCCCGGCCAGGCCTGCACCCAATCTTGTTTTTGTACAATCTTAAGAGAAGTGAGAGCTGGACCATAAAGAAGGCTGATCGCCGAAGAATGGATGCTTTTGAATTATGGTGCTGGAGGAGACTCTTGAGAGTGCCATGGACTGCAAGAAGATCAAACCTCTCAATTCTTAAGGAAATCAGCCCTGAGTGCTCACTGGAAGGACAGATCCTGAAGCTGAGACTCCAATACTTTGGCCACCTCATGAGAAGAGAAGACTCCCTAGAAAAGACCCTGATGTTGGGAAAGATGGAGGGCACAAGGAGCAGGGGATGACAGAGGATGAGATGGTTGGATAGTGTTCTCGAAGCTACCAGCATGAGTTTGACCAAACTGCGGGAGGCAGTGGAAGACAGGAGTGCCTGGTGTGCTCTGGTCCATGGGGTCACGAAGTGTCGGACACGACTAAACGACTAAACAACAACAACAACAAACAGTAATCCTCCTAGCTGGTTAATTGCTTCGGCAACTTCCAGGCACATGACGCTTGATGCTAATTATTTCCCCCAAGAGTTAAAGGATAACTAATCAGAGGCAGCTACAGGAGAGCTATGAAATTCAGGTGAAGGTCAGACGCCTTGTCAATCCCAGCATGTATATAAGAGGACAACCCAGGCCTCCACCCTGCCCACCATTCTCCTAAAGAGAAGAAGCCTAGCATGGAAGACTTGTGTATAGTACGCAGATCTGAAAGGGCCACAAAGGGTAAACCACCCAAAAGGTAAGCTGAAGAGTATGCTAAAACAGTCATAGCAGATACAGCTGTTGTTAGTAACTCAGCAGTGGATTAAAGGGTTATATAATGCCTCAAAAATGTGGCTTCTCATTTGAAATTACTGTTGAAATGTGGAGAAATTTGGAGAAATCTAAACCTAAGTATATTTATATTAGAATTTAAACAACCTTTAGATTCATCACTGCAAATGATATTTTTCGGTCATAAGAAGAAGCAGAGTACAGTATGAGCCAGCTGACAAATTCTTAGTAGACGAGTATTGCAATTCCATTAAATTGTTGTTATACAAAACTAAAATGAACTGTTGTAAGCGTGTATGTATTTATGAATTATAATTTCCAGCTGAGATTGGCCTTCTAAGTGGCTTGCAATTAAAATGCACACAGAGATACATTTATGACAGAAGTATATGGAGGCAATATATGGCAGAGTCTTCTGGCCCCTGACAGTTGAGGTCACAGTACAGATTCCAGGCTCTTCCCTATGGATTTTCAGATGGACTTGTGGGGCTTGTTGATGGTCAAGATGCTGACCTACAGAAGCAACTCTCCAATTATTTAGTAAAGATAATATATTTTACATTCAACAAAGCTATCCACTTTTTTGCTGTTTGTATTCATAAATGTTCAGTAATTAATAAAAAATACCAGGATGCAACAGTGATTCCCATCCTTGAGTCTTTATCTTATTCTTGGGGGAGATATAGATGCATGGAGTGTGTGTCTCTGCCTTCATGCATAGAGCAGTGAGACACCCACAATATCCTCCATGTTTCCCCTACAGTTCACTTGCCCCTTTGGCCAATGTAAAAAGGGGAAACTGGCATAGCTGGTGGGTGCCTGAGCTATGGGATGTAGCTGTGGTGGGCCTAAGAACCGTCTCCCTTGGATCTGCTCATGGACAATATAGAAACAGAAAGATGGGTTCCTCACATGGGACAAAAGGATGGGAGACAATGGGAGACAAATGAGTGGTCAAGAATCAAGCAACCACCACCAGGACAAAAAAGAGGACTTGAGGCATGTACTTGAGCCATGTTTTGAGCTGACATATCTTTTGGAAGTTTTTACCCTTGTTAACAAAAAAAGACTTGTTCACAAAGGTAAACTTCAAAAAGATTTGTCAACACAAAACATGGCTCAAGTACATGGTTCAAGTCTTTTTTTTTTGTTCTGGTGCCAGATATGAGACTATATTATGAGGCATCCTGTTTTTGTTGATTGAAGGAATGGATGACATTAGAAAATTCACATATTCTAGACTCAGAAGATCATGACAATATTTATGGTAGGCACGCTTATCTATGGTATGAAAAGGCAAAGGTTCCTAAAAGATTTACAAATCATACAATTGGGGAAAACTTGTATAGAGTATGGGATAAATATAAGAATTTATTAGTGGCAAAAACACCACTTTGGTTCTCACCGTTCGAAGCTATAGCAGTAAATAAAAAGAATATGATAGAAAGGTGGACAATGTATAGAAATTTATTGAAACAAGAGGGAGGAGAGTATAAATTAAAAGAATTTAAGGAATTATCAGGAAAATTAACAACATGGATGCAATATCATCATTTGAATGACGTATTTAAGAAAGATAGGACACGATGGTTTGGGGAACAAATATCACAATTAGAGACCTGTTGGAATGTAATGTAAAAGTGTTGTCTAAAATGTATAAAATATTGTTGGAATAGGAAACAAAGGATGAGCAAGTAAAATCTTCAATGATACATTGGGCAATAGATATCGGTCATAATATAGACATGGAAGCATAGGAACGATTGTGGAATATGGATCCAAAACATAGCTCAAGTAGGTACATGAAACAATCTAACATTACATGGTTCGAAAGCCGTGAGGGGGAGGATAAAGCAAGCCAAAACCCTACATGTGTAACCCTATTGTCCAGTTACGAAGATAATTCAATTCTAGAAATGCATCTGTTGATTCTATTGGTCTGCAGTTGCAACTTGTATTGGTCTCTCTCATTTCCATGTTTATATGCAGTGATACCTCAGGTTAAGAACTTGATTCGTTCCGGAGGTCCATTCTTAACCTGAAACTGTTCTTAACCTGAGGTACCACTTTAGCTAATGGGGCTTTCTGCTGCTGCCACGCCGCCGCCATGCAATTTCTGTTCTCATCCTGAAGCGAAGTTCTTAACCCAAGGTACTATTTCTGGGTTGCGCCCTGAGGCCCCCAAGCCCTTCCCCAGTAAATAGATTCAAATGCATAATTTTAGTTTAAGTTTTTGGGCAAAATTTTGGCCACGACTTTATTGATTACAAAACAAATTGAGTGGTATTGGCCTAGGCATCGGTCAGAGACTATAACTGACTCCAGCCTTTCTGGCTGGCAGTCTGAAAGGGTAAACACCAAACGAGGAAGCAACATCAGTGAAGATTGATTGAAGCTCACCCCGGGGTTCCTGTGGTCCTGGCATGGCCCTAGCCCCTCAAGAGGACTTTGGACAAAATCCAGGACTCCCAGATTCCTTTACCGGAATACCCTAATTCTGGAGGGGCAGGTGATGGCCACACCTCCCCTCCCGCACATTTCTATAAACCAATGCCTAAGCACCAAACCTTACAAAGTTGTGACGATTGCTAAGGTGGTAGGCGAAAACCAAGTGGCCAAAGCCAATCTGCCAAATGGAAAAATACCTACCCAGCCCCTGCTCCAAAGCTGGTAACCCAATCCAAAGCAAGGCTAAAGCAGCAGCACCAAATTGGGGGGGGGGAGGGCAGGTGTTTGGCAGTGCAAAGCAAGTGCCTCACCCATGTCACGCTGCCGCATTTACAGGACCCCGGGATCACGCCACCTGCCCCAATTGGCCCAAACAGCCAGGCATGATCCCAGGGCCCAACTGACAAGGCTTGGGCCACACCTAGTAACAACTCACCCCATGGGGGTGTCTTAAGGGGCCCGAGCGCAACCAGGACCCTCAATTTAGGAGGATCCCATTTAGTGGAGTCTGTAACCTGAAGCTCAACATCAAAAAAAGGAAGATCATGGCCACTGGTTCCATCACCTCCTGGCAAATAGAAGGGGAAGAAATGGAGGCAGTCAGAGATTTTACTTTCTTGGGCTCCATGATCACTGCAACCATCTCGTCCTCTGTCGTCCCCTTCTCCTTGTGCCCTCCATCTTTCCCAACATCAGGGTCTTTTCCAGGGAGTCTTCTCTTCTCATGAGGTGGCCAAAGTATTGGAGTCTCAGCTTCAGCATCTGTCCTTCCAGTGAGCACTCAGGGCTGATTTCCTTCAGAATGGATAGGTTTGATCTTCTTGCAGTCCATGGGACTCTAAAGAGTCTCCTCCAGCACCATAATTCAAAAGCATCAATTCTTCGGTGATCAGCCTTTTTTATGGTCCAGCTCTCACTTCCATACATCACTACTGGGAAAACCATAGCTTTAACTATACAGACCTTTGTTGGCAAGGTGATGTCTCTGCTTTTTAAGATGCTGTCTAGGTTTGTCATTGCTTCTCTCCCAAGAAGCAGGCGTCTTTTAATTTCGTGGCTGCTGTCACCATCTGCAGTGATCATGGAGCCCAAGAAAGTAAAATCTCTCACTGCCTCCATTTCTTCCCCTTATATTTGCCAGGAGGTGATGGGACCAGTGGCCATGATCTTTTTTTTTTTATGTTGAGCTTCAAACCGTCCTAAAAAACGACCACCGGTATAAAGTTCACGGCATGTAATGCCTTAAGAGAGAACATTATGAAAATGATATATAGGTGGTACATGACCCCAGTCAAGCTGGCAAAAATTTACCATACGCCCAATAACAAATGTTGGAAATGTAAGGAAACTGAAGGTACCTTTTACCACCTTTGGTGGACGTGCCCTAGGATTAAGGTCTTCTGGGAAATGATTTATAATGAAATGAAAAAGGTGCTTAAATGCACTTTCGTGAAGAAACCAGAAGCTTTCCTCCTGGGCATGGTAGGTCAATTGGTGTCAAGGAAAGATAGGACGTTTTTTATGTATGCTACAACAGCAGCAAGAGTACTCTTAGCAAAGTATTGGAAGACACAAGAACTACCCACACTGGAAGAATGGCAGACCAAGGTGATCGACTATATGGGACTGGCGGAGATGACTGGCAGAATCCGTGACCAAGGGAAAGAGACGGTGGAAGAAGATTGGAAGAAATTTAAAGTTTATCTTAAGAATTGTTGTAAAATTAATGAATGTTAAAATGTCTTGGGTAATGCAAAATAGAATTGCAGTGACAAACAATTGGATATGAGAAAAAAGATTTAAAGAAAGTGCTATAAGAAATTGAAATTAGGGGTTGCTGGAATGATTTAAAACAGGGATGCAGAAAGGGGAGGTATGGGGAAGTCGCTGAAAGAAGGTTTAAGGAAAGAAAGGTCAAGAAATTATACGTGTTTATATGTTTGTTTGTTTATGTATTGTGTTGTATTGTCTTTTAATATGTGTTGAAAAACCAATAAAAAATTTATTAAAAAAAAACAAACCGTCCTAAAAAACTTCCCTTTTTGCTGGTTGGTGCAATTTACATCATAATAGCAGGAAAAGGTGCTTTAATACTCTACCAGCAGTGTATCTCTTCCTTAAATCCAAAGGAGTTTCAAAGTAAGGGAGGGTGGGAAAGAAGCCAAGAGCCCAAGGAAAGGAGTTTCTCTTATGGTGAAGAATCTATGGTGCAGAAAGGCCATTTCAAGGTTACTCTTTGACAGAAGAGAAGCAGGAATAGAAACAGAGGCCGTGTATGTAAGAGTGAAAGGATATTTAGAAACCAGGGAGGATCACAAGAAAATGATGAGAGGCAAAGCTGTAGCTTAGTAGCAGTTTTAGCTGGCAAAATTTTGCTTAACATAACAATAAAGTGCTTTACACACACACACACACACACACACACACACACGCACACACACACACAAAAACACACACAGCCCTGGCAAAATGGTATTTTCTGGAAACGAATACCTTGTTATGATACAAATAGAGCAGAAAAATGATATTTCTTTTTGCTTTTATGACATTTAAAAGGTTTATTTTTAAACCATGTGCTTAGAATATTTATTTTACATTGTTTTGTGACTACCCTCAGAAAGCAGAAAAAGATGTATACTGTACAAATATGTACACTCTAAAACAGACAGTTTGCATTTTCTGAAGAAGAATCACTCTGTCAACTGGCGAGGGGTCATTTCCCCCTGTGTGTGCAGAAGCTGCAAAGAAGAAGAGTCAGAAGAGGAAACAGCAGCCATTTCTAGGATTGAGTTGTCGTCATCATGAGGATGGATTTGTCCTTATATACCTCTTTTTAAGGCTTCTCCTTCTGTGCCTATGAACACAAGGCAGGAGGCGAGATCTGAATCACTGACCCTGCTGTAAGCCTTTCCTCAAAGACATTTTAGAGAATCTAAAGTTCACTCTCTTTTAAAATACAGTGGTACCTCGGGTTACATACGCTTCAGGTTACATACACTTCAGGTTACAGACTCCGCTAACCCAGAAATAGTACCTCGGGTTAAGAACTTTGCTTCAGGATGAGAACAGAAATTGTGCTCCGGTGGCACGGCGGCAGCAGGAGGCCGCATTAGCTAAAGTAGTGCTTCAGGTTAAGAACAGTTTCAGGTTAAGTATGGACCTCCGGAATGAATTAAGTACTTAACCTGAGGTACCACTGTACTTAAATAATAATAATGAGGCACAGTCTCTGATACTTTAGTCACATCCTAGGCACTATGTACCAGTTCCCTATTCTGAATCTTGCAGTTCCTCTTTCAAGTCAATATTCTTCAGACTTATCTTATGTTGTATGAAGACGGATAGAGCTGCCTCAGTTTATCTGGTCCCACTTACACCAACATATTCTGGGGTCCACTCACTGGCCATCGCTCTTCTTTCAAATCCCCCAGTAAACTCTCATGCACCTCTCAAATCGGCTTACTTGCTGGCCTTCCCTTCCTCATTGACTTGCTTCTCTATAATATCTGGTCCTCTGATTTTTCATCACCTTTGCTGTTCCTGAGCAGCAGCAGAAGAGGAGCCAATATAGGATAAAACTAAGAAAGGGGGGGGGGGAATCAAACCTCTTTTGCTAGTGCAGTACATATACTGCACACTGTACAAGTGTTATTGCATAGGACCTGAGATTTGGGGAGCTCTCCTTTGTACTGAATTAAACCCGTTTCCTTTTACAGTAGGATTTGCATGAATATCAAGAAAATCAACTACTTGAGCAGGGAAATTCCTATACAGTGGTACCTCATGTTGCGTAACCTCTAGGTTACAGAATCTTTGGGTTATGGCCGCAGCAAACCCGGAAGTGTATACTTCCAGGTTTCACCGCTTGCGCATGCGCAGAAGTGTTCTATCGCACGTGTGTGTGCAGAAGCGGCGCCTCTAGTTGCGGATTTTTCGGCGTGTGCATGGTGCCCCAAAACGAATTAAATCCGTAACCAGAGGTACCACTGTATCCTATGCCAATTCCAATGTAAAGCTTATGTATCTCCATCTCTAAGAGTAGTTACTCATTCAAGGAGTGAGAGGCAAATAACCCCGTCTCTCTCTCTCAAACGCCTCTCACTCTTTGAAAGAGTAACTAAGATAGGTTGCCCAATGACCTCCTTCTTCCTCCAAGAAAAACTCTGTGTATAGAACACTCTGCAGAAGAAAGAAAGGGAATACACAGTTGACCATACCACCAGGCTCTGCAGACATCAATCCACACTAGGTCACATATACAGCTCAACATAAATATGTCAAGCCCCCAGATGAGAAATAGAGCAAAACTATTGGGGGCAGGCATTCCACCCCATCTCTCACCTGGGGCGTTCACAGTACCTTCCCTGCCCCACCTCATACCCAAGGTTTAGAAATTCTCTGGCACACCACAGTCTCTAACACTGGACACCCTAGAAACATTAAATGAATATTTCCCAAACTTGGGTCTCCAGCTGCTTTTGGACTACAGTTCCCATCATCCCTGACCACTGGTCGTGCTAGCTTGGGATGATGGGAGTTGTAGTCCAAGAGCAGCTGAAGACCCAAGTTTGGGAAACACTGCATTAAACCTATGTCTGTCATACCTGCATACACACATGCAAATACATGCTACATACAATAAACACACTCATGTAATGCCCACAGGTAGGGGGAGGAAACCATGGTAGAATGGTCTTCTTTCCCCAACCCTGAAGTGACAATCCCAAAAGGATGATACCTTTCAGGGCTGTTCTCACCAAATGGTAGCCTGCCACATTGCATCTGCTTCTGCTTTTATGGTTCTTGAGCCAGGAGATGTAAATTGGCTGCAGGTGAAGACATCTCTAGGGCTGCTTCTCTCAACTGCTGGGCTGGCTTGATTGATGGTGAGAGGCTTGCCTGTTGGTATGGGCAACTAGAAGCAGGTGCAAGCCTAGCAGGAGGGAGGCGTTAGATGTAGATGCTTAGAGATGTTGAGGGCTCTCCACCTTACTTCCCCCCTCTCTCCTGTTCACCTCTCTGCCCCAAGCCGTAGAATGACTGGAATCAATTTATTGGCTGTCAGGAGAGTTCTTTTACTTACATTGCAGTCCTTGAGAATGAGCAATATTTGATTTTTTTTTAATATTACAGTATAAGTAATGATTTCCTGCTGGGATCATTGCTTTTTGGGATTTCAATACTGTTATCTTTTTTATTAAGACAATACAGAAAGAAGTCTCTGTCATTTTAAGGAGCTTCAACTGCCCATTTCCCCCTTAATAACCCAAGTATTAAGAATCAGCAGTTTTGCTTAGTGCAATGAACAGGAAGAGATTAGGAATGTCTCTACAGAGAACATAGCAACAGACCAGTTATTGAAGCCTGAAATAGAAAGAGCATGTTAACTATGCTGAATCCAAAAGCAGTTTCATGTTTTGTTTTTATTTAAAAAAAATATTTATTTCCCCAAAGTGGAAGCTGTTAGTATTTGCAGGGTTGTGCAGAAATAACGCAGGCTCTCCATAGGTTGAGTGTGTGTGTGTGTGTGTGTGTGTGTGTGTACACCAGGGCTGATTTTACAAAACAAATACTGATTGAATGGTGACAACATAGATAGATAGATAGATAGATAGATAGATAGATAGATGATAGATAGCTTTATTGTCATTGTCCCATACAGAACAATGAAATTGAAAAACTACATAAAACATTCAAAAACCTCTAAAAACTCTGAAACCCCATTTTAAAATACACTATACTATACTATACTATACTATACTATACTATACTATACTATACTATAAAATACACTATACTATAAAATACACTATACTATAGAGACCCCTTATGCTGCGTTTAGAAGCAGAATTGCATTTGCGTAGAAACTGTTTCTCAGGCAGCTAGTCCTGGCCTTTATAACCCTATACCTTCTTCCAGAAGGCAGAAGCTGAAAGAGATCACTATCCTGCGCTATCTCTGCTGCTTTCTTATGGCACCTGGCAACATAGATTTGATCTAAGGTGGGAAGTGTGCACCCAATTATTCTCTCTGCAGTCTTTACAACCCTGGACAGCATTGTTTTTTCCCTGGCCGTGCAGCTCCCAAACCATACACACAGCTAGGTATATTCTACTCCCCACTCACTCTTTGCCTCAAGTTCAGTTCTCCATTCATTTACCAACTTCTCAGGTCTACTGGCTTTACACAACTAAATTGATCCTATAGCCTATGGCATAATTATGTTACAGGAGAAAGCTTCTAGGTAACTATAATCCAAATACTGAATGAAAGGAAAGTGACTGCCTCACTCATGGCTTATATTAGAGTTCATGACTGCCTAGGAGGACCAAGAGAGCTGGTTTTTGGAAGACATCAGATGTTGGCTTGATGGACAACTGTTAAGAATGACGGAAGCTTGTTGCTATGTTCTTGTTTTCAAAGGCACTGTTTGTAATTCCAGGGAGCAAACAGCAGAGAACTATCCTTGCACGAAAGAGATAAACTATAAAACGTTTTTAATAAATACAGAAAGGTGATCAAATTCTCAGATGGGGTGGCCGTAATAAGTTAAAGATAACATTTAATTAATGAATGAAAAATATTTTTATCTCGGTCTTGCTGAAGCTTGAGACATTTAGACATCCATACACTGTAGCATTCCTCAGCTGCACAAAGTCTGCTTGCAGAGCTGCATGTGTGCAAATTTCTTACCTTTGCTTCTCCCTTGCAGACAAGTCTCTTCATGTGCAAGAGGGATTTTTGTCTGGATCGCAATAGGGGAGGGGTTTAATTCCGTCTTCACACCTGCACATGAAATTGAACAGCCCATTTAAATTCATGTGTAGTTTGGCCCAAAGTACATACCTTGCTGGAACTGAATTATCTGGTCCTTCAACCATCCTTGAATATTTCAGATATATAAGTTTCTAACTGAAGATACTTCACTTTTTGAAAGGAATCAGGCTAACTAAATGCATGAATAGAAAAGAAAACCAGATAATTCTAGTATACAAAAAATAAAGGAGGAGGATAAAAAGCCCAGACTTCTAAGCAATCTTGTGAACGCTACTAATAATGCATTTTTAATACACAGAGAAATGAGTAGAGAAGTCAAAATAGCCCCTCGGGCTATTAAAAACAAATCTCAGTGCCTTTTTATCATACATACTGTAGGATTATTGAATGCTTGTAATTAAAGCTGTCTTCATGTTTTCAGTTTTATCACCTAAAAGCCAAACAAACAAAAGGAGTCTGCATTACCATCAACTTAACCGAAGACCAAATGTTAAATCCCATTTGAGCCTTTCTGATAATAGATATTTTCGTAACCCATATTTAAGCAGGCATGCAGTTGAGCTTTTATGGATGATGTTTAAAGTTTAATGCACAAAACACACAGCTTCTCGTTGCTACAATAATTTAGACATTAGCAAGATCTACACTTGTCAGATTGCTTGGGTAATTTTATGCTGGTGGAATTGTTTCGGAAATGTCAGTGGAGAAAATGGGAGCGTGGCATTGTGTCCAAAATGTATTTTGGGATGTGAAGAATTAGGTGATAAAAGCTGTTGGACTTATAATACCCTGTTCTGTATACCACAGGAACAATTGGGCTTGTGATGTGTGTGAAGTCATCATTATAAAGTATCACATCTTTTTTTGGGGGGGGGGAAACAAACTTTTATAATTGTTTGGCATTCTGCAGAAATGCATTATTCTCAGTAATAATGTTGAAAAGACTAAACACATAATTGAACTGCAATGAATTGGCAACTCTTATGGCAACTCAACTGGTTTTCCCAGTAGTGATGTATGGAAGTGAGAGCTGGACCATAAAGAAGGCTGATCGCCGAAGAATTGATGCTTTTGAATTATGGTGCTGGAGTAGACTCTTGAGAGTCCCATGGACTGCAAGAAGATCAGACCTCTCCATTCTGAAGGAAATCAGCCCTGAGTGCTCACTGGAAGGACAGATCCTGAAGCTGAGGCTCCAATACTTAGGCCACCTCATGAGAAGAGAAGACTCCCTGGAAAAGACCCTGATGTTGGGAAATATTGAGGGCACAAGGAGAAGAGGACAAGATGGTTGGATAGTGTTCTCGAAGCTACCAGCATGAGTTTGATCAAACTGCGGGAGGCAGTGGAAGACAGGAGTGCTTGGCGTGCTCTGGTCCATGGGGTCAGACACGACTAAACGACTAAACAACAACAACATGTGGGTTACACGAGGGACATCCTATAGCAAGTTCCACTGCAATGAGCAGCTTTGAATGCAGTGGATGTTTGGCTCAGCCAGCATTAAGCCCCCAGCCAAATATACGCTTGTTGGTGGCAAGGAGAAATGTAGGTACAAAAAGGAGAACTCCTGGATGCCAAAATAGAAGATGGGGCAAATACTCTTTGGTGGGAGAACCACAACAGAGATATAAAATCACAAAATATTCAGCAAAGCAAAGCATGGAAATAGAGGCTGTTAAACCTTTAAAATATGTCCTTGTGAGTTCTAAAACGTCCCTCTTCAGTTAGCATAGGAAAAAAATACATCACATATTTGGTAAGTTAAAAAATGGTTTACTTATAAACTCTCCAAAGGTCAGTTTCAGGTGCTTTCCTATAAAGCATTCAGAAAATGTTGCACAGGCAGTAAAACTTGGCTTAGTTCCAAACTTCCTAAATAAGATTGGCTTGTTAGAGTCATGCAGTCGGAACTTGGAGCAACCAACTCAGACCTCTTGACTCGCTGAGCTTCTCTGATAGACTGAGATACAACAATAGGCTTGATTACCTTCCTCCTAAGGTGAGGGGGAGTGACCTAGCTAAGCCTAGCAGGACGGCTTACTCTATGGCATTAACCCCTTCCTGAAGTAATTAGACTTAAGCATGTTGGTTATGTGAGGCTAGTTATCCCCCAACACTAACATAACTTGTTCACTCTGGCTCAGCCAGGGCTCAGTTGCTGAAGCTGGTTTAAGTCAAAATGGAAGTTATACTCAGAACAGAGCACGTTCGGCTTCCGAAAAAATTTCCAAAACCAGAACACTCATTTCCGGGTTTGAAGTGTTCAGGTTCCAAGTAGTTCGAGAACTAAGCTGTTCGAAAACTGAGGTACCACTGTATTTATTTTTCCCAGTTTAAACTGTATTTATTTTTCCCCCGGTGGTGATTTTCTTGAGTTAAAATGAGAGTACCCCAAACATTTTTTTAGAAAAAAAAGCGCTGAGTTATACCATAAAATTATATATCAATTGAAAGATAATTTAATGAAGAATGTAATGAAGGATTATTTATTCTGACAGCAGTCATAAAGAAGAAACGTGAAACACACAGAAAAAATGAGATATATAGGTTAAATTGCCATGTTGGCACTTTGTGATAAATAAGTGGGTTTTGGGTTGCAGTTTGCACACTTGGTCTCTAAAAGGTTTGCCACCACT
Source organism: Podarcis filfolensis (assembly GCF_964270895.1). NCBI lineage: Eukaryota > Metazoa > Chordata > Lepidosauria > Squamata > Lacertidae > Podarcis > Podarcis filfolensis. Next base: position 14,914,263 of record NC_139603.1, read on the forward strand.
GCCCTAAATCCACCTCTGGAGTATTCTCCAGTGAATATTGTAGACTTAAATTTTGTGTCGATATGCAAAGAATCACACTGGTATTTATTGTTTTAAACTGCTCTTGGCTCCCTTTATAAGCCATGTGATACAACTTCCTTTGAAGTGCATGATGCGAGAGACTGCATATTTGTAAGTTTGCCTCATGTCAAAAATCTCCATGCCCATGTTTTCAGTAACTAGAATATGAGGCAGAGGGGACACTCACACACTTTTCAATAATGTGGCCCTGCATTTATAATCTAAAATTGCACAATCACAATATCTAAGTGTCATGCAGGGGTGGGCAAACACGCCAAGTTCAACTTCTCTCTGTTCCTCCATCTTAAATCTAGTTCTTCACATTTCAATATTTAAAAAGTCCTCATGATAAACACATTTTGAGGTGCAACTTCCTCTAATGTACACACTGCTGCATTTATATGCACACTTTACCACAGTATATGCATTTTTTTACTTGGCTGGAAAACTGCCCTTCAAGCAATGGGAGAATTGTGGATTTTGAAGGGTGGATGTGTTTGGAGTTGCATATTGTGAACTGAATCAAACTGCTCCACCCCTAGGACTTATATCTGCATTTTGCATTTGCTCTCAGAATGGGTCTTTACCATGAATATCTTTGTTCTTAGGGTTTCAGTTTTGTTTCAAATATATTTCATGCCTTTGTGTTCTGTTTTAAATAATCCTATGTGTAATTTGCCTTGATATGGTTCTTTGGAAGGCAATTAATAAACCAATATTGATAATCATAATAATACATCTGGGATGAGGCTGGCTTGAAGTCCAGTTTGTCTTTGTTTATAAATCAAGCACTGGGTTCAAGTGTACATATTTGAGCTTAACTGTTTTTCTTTTATATTCCAGACATGAAAACACTTTCTGGAATCTGAAATGGATTTTCCTGTGTGCTACAATTAGTTCCGGCACATGTATTATGACTTCAGGAGATGGATTTTTCTTGCTGCCTTTTGATGAACAGCACATTATTGAGAAACTAAACAAAGTAATAAATTACATTTAGCTGGTACAGTTTTTTCTCCAGCAAAAATACATTATTTATCTCCATTTAAGAATGTTTTAAAATACAAATGAGTTTCTAAATCTTGTTTAATTACTTCTGTTTTGCAAAGAGGCCCTTCTAAAGAGAACAGCTTATTGCAAAATAGAAGTTAAAAAAACACACTTTTAAGTTCATTGATTTTTTCAATACGTGCTGCATTTAGTGTTATCTGTACATGCTAAATTAATAAATGCCTGTCCATTCATGTTCCCTAAAGAAAAATGGTGACATTTATATGAACTTAATAAATGCATTAATTTTGTAATCATGGGGGCCTTGCATATTGTTAAAAGGTTTTGCTTTCCAGAATATGCTGTCCCTAACCATACATTGAAAAGATTCATACCTACTCCCTGGCTATGCTTTGAACACAGTCTGAGGACGTATTAGTACCACTCTGCTCTGCCTTGGTCAGACCACACCTGGAATACTGTGTCCAGTTCTAGGCGCCACAAGTTAAGGAGGACATTGACAAGTTGGAATGTGTGCAGAGGAGGGCAACCAAAATGATCAAGGTCCTGGAAACCAAGCCTTATGAGGAATGGTTGAAGGAGTTGGGCAAGTTTAGCCTGGGGAAAAAGACTGAGAAGAGATATAATAGTCCTTTATATATTTGAAGAAGGCTATCTCACGGATGATGGAGCAAGCTTGCTTTCTCCTGCTCTGGAGGGTAGGACTCGGACCCATGGCTTCAAGCTACAAGAAAGGAGATTCCGATACTTACCTGGGGGGGGTGTCACCTTGATCACGAAGGAGGTTTTCCCAGAGTGAGGCTCCTCCATTGCACTGCGGGTGTGGTGACCCCTGCAATTTCCCCAAATGCGGGAACTGCGTTTGCAATTTTCCTCTGATAACTGGTATGCAAAAATAAAAACAGAAATAAAAGTACTAGAAAAAATATAGCTTGTTATGTTTTCTGTGATTATAAAATAAAATAAAGGAGATTGCGACTAAATGTCAGGAAGAACTTTCTGACAGTAAGAGCTGTTTTAAGTGGAGCAGTCTCCCTTGGGAGGTTGTGGACTCTCCTTCCTTGGAGGTTTTCAAGCAGAGGCTGGATGGCCATCGGTCATGGATGCTTCAGCTGAGATCCCATCATTGCAGAGGGCTGATCCTCGAAGTCCCTTCCAGCTCTACTGTTATGTACTGAAGTTCTCACCCTGGGCCAGCAGGGGGATACTGTAGATAGTTATGCAAATAAGGGATCGAAAGTGACGTTCAGTGATTGGATAGTTTTAGAAAATTGTTGTAGTTACGTTGTACTGGAGCTCTATATAAGCAGGCTGACTGAACCCTTCAGTTCAGTTCTATTGTGGCCTGTGAATAAACAAGAGCTGTTTGAAGAATCGCTGTGTCGTCTGATATGTTCACCCACATCTACAATTCTATGATTCTAGAAGCAGGCCCTTGTGAGCAAACTGGCCTGCATTATCCCTGCAATGTATATAGCAATCTTGGTAAAGAGCAGGAATGGGGAACTTTCATACCCAGGGCCAAATGCACCCCCACAATCCTCTCTGGCTGGCCCCTAGGACTCTCCGCAAGCCTCTCTTACTGGCCCTTCTTTGTTCTCCCCTTGTGTATTTTGGGCCAGCTGCAATGTATCCGTGAACCGTGACAATACTTCTTGCTTGCTGGATGGAGAGTTCTTGGTGAGTGTGCACAGAAACTAGCCTACCGTACAAAAGCCAAGTTTTACTTTATCTGCTCCCTTTTGCCTCTGGCCCTGACACCTCTGGCCTGTGGCTTCTGGAAAGCTGCCCAGAAAAAATAAATGTGGACCTCCGGTTGGAAGAACTTCCCCGCTATTGGTGCAGAAGGACCAGTAATGAGGGCAAGTGACATTGCGTTTCTTTTTTGCTTGCTTGCTTGCTTCTCCTCCCGGTGAATTGTAACAATTAATAATTAAGGGTTTCCTGGGACAGAAGTCTGGCATGAGCTGTTGTGTTTATATATGCCGTGATGCCTTGTGCTTGCTATGGTGCTAGGAAGGCTGGCAGAATCAGCCTGTACAGTGGTACCTCAGGTTAAGTACTTAATTCATTCCGGAGGTCCATACTTAACCTGAAACTGTTCTTAACCTGAAGCACCACTTTAGCTAATGTGGCCTCCTGCTGCCGCTGCACCGCCGGAGCCCAATTTCTGTTCTCATCCTGAAGCAAAGTTCTTAACCTGAAGCACTATTTCTGGGTTAGCGGAGTCTGTAACCTGAAGCGTATGTAACCTGAAGCATATGTAACCTGAGGTACCACTGTATTGGAGATTCTGTATGAGTGAGGTGCACATATGTGAGTGGAGATGTAGCAACTTCAAATAAGGTCATTTGAGCCGGGGGGGGGGGTTTGCAACACCTTGAAATCATACCCTCCAACATGCCTCAGATGAAAATAGGGACATGCCTCATGCCCCCTGCCAACTGACCCTCCTTGACCCCCCATTTTTTGTCCCGTCCCCCCGCAGAGTATTTCCACTGTTACCGCACCAATGGGACAGAGCACCTACTCCCTCCGCAATTCTGAGAAAACCCCTGGTGGCGATCACACAGGGTCCCCGGACGTTTCACTGTCTATTGATCCCTGTGCCACCACTTTATTTCTCGCTGCCACCACCCAGGCCCCACCTGGTACAATGCTGAGTCCAGTCAGGGTTAAATTGGAACATAAACTTCTGTTTATTTATTGCAGTTCAACAAGCGTGTGGTTTCATAAACGGTATCGGTAAATTACATTCATGGGGTGCCTATCCAGACCTATAACTTCCGCTACCTGCTCTCCCTCACTAAACCACCTCTCAGTATTTACTTGTCTTCCTAGCCCCTAACTGTTCCAGACTCAGCTTATTTCGCTACACTAACTCAACCTCCCCACAGACTATCCCAATTCACTCCCACTCCAACCAACCACCCAACTCCCAACCAACTCCTTTCTTTGCCCCTCCCAGAGCTGGTTTTATAGTCCCACTGAATCCACCCCCCGGGTCCTGATTGGGTAACCTGTTTAACTATTTCACCTCCAGCATTCTCATATGCTAATGTCACACCCCTTAATCCTGATCTTATTTTTTTCTTTGGTAGATTTACAAATTTAGAAACCTACCTACAAATAAATTTTAGAAAGGGGCAAGATTTGACACAGATGCACAAACCATTTTTTAAAAAAATCAAGACTCCTTCTTTCTTCCCACGGCTCTGCCCTCTGCCTGCACTTCAGAGCTGCTGCATCATGTGGGGCTGGGCATCTGTGGCCGGCTGCAGTGGGCATGGAGAGGCAATGGAGAAGCAACGGGATGCCTCAGCTCAGGACAAGCAGTAACTCCTTGTCCTCCCTGAGTTTGGCGAAGCTGGCAGGGGAAATAGGGACATTCCAAGATCAAATCAGAAGCCAGGATGGCCTTGGTCCTGTGTACCTGAAGGAGCGTCTCCACCCCCATCATCCAGCCCGGACACTGAGGCCAAGCTCCGAGGGCCTTCTGGCAGTTCCCTCACTGTGAGAAGTGAGGTTACAGGGAACCAGGCAGAGGGCCTTCTTGGTATTGGCGCCTGCCCTGTGGAACGCCCTCCCAGCAGATGTCAAGGCAATACTTTTAAAAGACAACTGAAGGTGGCCTTGTTTAGGGAAGTTTTTAATGTCTGACACTGTATTGTTTTTAATATTCGGTTGGAAGCCGCCCAGAGTGGCTGGGGAAACCCAGGCAGATGGGCGGGGTATAAATAAATTATTATTATTATTATTATTATTATTATTATTATTATTATTAATCATTCCAGGACTGTCTCAGTAAAATAGGTAAAGGTAAAGGGACCCCTGATCATTAGGTCCAGTTGTGGCTGACTCTGGGGTTGCGGCGCTCATCTCGCTTTATTGGCCAGCATGACTAAGCCGTTTCTGGCGAACCAGAGCAGCGCACGGTACCTATTTATCTACTTGCACTTTGACGTGCTTTCAAACTGCTAGGTTGGCAGGAGCTGGGACCGAGCAATGGGAGCTCACCTTGTTGCGGGTATTCGAACCGCCGACCTTCTGATTGGCAAGTCCTAGGTTCTGTGGTTTAACCCACAGCGCCACCCGTGTCCCTCCTCAGGAAAATAGAGACACTTTATTGGAGGGTATGTGTTATGTGCAGCAATGCAAGGCAGTTTCAGTGAAAGCAAGGGGCTAACACTGAATAACTTTTCATCACATATCTAGAAAGCAGCCTGGCCAGTCGTCGTGCTGCCTGGATACTTGTTTTACATTCTGAGCAAGAAAACTAGTTCCTGGCGACACTGTGCTCAGTTTGTTTTATCGCCGGGCATTACCAGCTGAACAAATTCAAATTCCAAACTCGACGGTTACAAACTTTGACAATGTCTCTATCCTGAAATCGCTGCTGCTGAAATGTGCACATTCATGCTTAATTGGTTTCATCATTGCTTTCCTTTTGCTGTTGGATCTTAGCAGAGGAGGCCGAAGCCAACCGCAGTCTGCTTTGCTGAAGATCAGATACGAGCCACTTCTCCAGTGGATGGGGAATTGCAGATGGGTTTTTCACAAACATCTCAGGAAAAGGAAAGCAAACATGTCACATTATATTTATGAAACTCTGATATCCCAAAGTGAAAGCTGCCGTTTCTTGCTATTGTCACACAGCAAGCGCTGCCTCTTATGAGGCCTGTTTGAGATTTGAAAGATGCTTTGTATCATTAATAAGCTATGCATCATTCCCAGATGGAAAAGCTACTGCTTTGATGGCCAGACTCACAGGTGAATACACTGTCAATAACCAAATATGCTGAGGAACTCAAACTCTTCCAAGAAGTCAGCCATAGTTTACATAGTGAGAGCTGAGTGCAGTGCGAGGACCAAAGGTTGCCAAACTACCCCAGAAGGAGCACAATGTATCTACCACCAGACGTACTACCCTTCTCCTAACACCCCAGACACTCTCAGCTCTCACCTGTGGCTCCTAGAAGCTGTCAGCATGTGACAGCAGCAACACCTTGGGAATGGCTTCAACTGGCCGGCTAAACCAGGTGAGGGTAGCTGATGGGTCTCAGTGAGTTAGGGCCTTCTCCTGCAAGAGAAGACAGGCTCTGGAAAATTGATCGGATGAGACCAATACAGTGGTACCTGGGCTTAAGAACTTAATTCGTTCCAGACGTCCATTCTTAACCTGAAACTGCTCTTAACCTGAGGAACCACTTTAGCTAATGGGGCCTCCCACTGCTGCTGTGCCACCGCTGCACAATTTCTGTTCTCATCCTGAAGCAAAGTTCTTAACCCAAGGTACTATTTCTGGGTTAGCGGAGTCTGTAACCTGAAGTGTCTGTAACCTGAGGTACCACTGTAGTGGGTCTAATGGACAAGAAGGTGGTTTCTGCACATGCTGTAGAGGGGGCAGATGGGGCTCATCCACCTGGGAAGGCAACCCATCTAGGAGAAGGATCCTAAACGTCCGCTGCCTTGTAAGATACCTTTGGGAGAAGAAAAGGTTAAGGAGTAAACCCTACACAAATCTGGAGTGGAGTCCCAAAGATGGCTGGATGGCACCTTGCATGGCTCCTTCTGGCAAGTCTTGCAGCCAAGCACATGCCAGATGTATTGCTCTGCTTTCCTTTGGACCACATCAGTGAAGCTGAGAGGGGGGTCTTTCTGTCAGGGCAGCCCAGGACCTCCATACACAATGTCCAGGCTTGGACCCTGGGGAGGTCACAGGTGCTGCTAACACAGCAGTTTAACTTCACCCCCGGAGGTGCAGTCCATTGTCTGAGACAGTGCTGGATTTACATATAAGCTAAACAAGCTATAGCTTAGGGTCCCAATCTCTTGGGCGCCCCAAAAAAATTTTAAGGAAAAAAACCCTGGACGTCCATTTCCAAAATATAAGATAAAAAACAAATGAAATAAAACCTACATACAGCAACAGTGTTTTGTGTTGTGTAGGCTCCTATGATGTAAGTAATGGGCCCAGCCTGCTAGCCTGCTCCCTAAAATATCACTGGTTTGCTCATTTCTATATATAGGGTACCTACATTCTGCATGTGCAAATGGCTTTAGATACCTATTAGATCCATAAATTACCATATAGCATATATTCAACACCAAAACCAGCGACAATTTGTTGTTGACAAAGGACAGCTGGACATATAAAGGACCCCATTACCTCCAGTAGCTTAGGGCCTCATCAAACCTAAATCTGACTCTGATTGTCTCTCAAGGTTGACGGATGCCTACAAGTTTACATGGTCTACTCTACAAGAGAGTATGGGTGGTATCCAACTGATGTATCTCAACAGTGCAAGGATTTCCACTTGTGACACATGACTTTCCTCTCTCGTTCACCCATGCACATCCCATACCCTCCCCAAATCTGCTCCAGAGGATTGGAGGAATGCCTAAATCTGTTCTAGGGGATGCATGATGGGGAAGAAGTGGTGAGAAGTCCCATTGTGGATGCAGAAATCCTTGCATTGATGGAAGGCATTACGGTGGTACCTCGGGTTAAGTACTTAATTCGTTCCGGAGGTCTGTTCTTAACCTGAAACTGTTCTTAACCTGAGACACCACTTTAGCTAATGGGGCCTCCTGCTGCCGCTGCACCGCCACCGCATGATTTCTGTTCTCATCCTGAAACAAAGTTCTTAACCTGAGGTACTATTTCTGGGTTAGCGGAGTCTGCAACCTGAAGTGTCTGTAACCTGAGGTACCACTGAACTTAGTAGTACTTTGTACTGTTTTAGATACTAGAGCGAGGCTTCGTGGTGGAAGAAGACATACATTGCATACCAAAGGTTCAACATTTAGTCCCTGATCCTTCCAGTTAAATAAACCTTAGGTAGCAGGGTGATAGAGATTAGTTTATATGATACAATTATTCAGTGCATTTGTTTGTTTTGCGGTATGTATTGGAGAGAAGGATAAATACTTGCTGAAGGCATAGTCCTGCATGAGAGCAGATCAGCTGAAGAAAGAGTCAGTTACAAAGGAGGTTGACACACTCATAGACACTCAGTCCTTGCAATATGGCACTTTGCATAGCAATGCTTCTGTGAGCCTTCACCTTCATTTCAAGGGAACTCATGCAGGAAAACTTCCCCGTGAATCCTTTGTCATAATATCCATTGCAAAATACGTAATAATTCACTGGTCAACAACAAATTTGTTGTCTGCATTTTTTCAGTTGATTTAGGACGAATCTGATGCGCTGAATCCAAAAATCACATTGGTTTTGTTCAATCAGGTCAAGTTTTTGAGCTATGGCCACGTCATTTTTTTTACGTTTTTGTTCACATGTACACTTGTGTGGAGCATTTTAGAAGAAGTTAGTGGGGGTAAAATGCCATGTCGAATAATTGTTTTGATTGGGAATGATTATTTTAATGACAAGAAGTATTCAGGTCCGATAGCTCTGGGTGATTATGTCGAAAAGGGATCAGTTTGAAGTCATAAAACCTCGAAATCTTCCATAAATTGGTGCGGCAAAGCATAAAGTTGCTTACCATGCTTATTTTGGTATTAAACGTGGTGACCAGGATAAAGCTTGGGTGCCACACATGGTGTGCAAGGCATGAACCAAGACTCTACGTGGGTGGACCAATGGCAATGTGCTGGTAGTTGAAACGCTAAAGGTTTGGTTCCCCCCCCCCAAAAAAAAGTTCAAGCTTCTCTTTTCTTCCTGCATCCAGATAAAGACTAATTACTTCAGCTGGTATTCTGCTCCACTGAATTAAGGTGAGACAGCTGAATTACTGAATCACATTGTTATTGACTTAGCAGGTCAAAGAATTAAAAAAAAACTTTGCACCTTATTCTGTTTATGTGTTAGCTAACCTTGCTAGCTTTCTCATTTTTCAAATGTGGAATGAACGTTGCCAAGTGCAATTAATTTGAAACAGAGCTGGAAGCATCCTCCAACATTCATCCACTTGTATCGTCCGGGGTATTTCAAAGACATTGCTGTTATTCAGTTGAGAAATGGTTTGGTTAGATGGATTTTTAAAACAGCAAGCTGCTATTAAGTAGACAACGTGTGAAACTTGCAAGAGCCTTTTTTGAATGTCTTCTACTTAGGTTTCGTGAAACGAATGTTTAGATAATTAACTTGATGCTGATAATCAACTTACTGTTTTCTGGAGAGGGAAAAAAAAACCCAAACCCAACTCTATTTTGTAAACTGGGCAAAAATTAAAGAATGTGAAACACAATTAATTTTTTGGCCACTTATTGGTTATGTGCTCACAGGGTGCTTTAGAAAGTTTATGAAGATCATCTTTATGGAACAAAGAAATCCTTCACTCAGTTAAATGTCTGATCTGAAGTAGTTTGCCACCAAATGGAGGAGAGGACTTTCTCTCCTGCTTATCCTAATTTGATTGGCAATTTGGATCTTTGTTTTGCTAATATATTTGGATGGGGACAACATGTTGAGATTCCTGCATTGCAGGGGTTTTGATATTCGGGTTCCCTTCCAATCGACAATTCTATGATTCTATGAAAGAGTCAGCTACTCACCAGGGCACTCTGGGCAACCCAGGGAGAGCAGGTAGATGCCTGATATCTGAACTGTGAAAAGGGTCTACATTTATTTTTTTATTTAATTATAACCTTACGATTTTGACTTATTAGATCAGTGGTACCAGAGAGTTTGGCAAGTCGCCCTTTTGGAAAAGCTGACACAGAATATGTGGGCAAAAGAAAAAAGAAAGACTCTTTTGAAACCGAATGGCTTATATTATGTTCGCTAATAGTATAGAATGTGGATGTTCTTTACTATCCTCATATGATCTACTGTGGTCTTGCAAACCTGGAACACCTCTAAAAGCCCGGGAACATCAGCTTCTCTGCAGACATGTGGCATCTAGAAAAAGGAATGAACACTATCAAACTTTACTTTTGTAGTCTATACCCCATACCTGCATCTCCAGCTGTTTTATGCAATAGACCAGGCACCCCCAACCTTTGGCCCTCCAGATATTTTGGACTACAATTCCCATAATCCCTGGCCACTGGTCCTTTAGTGAGGGATCATGGGAGTTGTAGGCCAAAACATCTGGAGGGCCAAAGGTTGGGGGTGCCTGCAATAGACAATTTTATCTAACCATTTCCTTTAGGTCTCCTTTGCAAACGAGAGAATGGGTGGCTGGGATTATTGGGACGGGCTTCAGATTTTTGATTTTGAAGTTATCATATTGGGGTTTGTGTACTAAAACACAGTATAGAATAATAAAACAAAACAAAAAAAGAACTAGGAAAATGGCATAGCTCAATGGTAGAAGAATTCATTTTCCACCAGACAGTCCCAGAGTCAGTTGTTGGCTTCTCCAGTTGAGGTTTGGTAGCAGGTGGTGTGAAAGACCTCTGCCTGGGAACCTGGAGAACTGCTGGCAGTCAGAAAAGGCAATGCTAAGTCAAATAGACAAAGAGTTACCAGAGAGTAACTTGGTATAAAGCAGCTTACTGTAATCTTATGAACACAATCTGTCTTATAGTGTTGAGAACCTGGCAGATTTGAGATAAGGTTTAGTGAAATGTGAATGAGCCCGGTGCTGCTGCTTCCTTCAGATTTCCTTTTGCACATCCAGTTGAGCAACAGACCATAGCTCTCTGTTACATCTGAACCGGGAAACAAAGGTTTGCACAAATCCCAAAGCTCGATTGCAAATCCAGTTGAAACTGGCTTGAGCAAACCATGGTTTGTCTGGTTTGGATGAAACAGTAAACTATGGTTTTCTGCAACACTGGAAGAGACAGGGGAAATGAAAGGACATGAGCATAGGTCTGATCTCTCATTAAAAGGACAGTCTGAGTCCCACAATGAGGAGAGTGATCCCTGTTTATATTTTTGAAATATCCAGTGGTTGGTGGGACAGAGCAGAATATACAGTGGATCATCTTTTTAAAAAGGAGCAAATATGCATTTTGCTATGGTGGCTATTCCTGGCTTTAGCTGAGTTTCTTTCTTTCATTATCAATACACATGCCCACTGCCACACTCTGAACCAAGATCAAATGCTAGTTTAATAACATTCATTGCAATCAGCTATGGTGTGTTTCTCTCTCTTTTAATAGCAAGTGGCAATTTTATTTATAAAGACTTGGAGCACAGGAAATTAAAACTAACAAAAGCTAGCAAAAAAAGGGGAAGCTTGTTACTTTGGCAGGATGGCCTACTTTAATACAGAGGTTTCCTTTATTTGTGAATAATTCAGATGTAGAGTCATTCTGCTAGAATAGCTTCCAGTAAATTGCTACCATTCCTCTCTTTTTCTTATATGTATTGGGCCTCATACTTCAGTACATTGCTTTGACTTTGTAGCACTGCAGAATGACTACAGAATGATGCCAAATCTTGCAGCATTTTTGCACTATTAATCAATGTTAACTAGCAAGAGAGCTATAATAGTCCCTTTTACATCAGAAGTCAGAAGTGCAGGCAGGAGGGCTGTAAAACAAGTGCCTTCCTTATATGGAGAAATGTTGGGGGGGAAGGTGGTGTTTAATAATAATAATAATAATAATAATAATAATATTAATAATAATAATAGCTAACAACACACCCCAGCCAGGCTCAGGAAGCATGGAGGAAGCTCTCTCTGAGTTTCTTGTCATGTATTTTAACTTCTTTTTTGTGACTCTTATGAAGCTGGTCTGTGAGGTACTGGCTACTTCTTGAACCAGTCAGAAAGTTTCCTACCGCTGGTCTTTGGAAATGTGTTCCCACTCTCACATACCCTCCAACATTTCTCAGATGAAAATAGGGACATCCTATTCTTTAACGAGGGATGCGGGTGGTGCTGTGGGTTAAACCACAGAGCCTAGGACTTGCTGATCATAAGGTCGGTGGTTCGAATCCCCACAACAGGGTGAGCTCCCGTTGCTCGGTCCCTGCTCCTGTCAACCTAGCAGTTCAAAAGCACATCAAAGTGCACGTAGATAAATAGGTACCGCTCCGGCGGGAAGGTAAACGGCGTTTCTGTGCACTGCTCTGGTTCGCCAGAAGCGGCTTAGTCATGCTGGCCACATGACCCGGAAGCTGTACGCTGATAAAGCGAGATGAGCGCTGCAACCCCAGAATCGGCCACAACTGGACCTAATGGTCATGTGGCCAGCATGACTAAGCCGCTTCTGGTGAACCGGAGCAGTGCACGGAAACGCCATTTACCTTTCCGCCGGAGCAGTACCTATTTATCTACTTGCACTTTGACATTCTTTCAAACTGCTAGGTTGGCAGGAGCAGGGACCGAGCAACGGGAGCTCACTCCGTCACGGGGATTCGAACCACCAACCTTCTGATCGGCAAGTCCTAGGCTCTGTGGTTTAACGCACAACGCCACCCGTGTCCTAAAATGCCAGTGATCAGAAGAGAAAGCTACCTTATACTGAATCAGACCATTGGTCCATCTAACTCATTATTGGCTGATGGAAACTCTTCAAGGTTTCAAGCTGGACATTTTCACAGCTCTACTTAGGGATGCCAGGAATGCAACCTGGGGCCCTCTGAATGCTAGACATGTGCTGTGTCACAGAGCTATGGGCCTTTCTCAAAGGAAAATCCCACCCCATCATCGCACCAACACCAGAAAGCAGCTGCACTGTGATTCCTTTTCCTTCTTTGCAAGTGCCACTTAAAAGGGCACAGCAGTTGGCTCATTTCCTTTCCTCTCAACTCAGTTACAAGTGCACTGTGCATCATTAGCAAGGAAAAGGCAGCGGTGCCGTTTGCGACGCAATTCATTTTTCATTTAAACCAGAATGCAGATTAGTGCTCAGTGAGAAATTTTCTCCTTTACATTTAGCAGGTAACTTGTATGCTTAGAGCTTGTAAGTGACCCCCAGTTCTCCTTTCCCTTGATGTGGAAGCAGTTCCAGGTTATCCTAAGCCTCTTGTTAGCCAATTAAATCCACTTGTTTTATTTATTAAAGTGTTTAAAAAGAAGGGCTGAAGCAAAGATAAGGCAACTGGGTCAAAATGTCTTCTTTTAATTGCACCAAACTTGCCCCAGAGGGATAGTGGTAGCTTTATGCTGGAGCTGGTATTTGCAGAGGTTATTTGGAGAACACCAGGGGTTATATTTTATTTCTTTCAAAATTAGTTCACTGGGGAAATCTCATTACATCAGGAAATGGCAGCTGCATTCCCAGCAGGTTTGTTTTGCATGGCGTGGCTGCAGTCAGTGGAAGTAAACCAGGCTTTTGCCAGGTGAACATCTGGCTTCTGGTTTTCCTTGCAGATCCCTAGAGGATGGTTGTTAATGTAGGTTTTTTTCTTGAATTCCACAGCTAAAGCTCAAAGCACATATTGCTTTTGCTTGACACTCATTTTGGGGGTGGGCTTAAGATAATGATTTAGTAAGAGTGACCCAGGCCTTGTTGTTCCATTGTCATACACACACGACTAAAACAATGTGTAAGACATACCGTGAATTTTCAGCAAGAGATGAAAGCAAAGTTGCACTTCACTGAAATGGGGGCACATTTACAGCATTCAAATTAAGAGCATGGTCACCATCTCTGATATTGAATGGTAGAGTTTATATGAAACCTGCAATGAAGGAGCTCTCCTCTCTTCTGGGGCCTCAGACTCTATGTATTGCTTAAGAAGCCTAGTTCAAAAACGTATGTTTATGGTTAGTGTCAGGCAGAAGGTAAGACTGTGGCCCCCTGATGCTCGGTTTCTTGTGAACCAAGTAATGCTGTTTAGTGCTGTGTTTTTGCAAAGAGACACAGGTGGAATCTACGCACATATAAAAAACGTTGTGAACATGCTTTTTTAAAAAAACGTTTTGAAAAATATATTGAATTTGCCATTGCTCCCCATCGCCATCTAGCATAACATTTGTATAATGCACTTTACAACACACTTAAAACATTTCCTTTGCAGCTGTATGGCTGAGTCCACAGTCTTCTTTCTTGTATGGTAATTCCCAACCATTTGCCACAAAAAGAGGGAAGTAGCCCACATTTTCTTAAGTGGGAGGAAGTTTCAAGAGTGGCTCCCTTTCTCGGAGTGTTTTCTTGTGCAGGTGTGGCCATATTTTTTGCTCTATAAGACACACCTTTTTCCTCCTAAAAAGTAAGGGGAAATGTGTGTGCGTCTTATGGAACGAATGCAGGCTGTGCAGCTATTGCTGAAGCCAGCAGAGCAAGAGTGAGAGCTGCGCAGTGCCTATTGTTCTGCTTCCCAGCGAAGTGGGAGGAGGAACGGAAGGGAACCCTTACCGAGCCCCTCTGGTTGTGATGCCTTAGTCTGATCCTCCCTCCTCCTTCCTCTTCAACAACATTTGATTCAGAATTTTCCCCCCTCTTGATTTCCTCCTCTAAAAACTAGGTGCGTCTTATGGTTGGGTGCGTCTTATGGAGCGAAAAATGCGGTATTATAATTTTTGCTTTTTAATTCAGTTCCATTTACGAACCACTTTCTATGAAGCACCTCAATGTGACTAACCATATCAACATCAAAAATAAAAACATTCAAAACCGTTTTGTCTATAAAAACAATTTCATGTAAAACATAAAGGAATATATTGGATATTTGCAGTGTTTTTGTAATATCTCTCTATAAATGCACAAACAGAGTATGTTGGAAGTAATCAGACTCCAAAAGGAGGTAACATACCGGTAACTTGTAATCCTGTTTCAGATTCCCATGAGACAACAGCATCCCTGCTACAGACCCCCTGGACTCATTTCAGTACAACTAAAGTTACAGCTCTACCCATTTTCAAAATTATAAATCAAAACTGTTTTCAACCACTCCCACCTCCAGGTGAAGGGTGCAATGCAGAGAAAGGCTGGAGACAGATTGAAAGCCATTAAGGAACAGTAAAGGTAAAAAAGGTAAAGGACCCCTGGATGGTCAAGTCCAGTCAAAGGCCACTATGGGGTTGCACCACTCATCTCGCTTTCAGGATGAGGGAGCCGGTGTGTGTCCATAGACAGCTTTCCGAGTCATGTGGCCAGCATGACTAAACTGCTTCTGGTGGAACGGAGCACTGTGACGGAAATGCCGGTTACCTTCCCGCTGCAGTGGTACCTATTTATCTACTTGTGCTCATGTGCTTTCGAACTGCTTCGGTTGGCAGAAGCTGGGACAGAGCAATGGGAGCTCACCCCGTCGCAGGGATTCGAACCGCCGACCTTCCAATCAGCATGCCCAAGAGGCTCAGTGGTTTAGACCACAGCACCACCCACAACCCTTGTTAACCCATTTTGTTAAGTCCGCTTGTTAACTCCTTGTCATCCGTCACATGACAGACGAGTCAAAACCGTAGTGATATGCCCATTTACAATACTGAACAATCTTCTAAACATATTTCACCCCCTGTGTGTCCATTTGCATTTATTTGCCTGTGAGCAATCTGTTTCTTTGCTCCATTGTCCTTATTTGAAGGATCCATTCCTATGCCTTAGTGAGGAACTCCATCAGTTCCCCTGTGCACATAAAGACACAGTCTGAATGGAGGGGTCAGGAAAGTTGACAATAATAAGCATATATTTAAATTAACAATATAAATGTGTGATAAGGGATGCAAAGCACATCAAGTGAGAGAACAGCTGCCCACCTTAAGATAACAGCTTTGGGAGAGAGAAAAAACCCAGGTACTGGATGACAGACCACTCAGGATACTGTATATAGTTATGGCTGCAGTCCTATACCTACTTACTTGGCTGAAAGCAAAATGGGACTTGCACCTGAGTAGACATTAGAGAATTTCACTGTTCTTGTCACAAAATCTTTAAAAAGCACTACAAACCTCCAAGACCCAAGCCTAGGCCAACTAGTAATAATATGATGCTCCTGTTTATTCAAGTAGAGAAAAGCTTCTTCAGCTACATTCTTTAATCATAATTGTTTCCTCTGCCCTTATATGCAATAGAAAAGTGATCTGCATTAGCAAATGGCTATTTGAACAATATGCGATCTGCTATGACCAGTCCACACATTAATTAATAGGGATAGAAATCTGCCCTTTCATTAATTTATGCTGCTCTTTAGCAAAATCAGAAGCAGCCACTAATGTGCAGTGCAGATGCAGCCTAATGGAGAAAGAGGGAACTCAGATCTAATCCCTGGGGCAGGGCGTGCGTATAAACTACACAGCTTTACCTCTCAAATAACTTCTAATAGCAATCAGGATTAAAACTTAATTACAATCCTATGAAGCTGCATAAACTGGAATAATATCAGATTGTAGAAGTGTGTAGGTACATTTATTTATGTAAATTCATGCACATATCCACTCTGGGGGCCAGACTGGGACTGTCCTCCTGGGAAACCACATTTGGGTCATGGCAGCAGTACAAATAAGCAAATTGTGAGTAATAAAGTAGAATAAAATAAAGGGGGGAAAGCCATTATTTTTCCTTCTAGGTTGTATGAAAGCCTGACATGGGAAGTAGTCGTTTTATATGAAGGCTTCCGATAATGGAATCACACCAGAAAAAACCAGGAAAGAAGTGTGGTCCAACAATGAGGTATAGAGATTACAGAAGAATGTTATCCAGGAGTACTCCCACAGTTTAAAGGCTTACTATTCAGTAGCCACAGCAGTGAGAAAGTGACAGAATTCTGCATTTAGAGGGGAGGGATAATAATGATGATGATGATGATGATGATGATGATGATGATGATAATTTATTAATTATACCCTGCCCATCTGGCTGGGTTTCCCCAGCCACTCTGGGCGGCTTCCCCCAAAAATATTAAAATACTGCAATACATCAAACATTAAAAGTTTCCCTAAAGAGGGCTGCCTTCAGATGTCTTCTAAAAGTCTGGTAAGTGTTGTTCACTTTGACATCTGGTGGGAGGGCGTTCCACAGGGAGGGCGCCACTACCGAGAAGGCCCTCTCCTGGTTCCCTGTAACTTGGCTTCTCGCAGTGAGGGAACCGCCAGAAGGCCCTCGGTGCTGGACCTCAGTGTCCGGGTAGAACAATGGGGGTGGAGACGCTTCTTCAGATATACTGGACCGAGGCCGTTTAGGGCTTTAAAGGTCAACACTTTGAATTGTGCTCGGAAACGTACTGGGAGCCAATGTAGGTCTTTCAAGACCGGTGTTATATGGTCTTGGCGGCCGCTCCCAGTCACCAGTCTGGCCGCCGCATTCTGGATTAGTTGTAGTTTTCGGGTCACCTTCAAAGGTATTGATTGCAGATTGAATGCAGATATGTTAAATGGTGGTTAAGAAAGCCCAACAGAGACTCCATCTCCTCAGAGTATTGCGAAAGAACGATGTCAATCAACATTTGATGATCTCCTTCTACCGGTCCACAATAGAAAGTGTCCTTTCATCACGGTGTGGTACACTGGTTTGACTTCAACTGATAGGAAGTGCCTACAGAGGGTGGTGAATACAGCACAAGATATTATGGGCTGTCCTGTGAATCCGCTGGATGAAATAGCGGAAGAACGTTGCCTCAGGAGAGTGAGGAAAATTCTCAGGGATGATTTACATCCTGGCCAGCACTTTCTTGATCTCCTGCCCTCAGGCAGAAGATATAGAGCCATGATTAGTTGCACCAACAAGGTAAAGAACAGCTTCTATCCGTGGGCTGTTAGGCTGCTGAATGAAAAGATAACAACAGGGCAACTGACTTTTGGGTTTGGTGGGTGTGCGTTAGTAATGAGGGGAATTAAGACTAAGAGAACTGAGTGGGGGGTGCTCGTGTAATCTCACTGTATACAAGTTGTACAAGTGACAATAAAGTATTTCAGTTTCAATTCCTGCTGCTAATAGCCCACGTGAAAAAGATTGCGGGATTGGAATCAGTCATAAGCTGTCATGAACGGAGAGGAAGAAGAGGATCCCAGTGTGGGGTGTAGCAAGGACTGAGACACACCGGGGCAAGATGGAGATGGGGAAGGAGAGGTTGGTGTAGGAAGTACTCGCAGGATGATGGGGGTCAGTGTGCAGAAACCAGAGCAGCAGATGGCCTGGGATTCAGACTCAGATGCTGAACCTGAGGAATCCCAGCCTGCACAGGATTCCCCGTCCCCAGAACCAGCTGAGCGGGGCTGGGGCATGAGCCTGAAGGGTCCTCACCTGTGCTGGATGCTCAGGTGCAGGCATCAGCTGAGTCTGCTCTGGCTCCTGGGGTGATGGAGGACCCATTGCCTGCAGGTGCTCCACTCTCAGCCCTGTCAGGGGAAGGTGAGGTTGCCTCTGGGTCTGGTAACCCTCCAGCCTCTCCTGAGCTGCAGAGGCTCAGGGCAGAGAGGCAGAGGGAACTAAGTTCCCGCAGGAGGATTGCTCGCCTCCAGGCCAGGAGAGGTAAATCACCAGAGGATTGGGGCCGCCCTATGCCTCGGGGCAGATAAAAGACAGCCAGCCCCAGTCCCAAGTTGCGGGAGCAACATTGTTGGTTCCTGCCTGAACCCTGTCCTGCTTTCCTGCCTGAGCTCCTGGCCCGCCCTGGCTCCCTGCATGCAAGCCTGTTCCTGACTTCACCCGACTCCCTGCCCTGCACCCAGCTTCAGCTAATATGGACTGCCTCCACGTTGCACCTTTGACTACGGACCGGACTTGGACCTCGTCTCTCGGGTAACTCACGGGACCAGCACAAGGATCCGTAACCAGAGCCAGAGGGGCTCCACGAACATGGCAGGCTCTAAGGTGTAGGGAGCATCATCATCACATGCATCTGGGATTTCAGAAGCATGACTTCCAAGTGGATGGGATACTCCATGTTAGAAATCAAACGCTGGGAATGATAGCCCTCACTACAGCTTCTTCTCTCTAATCTCTACCCATGTGCAAGGCTAGTTGGGACCAGTCGGTCCATTTCCTTTCACTTTTAATAAAAACAGAGCCTCCCTTATCCTCGTACTTCATATCCTTCTGCTTCATTTCAGTGCATAGCATTTGTCACCATTTCTTTTTGGATTAGTGCGAAAAGTAATAAAACTGCCAACTGGCTGTTTTCCGCACAGACTTCCTGAGGATAGCAAGAAGCCTGGTTTGTTTATTGCTTGTGGTGCCAAAGTTTGCTATGTAGCTGGGCCCCAAAATATATATTGTTTGCTGATTAAATGCTTGGAAAGTTGTTTGGGACATTGTCTCCCCAAATCCCATTGAAATGAATGGTGCCTGTTTCAATCACAATGAATATAACTGGCTCATTCAAGAAGTTTGTATAAAAAGTACCACTGCTGCCCAACCATGTTGGGGGAAGACACCCCCCCCACCCCCCCCACCCCCCCACCCCCCCACCCCCCCCACCCCCCCACCCCCCCCACCCCAAATGCTCGTTTTTATAAGCATTGTTTGGTTGGAGAACAGCATCACAAAATTCAGATATGTGCGAATTTGAATGGGTGACTGTGTTTTGGTTCTCATGTTGATTTGGAAAGTGCAGATTTTATAGATCTGGCTTTAAATCAGGGGTCAGCAAACTTTTTCAGCAGGGGGCCGGTCCACTGTCCCTCAGACCTTGTGGGGGGCTGGACTATATTTTGAAAAAATAATAATGAATGAATTCCTTTGCCCCACAAATAACCCAGAGATGCGTTTTAAATAAAAGGACACATTCTACTCATGTAAAAACATGCTGATTCCCAGACCACCTGCAGGCTGGATTTAGAAGGCGATTGGGCTGGATCCGGCCCCCAGGCCTTGGTTTGCCTACCCATGCTTTAAATGCAAACTGAACCAAATTTCTCCCATTCCCCTACTTGGAAGTGAACAGATAACCATTTTTGATCTCTGAAAGTGGCAAGATACATATCCTATGAGTTATCCCAGTCAAAATCCCGGCTGCTGAATTTTGAACTAACTGCCGTTTTCAAACTGTCTTCAAGGGCAGCCCCAAATACCGTACGTTATGGTCTAAGTGAGATGTCAACAGAGTGTGGAATTCAGACATTCCATCTACTACACAGAGAAGTGATTGAGGCTGTCAAAGTTGATCAGTCATCTGTCAGTAATACAATAACCCCGCAAGGCTCTCTAGCTCAGAGGCATGCCATGCCAACATGTGCTCCTTGTCTCTAATACGTATTCATTCCTGTCGTCGTTCAGCCAGGCACGTGTGAAATTACACTGAATTTTTTAAAAAAGTCTCTTACAACGAAGGAGGCTTACAGAATTTCCTAGGGATTAGTCCTTCTCAGAGAATACTATATGAATAAGTTCTTTTGCTCTCATCCACCCAAAGATAAACTTTAAATAATTGACTTTATTAAAAAAAATAGCCCAATGGTTTAATGTTTCTAAGTTTTGCATTTAAGGGCAAATTTGCAATCCCAGGCAAAGATTTATGACACTGAATAGAGCCTAATTTCAGTGGCCTTTCTAAAACTCGAAGATGTAGGAGTGTTAAGGAAATGTTAATTAAACAATAAAAATTAGAACGTATGAAAATACTACACCTTCCATATTACTTAAAAAACAACAGCTTGACTCTTGACTCTTTGGGATTTAGCCAAACGTGTAAAATATTTTAAAATATATGTTATAGCCCTTTGGTACCTCATTACTGAAGATCTTCTCTTTCCGTTTCCATTACTGTCTAGTTATTTTATTCTCAAATCGTGTTATTTTGAATTACTGTGATTTCAGGGGGTATCATTTTAAAATTTACATGATAATGTATGCATTTTATTCAGCCAGTCATTAAATTTGTATCCCACATTTCCTTCAAGGAATGTATGCAGTGCGATTCCCTTTCCCCTCTGTTTATCCTCACAATATCCCTGTAAGGTAGGTCAGACTGAGTGTGGCTGGGCCAGGGTCAACCGGTGAGCTTCACGGGCAAGAGGGAATTTGAACTCCAGTCTCCCCGCCAACAAAGGTCCGTATAGTTAAAGCTATGGTTTTCCCAGTAGTGATGTATGGAAGTGAGAGCTGGACCATAAAGAAGGCTGATCGCCAAAGAATTGATGCTTTTGAATTATGGTGCTGGAGGAGACTCTTGAGAGTCCCATGGACAGCAAGAAGATCAAACCTATCCATTCTGAAGGAAATCAGCCCTGAGTGCTCACTGGAAGGACAGATCCTGAAGCTGAGACTCCAATATTTTGGCCACCTCATGAGAAGAGAAAACTCCCTGGAAAAGACCCTGATGTTGGGAAAGATGGAGGGCACAAGGAGAAGGGGACGACAGAGGACGAGATGGTTGGATAGTGTTCTCGAAGCTACCAGCATGAGTTTGACCAAACTGTGGGAGGCAGTGGAAGACAGGAGTGCCTGGCATGCCCTGGTCCATGGGGTCATAAACAACAACAACTCCCTAGTCTTCATTTACCACCACACTAAGAGTTTACACCTTTATATTGGTTCTTTGCTGCAGGAGTAATTTTGACTAAATTTGGTTACATAGGGTTCAAACAACTAATTTCCAAGTTGAGACAATCTCTTGACAGAGGGGCATATACAGTTTTGCATGTAGAGATTATCAGGTATTTCCAGTTAGAAGGGTCTCAAGCAGCATAACTGGATTAAAGAAATGCCGCTGGTCTTGCTTCTTACAAGAAAGCTGCACATTTTTGCATTCTCCTAACACATATCTTCATTCTTTCACAGATGCATTACAGCACTTACTTTTCTGAGCTGAAAGAAACTGCTAGAGCTTTTAATTTGTATTGCTTTATGACTGGAGAATTTTAACTGGATTATTTTCTTTGCTGCTGAGTGGTTTTTAATTTTGTTGCTATTTTTATCTTGCTGCTCTTACTAATTGTGCGTTGTTTAGTAGTAGTACTTTTTTTTAATCTGTAAATTGCCTTAAAATACCCTTTGAAATGGTGGGATGTGGAAATTGGGGGCCCCGTTCTTCAATGGTTCCATACCTATCAGGTTTGGTGAGTTTAAGAAGGGGGTTACTGTGGGGTGTGAGCACTCACTGAAAGGACAGATCCTGAAGCTGAGACTCCAATACTTTGGCCACCTCATGAGAAGAGAAGACCCCTGGAAAAGACCCTGATTTTGGGGGAGATTGAGGGCACAAGGAGAAGGGGACGACAGAGGACGAGATGGTTGGATAGTGTTCTCGAAGCTACCAGCATGAGTTTGACCAAACTGCAGGAGGCAGTGGAAGACAGGAGTGCCTGGCGTGCTCTGGTCCATGGGGTCACGAAGAGTCGGACACGACTAAACAATTAAACAACAACAACAACAACAATAACTGGGGTGTGTGGGCGCCATGCCCTGTGGCATATGGGTTATGTTTTGTTTCCTCTTCTGCTCAACATCCTGCATGAAATTACTGGGAAAGGTTAGCCAGAGATCTGGAATGAAATGTCACCAACATTCTAATGAAACACATCTCTATCTCTCATCTTCATCTATTTCATGTGTGGCATTGATGTCCTGAAGAGGCATATGGCATTTGTAATGGGCTGGGTGAGGGCCAATGAAATGAAGTTCCTATTCCCTCTGAAGGATATGGCCCTAGCTTGGGTGTCTGGTCAGATCCAGCTTCATGGATGGGTATCCATGGGCATCTCTCAGCCCTAACCTGGCTCACATGGTTGTGAAGATAAGATGGAGTTGGAGGAACCTTGTATGTTGCCTTGAGCTCCATGGAGGAAATATGGAATAAATAAATGCAATAAAGAGGTGTACTCCATGCGCATGAGAGAAATGAGGGTGTTGGCTTTTCACATAAACTACAAATGTAACAAGTATGTTTCTGAGCACAATTCAAAGTGTTGGTGCTGAGCTCTAAAGCCCTAAATGGCCTCAGCCCAGTATACCTGAAGGAGCGTCTCCACCCCATCATTCAGCCCCAACAGTCCAGCTCCATGGGCCTTCTGATGGTTCCCTCACTTTGAGAAATGAGGTTACAGGGAACCAGGCAGAGGGCTTTCATGGTAGTGGCACCTGCCCTGTGGAATGCGCTCCCTTCAGGTGTCAAGGAAATAAACAGCTATCTGACTTTTAGAAGACATCGGAAGGCAGCCCTGTTTAGGGAAGTTTTTAATGCTTGATGTTTTATCATGTTCTTAATATTCTTTTGGGAGCCTCCCAGATTGGCTGGGGAAACTCAGCCAGATGGGTGGGGTATAAATAATAAATTATTATAATAAATTATTATTATTATTATTATTAGTTAGGCAGACGTCAGTCCAGATTGACCCACTTCTCATAACTGGAAATGTGGTTCTCGTAACTGGAGATGTTTAGAACTTGTGGTCAGGATGTGGTCTTTTTCCTTGACTTAGTGAATAACTGCATAGGAATGTAGACCAAATAAGGAAAATAATAAATAAGGATAAAGGGGAGCTGAACTAAGGTTAGTGGGAGATGTAAAGAGGCAGGGATGTTAGTAGGGAAATTAGGAGGTCGTGATAGGTTGTAAACCTTGTAGTACCCAGCCAATAGGGAGACAAGGGAGGGAACCTGCGCTTCGAGTACAGTGGTACCTCGGGTTACATACGCTTCAGGTTACAGATTCTGCTAACCCAGAAATAGTACCTCAGGTTAAGAACTTTGCTTCAGGATGAGAACAGAAATCGTGCTTCGGCGGCGCAGCGGCAACAGGAGGCCCCATTAGCTAAAGTGGTGCTTCAGGTTAAGAACAGTTTCAGGTTAAGAACGGACCTCCGGAATGAATTAAGTACTTAACCCGAGGTACCACTGTATAGGGAATATAAGCTCATGCTTTGCCAAAGCTTGGGTGTGGCGATCACACAGGGTCCCCGGACGTTTAACTGTCTATTGATCCCTGTGCCACCACTGTGCTCGCTTCCCCGCTGCCACCAACCAGTTACTCTCTGGTAAAACATTGAGTCCAGTCAGTTGTTAAAAGTGAACCAAAAAAACCAAGTTTATTTTACAAACATTAACAAGTTTATGGTTTCTCAGATAATATTCCTGTCAGTATCTTAACTTTAGTTTCTTTGCCGGCCTATACCTTCCTAATACCTTCTGACTGATTATCTCAACTGTTTGACTGACTCCTCTTAACAAATTCTCTCACTCTCTCACACCAGACTAGCCCAACTCACAGACTTATCTTTTCTGTCTCTTCTAACTTCAGACTGTCTTCTCAACAACTCTAACTCTAGCTCTAACTCCCTAAAACACCTCTGTACTTAAACCTTATACACAGTTAACTCTGTCCCCTGGGTTCCCATTGGTTAGTCATTTTACAATTAGTTAACCCTTTCCCTATGAACCCAGTATGATGTCACACACACAGGAGGGCAAACGCCACAATGGGTTTTGCCTACTTTGGACACCTGCTCTTGCAAGAATGTATTGTACCAAATAAACACTTTGCTGCTTCATCAATTTTGTTCAGATTGTATTTTAAGGAGCAGGATTAAGGGTTTTAGGACCCACTATTTTTTATAATTTTTATTAATTTTTCTTTTTTATATTCATTTAAGAAACCTTAAAACATCAATGACTTCCCTTCTTCTCTTTCCATGCTTCATTTTATATAGCATAAATCCCTGCATATTTTATATAAACTAAACTATTCAGTGTTCCATTATTGCATCCATCAAAACTTATTGACACTTTTGAATTTATCTCAATGCAGCCAGCGTTTTTAAGTGTACACAACCCCCCCCCCATGTATTCAATAAACATTTTCCAATCTTCTTTAAATGAATGTTCTTCTTGTTCTCTTATTCTCTACGTTAGATCCGCAAGCTGCGCATATTCCATCAGTTTAAGTTGCCATTCTTCTTTGGTTGGGTTTTCCATTCTGGGGCTAGCAAAACACGGGCTGCCATAGTGGCATACATAAATAACCTTTTTTGACACCTGGGAATTTCCATCTGAATTATCCCCAACGAAAAGGACTCTGTTTTTTGTTTTGTTTTTTGGAAAGGTGCTTTTAAACATTTTCTTCATTGAAAAATATGTTTAAAAGGACCCATTTCTTACAGTGGACAAAGCTGATCTTCTTGAACATTACCCCCCTCTTCTTTTTGTCCCCCTCTCTTATCTCTGTCTCTTTGGGTAGTAAGTATCCGAAACCGTCTGATAGCTGGGGTTTCTTACCTCTCTGTGCATCTTATCTTCGGACCCTGCTTCTCTGCTCACGCACGGCTGGCCATTTCAGTCAGAGGTAAACTGACAGCCGCTGTGCCCACATACTGCAGCTACCCACCTCAAGAAGAGAAGTGAGATGGTGCCTATCTGCTCCTGCCCCCCTCAGTAAAAGAGAAAGAGGCACTGTGCCAGTAGTACTGCTGCTGTCTAGGACAGTGTGAGAGAGATTGGGCAATGTGATTCTCCCCTGGCTGTAGGCTAGCCATTGTGACCTCATTCTGATGCTCCCCTGGCTGTAGGAGAGAGGCTAGCCATTGTGACCTCATTCTGACGCTCCCCGGCCTGTAGGAGAGAGGCTAGCCATTGTGACCTCATTCTGATGCTCCCCTGGCTGTAGGAGAGAGGCTAGCCATTGTGACCTCATTCTGATGCTCTCCTCCCTGTAGAGGAGAAACTGGCCATTGTGATTCAATTCTGATGCCGCCTGCTGCTAGAAGAGAAACTGGCCATTGTGACTTCCAAGGTCACTGTGACCTTCTGTTGAGGCTGCTTTCCAGAAGAGGAGAGCCTGGCTTTTGCGATCTTGTGCTGGCGCATTTTGTCTGAAGGAAAGAAACTGGTGATTGTAACTTAATGATGATTTTCCTACCTAAAAAGCAGAGGCTGGGTGTTGTGACCTTTCGCTGATGCGCCCTGCCTGGAAGGGAGAGGCCTTGACATTATGTCTTCACACGAATGCACCTTACAGACTCGCATGGCTTTGTACGGATTCTGCCCACCTGAAAAAGAGAGAAACTGAGCAACATGCCCTCCCACAATGGCTGTTGGTCCACATTCTCAATTGGGTATGCAGCAGGTCTCTGACAGAGGGCCCAGCTCAGTCAAATTGGTCTCTGCTATGACATAATTATTATCAAAGTGCTTGCTGAATAAGGCTTCTTAAGACTTAGAATCTCCTCTCCTGCCTGTAAAACAGCATTTTTTGTTGGCTGATGTGTAAATTGAAAGTGTCACTTCACAATTGCAAATATGCTCTTTATGTTTCCATGACTTTCTCAATGACAAAAATGATCTTCCCAATAATAATAATAATGTCCACAATGTCAGTAAAAGCTGAATTTGCAATCCTCTTACGCCTAACTTTGGGTATGATGAGATCAGACAGCCATTTGCCAACTGTTGTCACCCTAAAGCTCTTTTAAAATAAACTTCAAAGAGGAGGTGTTGGTTCTGAGAAAGCAAATCACAGAGGTGGATGATGCATAGCTAATTTTCCCCCTGCTGCTGTTTCAAGTACAACTGAGTAATAGACCAGGTAATTCTGAAACTGTCTCCTTTTGATAACTCAGGTGTCATAATTTCTGGACATACATTAAAACCAGCTCAAAAGTTGACACAGTGTGTCTAGGTACGTCTGCTTTTGACAAGCTAAGCTGCACCTCGACCTGTCAAAGTAGCCACAAAGTCATTCTCTCTCTCTCTCTAAAACAAACTTTATTAGATTTCTGTCCAAAGAAAGACTGGTGAGGATGAAACAATTTTTGAAAAGAAAAATAAGGCTACCTTCCCCTTTTATAAACAGCTAGATATCAAGAATAAACTTTGCATGCATGGTGGATGTTGGGTACCGAAGAATCCAGGACATAGAAAAAAATCCATGGAGCCAACCTGGTGTTCCTACGAGTTGTGCATCCATACAGCCCCAAACTCGCTGCTACCCTGCCCCACCCCCATCCAGGTAAGTTGTATTGACTCCAGTGTCAGGAAGACAGCTCCACCCCACCCCACCCTACCCTTCTGCTTCTGCTTGGTCAGTTGGTCCAGTAGAAAGAGAGAAAGCAGAGACAGACCTTCACAGAAAGGCTCCTAATTAGAGGGGTAGGAAAAGAAGCATCGAAGGACAGAATAATAGAGATTTTGGATGTAAGTTGGAGAGAGGGTAGGTGGAAGGAAGGGGAAGAGATGGAGATCAAGTGCATCAAAGGCAGCAGAGAGGTCAAGGAGAATGAGGGCCAAACAACTGATTTCATGGAGGAAGACCCACCAGAAATGAGCTGCTGTGCTCATTAGGTGTCAGGGACCGTGCTGAGGAGGGCTGCACTGAGGAGGAATGGTAGGAGACTTCCCCTTCCCCTGCTCCTGAACAGGATCCTGAATCTTCCCAGGAGCAGTGGGACAGTATAGATTTGGAACAGTGGTTTGCAGAGGGACATAGTTCAGAAGACAGAAGTTGGGAAGAAGTGGGTGGTGAACAGCTAGGAGAAGAGAACTGGGAGAGAGAGAGTTAGCAGACTCACTTTCACTGGAAAGCGTCCATCCGCTCAGCCCAAGGTCAAAAAGAGCAGATAAGGTGGCAGCACAGAAAGCACAGTGGTTGCGAGATCAGGTTGCAAGATGCGGAAGTGACGTGGGTGACAAGGGAGGAAGTGGGTGAAATCCTTAATTGGGAGTACCTTCATTCCTAGGAATGGTTTCTTTGTTCTCTCGCTGTGATCATTAAAATGTCTAACTGGTAAGAGACTCCTTTTGCTTTGTTCTGCTTATCTACTGCCAAGGGGGGGGGGGGAGCTGAGTCCTTGAAAGTCTGTGGAGTTTGTGTTTTTGCTAAGAAAGAGTTAACTCCAACTGTGGACTGTGTGATTACTGATTGGCATGCTCTGTGACACCAATTAGCAGTGTCTCTCCAGGGTTTCAGACGATGGACATTTTCAGCCCTGCCGGGAGATGCTAGGGACCTTCTGCATGCAAAGCACTCAGCCCTTGCCCAGTTTTGAGAAGACTCTCTGTCATACATACTTCTGGAAGGGAGGCACTGATGATCTGCCCCAGCAAAAGCAAACTTTTAAAATGCTCTCTGTGTTTGGTTATTGTATTTGCAGAGAGCTATGTAGCCTCGTGAAATGGCCTCAATAGTTCACCTTAGCTGCAACGTGCATTTCCGAAACCAAAGCATATAACTAATTCAATAGGAAGCAAATGGGACTGAAGAAGTTTTAAGAAGCAAGTTATATACTGTTACAAAAGATATATTCAGCCGCTTGGCCACAGAAGTCAATAAAGCTATGATGAATTACAGCAGCTGAAGGTCTAACCTGTATAGCTTTATGTACTTTAGCTGTGGTATTTGAAATATGCCCTTTACATACTTGGGGTTTATTGAAAAATACACAATAATTTTCATAACCACGGCTTGTAATTCTTAGGATTTTCATGGGACTTCTTGTTCCAGGATTTTGTTTGAAATGTATTTATTTTTCATCCCTGAGGGTCCTGCTGGGAAAGTTAAAAGAAAAACAAGGCACCATTTGGCAGATATTATTCTTCGGTGCTGCAAAGCTTTTTGGTGGGTAAAAAGCAATTAGAAAGTTGCACCTGAATTCAGTTTTTGCTACACACATTTGCTATACACATAATGAGCAACATGTAAAGAATAGGAATGTTTCTTCAACAATTAATTCTTAATTGCTGGTTCACACATGCATGGTCATCATATATTGATTCTAATATCAAAAACTGTCGTAAGTATGGCTGGTCTGTCACAGTTGGAACAGTCACAGCACCTGACACTACCCCAAACTTTTCAACTGAGTCAATTCACACCTCCAACTGCAAGGCTGAAATTACACATGACCCAAGCTATAGAATCATGGAGGAGACCTTGGAAGCCACCCAGCCCAGTGTAGGATCTGCAATGTAAGCCTTCCTCAACCTCATGCCCTACAGATGGTTTAGACTACAATTCCAGTCATCCCTACCCATAGGGATGTAATGATTCTTCAACATGAACTTCGTTGGACTGGTCATGTGGTGTGGATGCCTGATTATCATCTTCCAAGGCAACTATTCTATTCCAAACTTAAAAATGGAAAGTGTAATGCTGATGGTCAACAAAAGAGGTTTAAAGACTCTCAGGGCAAATCTAAAGAAATGTAGTATAAACACCAACAACTGGGAAACACTGGCCTGCGAGCACTCCAATTGGAGAACAGCCTTTACCAAAGGTGCCATGGACTTTGAAGACACTCAAACTCAGGATGCAAGGGAGAAACGTGCTAAGAGGAAGGCACGCTTGGCAAATCCACACCGTGATCAACTCCCATCCAGAAACAAATGTCCCCACTGTGGAAGGACATGTGGATCCAGAATTGGCCTCCACAGTCACTTATGGACTCACTGTTAAAACCGTGTTCATGGAAGATAACCTCACTCGGCTATGAAAGAAGAATAAATCAGTTCTCAGGCTGGAGGGGAAGTGACCCTCTCACCATAGTCGTGACTATCCACCCATCACATTTTAGGACATGAGAACTGCAAAAGACAGATTTGCAAAATACATTTCCTAGGGTTGCCATGTTTCAAAAAGTAAAAGTCAGGACACTCCAGAAGTTTTTTAAGGAAGACCTCAATTTCCCCCCCGGAAAACCCAAAGAAATCGAAACATGATTTTTTTGATTGACTTGCCTAAGATCCAGGCACCACATTTTGGAAATTCCCCCCAGACATCAATTACACCTTTGAAATCCTGGTAATGTCTGGGAAAATCCGGACGTATGGCACCCCTATGTTTCCTACAGTGTTCAATGCTAAAGATACTTCAGAAAGGAAGAGACTGAATCCATTTGCAGCTTGATGAACTCTGTTGTCACCTTGTGGCAAGCTCTGCTTCAGCATGGAGAGCTTCATCTTGACACATCATCTAGGCACATTACATCTTGGAAGACGGGGAGGAAACCCCACCGTTTTATCAGCTTCATGCTGATATGGTTATTTAGCAGAGGTTTCAGACATATTTAAAATGATGCATTTACTGCCCTTGACATGGGATAAGTTGCAACTGCTTCGGAACCTGATGCAAGAAATGTTTAAAGGGAATGTCAGCAGTGGTTGGCAGGATACCATCAGCAGTCTTGCTAAAAGGTGAGCTGCAGAAGACTGATTTTTCAAATAGGGTTTACTTTTTTATTGGTTTTCACAATATTATAAACAAACAAACAAACACACAAGACAAACAAACATAACAAACATAAATCATAGCCTTATTGAAAATTACAGTTATTAACTTTGTTAAGTGACTTCCTCGCTTCCCCTTGGTTGAATTTCATTGCATGTCCTTTTAACGGTTTTCCAAATCCCAATTTTTATGAAATTTAACTTAAACATTAACATCCTTAAATCTTCACCTTATATAATTAAACATATTAATTCATCACTTAACATAAATAAAATCCTAAGCCTATTAAGTATCTGCAAGCTATTTCCGGTTAATTTAACTTAACAAATTTAACTAAATAATCATTAAATTTATTCCATTCTTCCTGATATTCCTCCTCCTTCTGGAGGACTCTTCATCATCTTCATCTGCCATTCTTTCCAAATAGGGTTTATTTATTCATTAGGCTGATCAAATCAGGCTTTTCCAGAGCCGTCTAGTTAGTAAATGCAAAATGGCTAAGGGATACACATTTTAAGTTGCATAGTACACACAGAGCCTAGGACTTGCTGATCAGAAGGTCGGCAGTTCGAATCCCCACGAGCTCTCGTTGCTCAGCCCCTGCTCCTGCCAACCTAGCAGTTTGAAAGCACATCAAAGTGCAAGTAGATAAATAGGTACTGTTCTGGCGGGAAGGTAAACGGCGTTTCCATGCACTTCTCTGGTTCTCCAGAAGCAGCTTAGTCATGCTGGCCACATGACCTGGAAGCTGTACGCCGACTCCCTCGGCCAATAAAGTGAGATGAGTGCTGCAACCCCAGAGTTGGCCACGACTGGACCTAATGATCAGGGGTCCCTTTAACTTTACCTTTAGTACACACAAGGTGAATGACACATGACTTTAGTTTGCTTGCTTCTTTATTTATTTATGGTTTCCCACCCTGCCCCCCCAAAGCATACAAACAAAATAATAAACTAGCATTAGGATGTCAAAAGAACAGGAAAGTTATAACAATTTCCTATTTACAGATGTAACTGAAATCGCATTCAGTTTCTGCATACGGCTCCTTCGTCAGCTAGAGGTAAAAAGTTAAAAGACCCCTGGATGGTTAAGTCCAGTCAAATATGACTATGGGGTTGTGGAGCTCATCTCGCTTTTCAGGCTGAGGGAACCGGCGTTTGTCTACAGACAGCTTTTTGGGTCATGTGGTTAGCGTGACTTAATCACTTCTGGTGCAACGGAACAACGTGACTAAAGCCAGAGCACATGGAAACACCATTTACCTTCCCGCTGGAGCGGTACCTATTTATCTACTTGCACTGTTGTGCTTTTGAACTGCTAGGTTGGCAGGAGCTGCGACAGAGCAAAGAGATATCACCCTGTTGCGGGGATTCAAACCGTCAACCTTCCAATCAGCAAGCCCCAGAGGCTTAGTGGTTTGAACCACAGCGCCACCCGCGTCCCTTTACCTCAGCTACAAGCCTATTATCTGTGTCTCTCCTTGTTCTCTACCATGACTAGTGTGGCTAATATTTAAAGGCAAAGGCAAATTTTTAGGAATTTAAAGAGATGGAAGAGAAATTCATACCTCCAGAAATCTGACCATGCAGACTTAAACACAGCTATGTCTCTTAATTCTATGTCTCTAATTAAGTAATGTGTTCTAAAATGCATATATTATGGGACAACAACATAAAAAATGCACTATATTAAAGAAAAATATTTGCATATTATGCAGAATTACCTGTACAAATCAAATGTGTGTATTAGAAATGCACACTAAAAAGCTGGCAGATTTTCAGGAAGAAATTTGCTATATATATAAATCATAAACTGTTATGGAATACAGCAAACTAAAGTTGAGGATGGAAAAATGAGAAACTGAGAGAAACCAGCTTTGACAGATTCATGCATCCCTATAGATTACAAAATAATAATAATAATAACATGAAGCCATGTACATTTTGAGCTGTATTCAGCTCTTCTCTTCTGGGATAATATGAAAAGTAAGCAATAACAAAAGAAGAATAAAAAGGGAAACAATACATTACAAAAGTTTTTCCTCTCAAATTGTCCACATTAGAGATTTTCTAGCAGGCAAGGAAACCCCCCCAAACATTCAACCAGAGCAACATTATATATGCACAAGTGTGTGGCGAGTTCCCACCTCCCCATCAGAAATAAAGACACAAGACACCAATATTTTAGGCTAATGGGCGAAAATAGGCAACAACTTTATTGATTACAGGAATTGAGCGGTATTGGCTTAGGCATTGGTCCTATCGACTAACCGGCTTCAGCCTGATTGCTTGAAGACTGGCAAGGGTTAACTGCCAGTAGGGGGAGTCCTGCTGATGCACATCAACTAGGAGCTGCCCCGGGGTCACCGCTCGGGGGCGTGCCTTAGGCCCACACCTCCATAGGCTTCGGACAGGGCAATGCCCCCCGGAATCCTTTACCAGACTACCCTTTGATATGGGGGAAGGTGATGGCGCTTCCTCCCCCCTCATCTGCATAACAATACCCTCACCAATGCCTAACCACCAATGCCGAGGAAGTTGTGACGATTTGCTATGAGGTAGGCGAAAAACCAAATGGCCGGTGCCAATTTGCCAAGTGGAAAAAATTCCTACCAGGCCCCTTGACGGCGACCAACCGAAGTCCATAGCAATGTCAGAGTGCCAAACCTAAAGGGTGGGAGGGTGGGAAACCGGGGCAGCTGGAGCGAAGAAAGAGGGAAATCCTCGGCCGCGCCAGCCCTAAATAGCGCGGGCCACGCCTCCCAGGCCAGCTGATTGGCTGGCAAAGGAGATGACACGTCCGAGGATTCCCCCAGTCTCGCGGGGGCTGTAAGCCAGCCCCCGTGTATGTGGGGAGGGCGTGAAGCCTGCAACCCCACCTCCTCTCCAGCTCGGAAGTGGCTTTAACACGAACACCAGTCTTAAGATAAACAGAATGTGTTTGGTGAAATTTCCCAACTTTAAGTAGGAATGTTAAAATGCAGAACCGACAGCCAAAGTGGCTTTAAGTAATTAACAGTGCAATGCTAAACATATTTACACAGAAGCAAGACCTAGTGCATTCAATCTGACTTCTTTCTGAGTAGACATGCAGAGAATTGTGTTGTAAATCACTTTTCTTTCTCAAACAAAAGAGAGAACTTTGCCTGGAAAATGGGTATTCATTCCCAATCGAGCTAATGATGTAGCTGAGAAAGGGTGTTCCATTAACAGCTTCCCAGCAGACCAATCTTTCTCTGTCTCTCTCTCTCACTTTCAATAACACAATTTTTTGTTGAATAATTCTTAGGACTGCTTAGAAGTAATTGTGGTGGATGAATGAACACACTAAATGGAAACTGCATCACTTGTGCGCAATGATTCAAGCTATCCTAGAATGGGTGCATCTTAAGAAGAGCTGCAGGGAAATGCTTGCGTGATAAGAGTGAATAGCAAAGGTAATAACATGATGAAATGCTGTACCTTGGAGGGGAATTATTCAATTTAAGCCTTTACATAGAATATTCCGTGTGCCCGTCTGAATGACATAAGCTGTGCTGCCTTGTGTTATCAGGAGATAATGCGGTTGTGACAATTTGCTCAGTGGCAAGAATCCATTGCCTGGTTCCCACAGGCAAAATGGCGTGCCGAGATGATCTCCCAGTGTTTAGGAAAGCAACGTGTACAGAATTAACTTTGGCTCTTGGGTTTCTGCAGATGGAAGAGTAAACTGCAAGTGCTTGACAGAGCACTGTCTAGACCTGAGTTTTTACCGGCAGTGTTATTAGCTGACATTCAGGCATATTCCTGAAAATAATTGTTCTGCCATAAAAGCCAACTTCCTTTTTTTTTAATCCCTCAATGGCTGCTTAAAATACCTAGAATTAAAAATGTAATAGCTGACCAGATTCTCCTTCTTCAGGTTGTCAGACTAATAACACTGCCAATAATAGCTCGGGTTCATATTTCAGAAATTGAAACTCTAACTTTACTACTCCAGGCGCTTGCTCCCAAAGTCGTCCCTAACAATCCCATCCAAAATGAAGAAGAAGAAGAAGAAGAAGAAGAAGAAGAAGAAGAAGAAGAAGAAGAAGAAGAAGAAGAGTTTGGATTTGATATCCCACTTTATCACTACCCGAAGGAGTCTCAAAGCGGCTAACATTCTCCTTTCCCTTCCTCCTCCACAACAACACTCTGTGAGGTGAGTTGGGCTGAGAGACTTCAGAGAAGTGTGACTAGCTCAAGGTCACCCACCAGCTGCATGTGGAGGAGCAGGGAATTGAACTCAGTTCAGCAGATTACAAATCCACCGCTCTTAACCACTACACCACACTGGCTCCAGTGATGATCAGTGAGTTTGTATTCTCCATATACTGAAACCCAAAGGCAAGATACAGTGGTACCTCGGGTTACAGATGCTGCAGGTTACAGACGCTTCAGGTTACAGACTCCGCTAACCCAAAAATAGTACCTTGGATTAAGAACTTTGCTTCAGGATGAGAACAGAAATTGTGCTCTGGCAGTGTGGCGGCAGCAGGAGGCCACATTAGCTAAAGTGGTACCTCAGGTTAAG
The DNA here is from genome assembly GCF_964270895.1 of Podarcis filfolensis. NCBI lineage: Eukaryota > Metazoa > Chordata > Lepidosauria > Squamata > Lacertidae > Podarcis > Podarcis filfolensis. Next base: position 14,948,786 of record NC_139603.1, read on the forward strand.
AACAGTTTCAGGTTAAGAACAGACCTCCGGAACGAATTAAGTTCTTAACCCAAGGTACCACTGTATACCCATTCTCATCCAGTTAAGTACAGTACATGTGCACCATTGGTCAAATAATCAGTGATAGTGATGCTCAGCAATTTCAAGGAGGAAGGCATAGGTCCATTGTCAAACAGTTACATAATGCTATGACAGATCATATAAATTAATTTGTGCAGCCCAGCCCTTAATGACTCAACATGTTATAAATATTTTTGCAATGCCGGATATAACATTGCTACATGGGCAGCCCAGCTGCCTAGACAACCACTTTAAATGCGTCACAAGGGAATGCTGTTCTATTGAGATATAGTTCTCAGATGCTCTTCAAGCTGTGGCTCATCCAGCACTTGTCCTATCTTGGGATATGCTGAAGCCTAATGAATTAATTAAAGACTGGGATAAAGTAGGATGACAAATGGAGCCAGTGAACCACAATCTCTCACTCATGGAGGCATGATCTTTGCTTGCCCTGAGTTTGGGAAGGGATGTGTGGAGGAACCGTTTTTCCAATCCCTCCAACAAACATATCTCTCTAACATGCTTAGCATTTAACCTAGTAGAGCATTGTGGAATTTTTAAAGGGCTTCTAGAAAGACTGGGGACTCATTCATTCATTCATATTATTTAGCGTAGCTGAAACTATTCTTTAGCAAACACTTTTGGCAATTCTGAAGACTGGCTTTTTGTTTCAATGGGTTTGCCTGTTTCTTTGGATCCTCCTTTACTGTCACTTGGCCAAATCGATGTCATCTGATAGGCTGAACAGATTATGACCCTTGATTGGGTGAGAGCCCCCGTGTGACTAATTTAGGGAGGAGAAGCAGAGGGCAATATACAAGCCGTATTGGCTGTGGCTTTTGCACACACACACACACACACACACACACACACACACACACACAAGATTTGGAACTGCTTAGTTAAATTTTTCCACTTCCGCCTTTCTTTATCACACAGTTGGGATTTCAAATGAATGTTGTGAGCATATCTGACAGTTTTAAGAACATTCTAGATGGAATAATTCTAAGGAGTGTGCAATTCACTTGTTTTTCATATATCGTGAATAAAGTCTCATATACTTTCTATCTATATCTATCTATCTATCTATCATCTCTCTATCTCTCTATCTCTCTATCTCTATCTATCTATCTATCTATCTATCTATCTATCTATCAATCATCATCCTCTAGGGCTACTTGTGTGAAGTGGCTTTTGTACACTTCTGCCTTATTTGAGAGCTGGTTCTCCAGGAAACTGGAGAACTGCAAGCACAGTTGTTCTTAGCAGGATAATGATGATTTATTCGATTTGTGCATCGCCTACACAGAAGCCTCTAGGCGACATACAAATAAGAAATATGATTTAAAATACACAAATACAATTACATCTCATATAAAAACATCAATGACCCACCCATCCATTACACAAAACAATAGATGGGGGGGGGATGCTTCCCAGTACTAGAAACAACAATAGCAACCACGATAAAACTGTCATTGAGAGGGAGATGTTAGCTGTAAACCCTAAAATCCTTTCCCCTGTGAAAACTGAAAATTACTCACACACACACACACACACACACACACACACACATTCTTGTATGGGGGTGGGGACTGTCTCTGCATAACACTGAAGGGATTGTACAGAAGATATCAAATAAATTTCCCTGGGGGAGAGTGTTGCATAGGCAGGGAGTCACCCCTTTTTCTTGTTGACACATTTCACATTTGTGACAGACTGTGAGAAGGGCTCTGTAGATGATCTTAAGGCCTGGGTAGTCAAGTAATACTTAAAATCTTTGTAAGTATTGTAATACTTACAATTATGTATTTTATGGATTGTTTAATATATTTAAAGAGTAACCTGCCCTGGGGTCATAAAATACAAATGGTGGAATTTAAGCATAATAATAATAATAGTAATAATAATAATTAAAAAACAACAACAATTGATTTTCATTCAGGTAAGGTAAAGGAACCCCTGACCATTAGGTTCAGTTATGACCCACTCTGAGGTTGCGGTGCTCATCTCGCTTTAATGGCCGAGGGAACCAGCCTACAGCTTCCGGGTCATGTGGCCAGCATGACTAAGCTGCTTCTGGTGAACCAGAGCAGTGCACGGAAACGCCGTTTACCTTCCCGCCGGAGCGGTAGCTATTTATCTACTTGCGCTTTGATGTGCTTTCGAACTGCTAGGTTGGCAGGAGCCATGGGAGCTCACCCTGTCGCGGGGATTTGAACCGCCAACCTTCTGATTGGCAAGTCCTAGGCTCTGTGGTTTAACCCACAGTGCCCCCTGCGTACTGGGGTCCAAATCTTATAATGTTTTATAGGTTAAAGACAACACTTTGCATTGGGCCTGAAAACAAACTGGCAGCCAGCAAAAACACCTGCCATAATATGTTCAAAATGCAGGGGCCCATGAGTAAACATGCTGCCATTTGGAGCGGCCTGGTGGAGTTAATTCAGCTCATACGTTGGAGGTTGCCCATCCTTGAACTGTAGAATGCATTGACTCTCCATAGTGACTTTAGACATCTAAATGGGAATCAATGCAGGAATCCAAAACCCGCAGCCTCCCATGCCAAGATACGCTGGCAAATTAAAATAGCTGAACGGAAATGGATGGACCTAAGAGTTATTGGTCTGCTTAATATGCTCATCTCTCTAATGACCTCAACAAATATAATGGATCTAGGATCTGATATGTTTTCACTGCTTGTCTCTTTAGATTTAATAGTCAGTTGATCAGGAGAAGAATAGAGAGAATGCACGATGAAAGTCAATCAAAGCTAATCAAACAGCCTTTAAAAAAATCTATTCAGTTGCTTCTTTTGAAACTTCCTAGTTGCTGCCGCTGCTGCCAAGTAAGCAGCACATAGCCAAGACATCATAAACACGGCTTTATTCACATCCATCTCATGAAGGCTTAGCCAACTCCTGTTGCAACCAGGAGCTGAATGAGTGTTCTGCTTGAGCGGTAGGACTCCCAGCTCAGAATCATCACACACTTTGTGGGTCTGCTTAACATGTTATGAATTTTCTTTGTGGAAAGTGCTGCTGTGTAGCACCTGTCGAATGTATGAAGAAGTGCTTATCAGACACCAGGATGACACTGGCTACTATAATGGAAAAGGCTCTACACCATGCTCCCTGTGGTCTAATCACAATAAAAAGCATAATGTAGAACAAGGCTCTTCCAAATCATTTTATCATGGAGACTCAACTCCAGGCCCTATGAGATAGAACTGCTTATCCAAACCATTTCAATATAGTCTGTGGTACAGAGCGGTCACTGAAATTTCCTTGGATGGTAGGCAGCCTGCACTGGGGGAAGTGAGACCCACATTCATGTCAGTGGTTTGGTCCTATCTTCCAGTGGTTATTATGTTCCTATAGGGTAGCGCTGTGGTCTAAACCACTGAGTCTCTTGGACTTGTTGATCAGAAAGTTGGCGGTTCAAATCCCCGCGACGGGGTGAGCTCCCGTTGCTCTGTCCCAGCTCCTGCCAACCTAGCAGTTCGAAAGCATACCAACGCAAGTAGATAAATAGGTACCTCTGTGGCGGAAAGGTAAATGGCGTTTCCATGGACTCTGGCACTTGTCATGGTGTCCCGTTGCAGCAGAAGTGGTTTCGTTATGCTGGCCACATGACCCATAAAAGCTGTCTGCAGACAAACACTGGATCCCTTAGCCTGAAAGCAGAGATGAGCACCACACCCCATAATCAAATTCAACTGGACTTAACTGCCCAGGGATCCTTTACCTCTACCTATTATGTTCCTATCTGCTCAACTGATTGGTTCCAGAACAACTTGGTACCTATGGCAATTCTGCTCTGAGATGAACCTGAGCTATTTCCCCTCTGCCTCATGCTGGTTGACATCTACATTTAAATGCTGAGATGCTTGTTAGGAATTTGCAGGGAGATGGTATCAATCAATATGAGTGCCAGCAGTGGTTTGAATGTTGGCTCAGAAGCAAGGGCCTGGGTTTTGATTGCCTTGCGATGGAGTTTATGTATAGTGCTTAATGTGGCTGGTTGGTTTATTGGCATTTAGTGTGGGCAGGTAAGAGGTTTAGATAATGGCCAGCAATCTGAGGCATGTTGGGTAGACCTTACTCTACTAACCAACCCCTATTGTTGACCGGCTGAGGAAGGGGATGCTTGGTGCGATGATCTTGGAGCCTGTCAGGTGCCAGCTTATGATCACTGAGTACCAGGTTGGGGCTGGGGCTGGGGCTGGGGCTGGGGCTGGGGCTGGGGCTGGGGCAAACACCTAGGGCTTCCTTTATGAGAAAATGGTTTTGCCTCCCTTCACAATAGCTTGGATGAAGGAGGCACAAGATTTTCTTTGGCTTGGCACATGTTGTCTTTGTTATATTTTCATAAATATGTCCTTTTACCATAGCCATGTACAGAGTCTTTATCCTGGGTATGGGGCAAATCGAAGCTACCGAGCTGCAATTTTGATGGTTAAAAATGAATAAATAAAAAGGGTGTATTATGTTCTGTTTCAAAGGGGCCAAGTATTGGTGGTGGGAGGAACTTTGTGATAGCTGCCTGGAAAGACAGACCATATAGAAAAGTAAAAGAAAATGATCCAGGAAACTCATGTGTGACTTAGGGGTGGCATCAACAAGGCAGGTTGTGCCATCTTTTTTAAATGGTGGTTTAACCATTTAAACTATCCTGAACTATTATATGTAATTGGAGTCTCACCATTTGGGATTAGGATTGCAGCAAGCACAGTAATTTCTCAAATGAATATCTCTTTCTCTATATATTTTTCAAAAAATTGATGGCATAAATAATGGGGGGACGTATTGGCTTCACATAAGCATATGTTACTGAGCACAAAAGCTTTAATCAGGAAATGATGGATAACCATATTTAGGCAGAGTATTAGCCTAATGACGTATGAAAGTGTAGTGTAGTTAAGTTATATTCAAATTTATTCTTTTAAAAGTCCTTGCTTTTTCAAGTCACGATCACTTCATCCTTGTCCCCATGGATTAGTTCTCACTGTTAAACTAGCATTTGGCTTGCTCCATTTGAGTCTGCAGGTGGGAGATGACATATTTGAATCTGAGTCACCAAGTGCAGGCTGAAGTGGTTCAGTCATATAACCATAAAACTAGGCATATAGGAGTTAGTAATCTGGTTTGGATGTCTTCCATTAGATGCATAGATTCTGAATCATTAGTCTTATCCACAAGCACTGATATTTTCCGTTATATATGAAATAACCTTAGTTCTGAACTTCGAGTTAGCATTTTATCAAGATTCGCATGAGCTATTTAAAGGTATTAATAACACCCAGTTTACTATACAGTAGTACCTCGGGTTAAGAACTTAATTCGTTCTGGAGGTCTGTTCTTAACCTGAAACTGTTCTTAACCTGAGGTTCTGCTTTAGCTAATGGGGCCTCCCGCTGCCGCATGATTTCTATTCTCATCCTGAAGCAAAGTTCTTAACCCGAGGTACTATTTCTGGGTTAGCGGAGTCTGTAACCTAAAGCGTCTGTAACATGAAGCATCTCTAACCTGAGGTACCACTGTAATGGTAAACCCTTATAGCTTGTTCCCAAACTGAAGATAATGCCAATTATAGAAATCAGAGTGTATTTTGTCTTGATCCAAGTGAAGCATGACCCATTTAAGAGTAGAAGTATCTACATAATTTGCATATCAAAACTGTGCTATTCTTCAGTTTAAACGCTGGGCAGAAACTAGCAATTTCAATGGGGTGGCACACTGTCCCCTATAACTAAGATTGTGTGAATTTTGCACAATTACTTTTTCTCTCTCTTTCAGGTCAGCTTGTTTCTTCTCTCTTCCTGGATTAGTCATATGGGTCAAAGATCATCCAGTGGACATGATGACATCACAGCACCATTTGGTAGTGAGAGGTTGGCTGCAGAACATTTTGCTTCAGATGACTCAAGGAAATGGTTCATAAAAGCTGTTCATAAAATACAATTCCATAAAAGCTGTTCTTAAAATATGACCCCAAAGGTTTTCCTAACTGCTGATTTTTGAAAATATTAAATAGAACAGACACAACATTTTCTTCCAGTAGGGTCTGTAAGACAGGAGTGTGACCCTCTAATGATGATGAACTACCATAATCCCTGACCATTAGCTGGTATTTATGGTAAGGTAAAGGTAAAGGGACCCCTGACCATTAGGTCCAGTCGTGACTGACTCTGGGGTTGCAGTGCTCATCTCGCTTTATTGGCCGAGGGAGTCGGCATACAGCTTCCGGGTCATGTGGCCAGCATGACAAAGCCGCTTCTGGCAAACCAGAGTAGCGCATGGAAACGCTGTTTACCCTCCCGGCGGAGCGGTGCCTAGTTATCTACTTACACTTTGACGTGCTTTTGAACTGCTAGGTTGGCAGGAGCAGGGACTGAACAATGGGAGCTCACCCGGTCGCGGGGATTCGAACTGCCGACCTTTTGATTGGCAAGTCCTAGGCTCTGTGGTTTAACCCACAGCACCACCCACATCCTGGTGTTTATGGTAGCAGGGGTCTAATAACTTCTGAAGAGCCACATGTTCTCTACCCTGCTCTAAGAGAATTGCGTGTCAAGGCCCCAAGCCAGCCCTCCATAAGAAATAAATTCACACTGACACAGAATTTTGGTTTAGGGTTAATGGGCAAAATTTAGGCCACAACTTTATTGTGAGTGGTATTGGCTTAGGCATTGGCAATAGACTATATCTGACTCCTGCCCACCTTGCAGGGAGTCATGAAAGGGTAAACCACTAAAAGAGGTAGCCACATTGGGGGAACCCGCCTGCAGCTCTCCTCGGTGTTCCCAGAAGCCAGGCATGGCCCTAGCCCCTTAAGACTTCAGACAGGATTCAGGCCCCAGATTCCTTTAACAGAATACCCTTGGACATGGAAGGGTAGGCAATGACCTCCCCTCCCCCACAATGTCTAAGTGCCAAACCTTACAAAGTTGTGACGATTGCTAAGAGGTAGGCGAAAACCCAGTGGCCAATGCCTGTGATGGCCTGGGAATCGGATTCAGAGGCTGGACCTGAGGAATCCCAGCCTGCACAGGATTCCCCGCCTCCAGAACTAGCAGGGCTGGGGCTGGAGCATGAGCCTGAAGGGTCCTCACCTGTGCTGGATCCTCAGGTGCAGGCACCAGCTGAGTCTGCTCTGGCTCCTGAGGGGATGGAGGACCCATTGCCTGCAGGTGCTCCACACTCAGCCCCATCAGAGGAAGCTGAGGTTGCCTCTGGGTCTGGCAACCCTCCAGCCTCTCCTGAGCTGCAGAGGCTCAGGGCAGAGAGGCAGAGGGAACTAAGTTCCCACAGGAGGAGTGCTCGCCTCCAGGCCAGGAGAGGTGAGTCACCTGTGGACCGGGGCCGCCCTATGCCTCGGGGCAGATAAAAGCCAGCCAGCCCCAAGTCCCAAGCCTGCACCCTGTCCTGCTTTTCTGCCGGAGCTCCTGACCTCACCCGACTCCCTGCCTTGGACCCAGCTTCTAATTTGATGGACTGCCTCCATACTGCACCCTCGACCTCGGACTGGACTCAGACCTCACCTGTCGGTTAGCCCCCGGGACCAGCACATGCCAATCTGCCAAATGGAAAAATTCCTACCTGTCCCCCATCCCAAGACAGGTGACCAACCAAAGTCCAAAGCAAGGCCAGAGGACACCTAAAATAAAAGGGCAGGTGGGCGGGTGTTCGGCAGTGCGAAGCAGATGCACAGCACAGAACGCGCTGCCGCTTATATAACCCCCCACGATCACCCCACTCAAAGTGATTGGCCAAGGAGGCCTGGGGTGATCGTGGTGCCACCGTGGCATGGAAAGCCTCATTCTACCCACGCTGGGGAGGAGCGTGGAGCTGTGTTGAGGGCCTGCCCGCAACCTGGACCATCTTTTAAGATGATCCAACTTGCAATGCAAGTTCCTATTTCATCGGTGTTTGGCAAGACCAAAAACAATGTTTTCCACAGCCCTATTCATTGCTGGAAGTGCTCTGTGCCCTGTTCAGATTTTGTCCACCTGGAGCAGAGATATCAAATGGCACAAAGACTCAGGTTTTAGGGGCTGCAT